>NC_134314.1:63538538-63842650 GCF_964195595.1 Calonectris borealis
TGGGAAGCCACATACTGTTTCTTATGTGCCACATCTAGGGCAGCTCAGTGCTAAGCGTGGTGCAGGCTGTAAGCCAGTGATGTGAAGGGCAGTAGACGCAAAAGACCATGGGATAAGCATTGAGGCAGGGACGACTCCAAGGCATATGTGGTACAAACGAGGCCTGTTTGGTGCAGAACATGATAGACAGAAATCAGGCCTAGGACTGCCAAGTTTTACATATCATTGCTACGAGTCCCGAATAATGCCCATTTCTCACGCTACATGGTAAAATGTGTTTCAGGTGCTAAAACATTGCCTATTTCCTATGTTTTCACAGTTTTGAAGAAATTTTTCAAATAGCCAGGGGAAGGTGTTGGCATCCTGTGTTTATATGGTAAATGCATTGGACCCAGCACGCGTCTGCCCTGCACAAAGCAGTGCAAGCTCAGAGGGACTGCAGAACTGAAAATGCGTTATGGAGCTCAGCCAGACTCAGCGCCTATGTGGGTTGTGGAGGACTACTTTCTCTCCCTAAGGCTACACCTAAAACCATTTCAAATCTGGTTTTGTCTTCATTGTACAGTCCCTTGGTCAGAATGGGGCCAAGGCCCATTAAGCTTTAGGGAGGCCCTGCTGACTGGCTGAGAAACACGGACACTTAGTGCTTATACACCCTAAAAAACAGGAAGGGGCAAAAGGGACAAAAAGGCTTCCTTGGCGAAGATTTGTTCTGCAGCAAATTGGCAAACTTCACATTTCACACGTTTCAGTATCAGTCTCTTTTCTAGTGTTATTCTGGCAAGCTACATGATATCTTTGGGAAACAATCATTTCTAATTAAAGATTTCATGTGACAGAGCATTTGTACTAAAAAAGAGTTGCACTGGCTCAAGCACTATTAAAAAAATATACCACTGATACAGGTACACAACAGAGTGCTCACATTGCTTTCTTCTAAATAAACTCAACTGCTGCGGCTGCTGAGCAAGACTGCCGAACAGGAATGATACAGGATAACTGCCACGGCTCATGAGGAGGTGGATCACTGTAGGGAATTCCCCTCCTGTCTATGGTGACTGTGTACCCGCTAAGGAGTTATGTTGTGGGGAGGTTCGCAGAGGATGCGGCAGATCCTTTTCATAAAGCCTTCCAAAAAGCGTTGCTGTTATGAGCGGTTTCGATGTGCCATGTTTACTTTTCAAACGTCCATCACGTAGCACCTAGTTGAAAAGAGAAAGAATTACACTAGTAGTCCACTAACAGACTAGCAATATCGCATGGTACAGAAAAGATAGGCCTTAGATGTTGAATATTTTGATGCAGCACTTTTAAAAGACAATCGTGAGAGTGAAAGAAAGCAGAATTTGCTCTGGCTCTGCCATAGCCTTCCCACATTTCCTTGGACCTGAAGCCCTTTAAAACTTCCTCCAGCTCCACCTTTGGAAAAAAAAAAGATCATTTTCTCCACCTCATAAGAAGGTGAGAGTGAGAATAACTGATTTGTTAAGTTCTCATTAGTAACTCATACATGACAATGAAGGTTATATACATATCTGGGACAGGAATTTGAAATCTTTTTTGATTTGTAGACCCCAAAACAACGAAACAATTTCCAGATGCAAGTAGAGGATTTCAGGCTACTTGCCATATGTTGCTTTGCTTAGTTACTTTTTGCAGATCAATTTGAAATTATTGTCATTCATAGACTGTAAACACCTGCAACTTTTTAAGAGCCTCTGTGACAAACAATAAGCATGTATTTGTTAAGAAAATGTAAAAAATATTTTTTTAAATTAGACCATGATCATATTTTAGCATACTAATAAATCCTTTGATGTGTATATTTTTACAGCAGTTCCATTCAAAACAAATATGCAGGATGAGCAATGCTTTTCCATTCTCTACCTTGTAAAAAATCACCCTTGTTTCCCCTGAAACTCTTCTTTTTCACTGTCTTCATTGTCTCTTGTAAGCTATTATATACCTTTTCCAAATCAATTAAGATTTCATCTAACCTCTTACATAAACGTAATCTAAGGTTTATGAATGAAAACATTTTTTGGCAAAAATATACGATGAAGTTTCAAATAAAAAAAAAAAACTACAAAACCCTCAAAAATCCCTTTTAACGTTTTTATCTGCATAGGATCTCTGTCTGCTCTTATGTATGATACTCATTAGTATTTTTTCTTGCTTGGACAATTTCTCAGAGTATTTGATTTCTTTGTCTCCTAAAATGCCTATCAGCAGAAACCTGTAGAAAATAGCTCCTTGAAAGCTGCCATTTATAGATTTAGGACCTGAAGTAGGAAGGCATGTTTGCTAAAGAAAACACTGAAGAGATCCTCAGCCTTAGCATTTATACGTTCTCATCAGAAAGGATGAATTCAATCCAACCGTTTAAATGTCCTCTTCAGTTACGGTCCGCAGAACCAAAGAAAGTGGTTCTTGGATGGGACGTATCAGCTTCCAGCGCCACGGACTGGAAACCTAGCATGACACAGCTCTGGGGTGTCCCATTACCTCGAATTCCCCGGGAGCCAGCTGCACCCCACTGTACAAGACTTCTGGAAAGACGTAGTTCGTGCCAAAGGTGCCGCTGAGGGAGAACGTCTCAAACTTGGTCTGCGCAGTCTCCACCGGCTGCCCGCACGTGTTCAGGTCTGTGCTCTTGCACTTGAGCAGCGTGCATATCTGCGGGGGAGGAGGATACAGAAAGGCGAAATACTGCAAAGCTTTCAACAGTCAAGAGCTGGATTTGATTGTAAGAAAAGTTCTCACAATGCAGGAACAGACAAGTGTTTCGGGATGGTTGGGATGTAGGCATATGCAACCCACACTCACCCCTACAAAACCAATTACCTGCCAATGGTATTTTATGAGAGAACCGTGAAGCCCATCAAATGCACCCAGGACATAAACTTCATCTTTGCTCTTGTTTGCCATCCGATAGATCAAATGACAGCAGAGATCTCCTTGGCAAACCGTGTAATTTCCAGCTTTGTGCCTGAGTTCACTGAAAGTGAATATATCCCGCCGGACAGCTCCCGAAAAGGTGTCTTTCTCTCCTGGAAATTTCTTTATGCTTGTGGCAAAGGAGCTCCAGTTGACGGCGGGGGGGTAGGTGGCAGAAAGACGGGGGCGTGCGCTCAGCTCTGCTAGCAGCAGACATCCCTCCTCGGTCCCACTGTCGTAATGGTAGGCGGCGGGTCCCTCCGGCGTGAACAGCCCGCTGCCTGCCGAGGACACCCACGGCCCTCCGTCAGCTGCACCCCAGAGCACAGCTCGGCAGGGGGCCAGCCGCCCCCCCCGCAACACCGGCGGGCTTTTCCGTGTTGCTGTTTTCAGTCAACACGTTACGGAGAATTTTGGAAGAACTTTAAAGTACAGAACCGCTAAAATACCCATCCCAGTGTAAAAACATGACCTAAACTTCACGGGTTAAACAACACGGCCTTTACAGGTTTTGTGCTTCCCTGGATCTTGAATTTGAGCCTTAAATGGCAATTTGACACACGACCACCCCTTTTTTTTTAAGAACTTAGGTTAGTTTAGGTATAAATCAGAGCTCTAAGAGTGGCATATTTGCCAAAGGAGGAAACGATGGGGGTAATTACGTTTCACAGAAGGAAACCCAGGGCTGTGGCCTAAACTCAGCTCAGCCTATTTAGGGCAGGCAAAGAAGTTCCTTTGTGGCTTCGGCTTCAGCTTCGCCTTCAGGGGAGAGTTACAGATGCAGCTACAGCAATGTTTTCAGAAAATGTTTACAGAAAACATATTGGCAGTAAATATCTACTCAGATGAAACCGAAACATAAATACCTCTAATTCTTCAGCAGCCACAAAAACCTGAAAGTGTTTCATTCAATATGCAATAGGAATCCTCCTTTTGGTTTTAGGTTATTAAGTTCTGTTTAAAACATTTTTTCTCCATTGAACTGTTGATTGAATTTTAAACAAAAAATGCTGCTTCTAAATGAGAGGCTGAAAATTTAAGTGAAACTTTGTGCTATTTTTGAAATAAAATTTCACTTCTATATTATCAAAATTTCATGTCATGCAGTTTCTAATTTTACCTCCCCCAGAACATTCAACATTTCCTTGCCTGAAGCTCTTTACTACATTCAATAAAACATCAAGAATATTTTTAGTCTCATTGAAATACTGTTTTCCAGAGACTTCACTATTTGTAAAACATTTTTGCCTGCTGCCGAATCCGGTGATCTGAATATGATTTCCCTTTTCCCAAATGCAACTCACCTGTCATTGACAAGATGATGTTGTGAGTATTTGCTGAAAGCAAATTGACACCCATGCCCATAGCCCAGGCAGAGTGAAACTCAACCGCAGTCAGAAATGGCAGGACGTTCATCCAAGCTGTTGGGAAGAGCACGGTGTCCACCTGCAACTCGCTCACCAGGACTACGGCAGGCTCACGGAAAAGGATGTCAAAGCACGTGAAAATGCCAAACTTCCCAAAGGGGGTCTCAAAGGTGACGGCTTCTGGCTCTTTTGGATAATTAAACTGAGTCTCTCTTCTAAATAGGTTGTACTGCAGGTGAAGAAAATGGCATATTAGAAACTGAAAATAAGGCAAGATTATGAACAGCTACTTTTGCATCTGAGATGGGCATTAAGGCAGTGCTGGGGGTTGAGATACCTGAGCTGGCCAGCACAGTGGGTTTGCATCCATCCAGCCAACCCTCTCCCCCTGCCAAAAGGTGTGGCTACGCCCCAGTTACCTCCTGGGAGCAATGCCCAGCCAATATTAACTGCAAAACCCTGCCAAGACATCACCTGCAAAAGCATATCTGGCTTGGCTAAAACTGTGCTGAAGACCCGCTAACATCTACTGAGTATGGAAAACTCTGTCACTGCTTCTTTCCCGTTTAGTATCATAAATGTAGCCCTTAGGTGTTTGGTGTCCGGCACGAGCTCTGCAGCTGCAGTGCTCCTGGGAATAATGCCTGATCGATCAAGCACTTGCCTGCTTTTCCTTCTGGCCATAAGATCCTTGCATCAGATCATCCTGGATTAGTTGCCGCTCTACAATTACGTAAAATTATTTATAAACCATCTGAGATTGGTGCCAGAGAGATGAAAAGTATACTAAAATCAATTACAGGGTGATGCTCTTTACCTTGTGGTAACGAGCCACCAGTTTCCCCTCCGGGTCAAAGACGACATCGGTGTTGTACTGATAGCGACCGTCGCTGGGGCAGCTGGGATCGCTGGAGTTACACGGCTTCTTGTCCCCAATGTTTGCAACCACATAGATGGAGTTATTCCTGGCCATGCAGCTGAGTCGCTCCTGCACTGGTGCTGGAGCAAATCTAATGCATTTTTGGTGAAAGAAAAAAAGCAAAAAATTTTACAAGTTTAAGTTCAGATGTGGAAGAAATGCATTCAAAATTACTATTCCACTAACTGCATATCTCCAGGTGCAGAAAAAGGGATAGATCACATCATAGTTTCTGTTCATTTTCTTCTCTGTCATCATTTTAAATTGCTGGTCTCTTTTAGCTTTGAAAAATGGTCTCCCTGTGTTCTTCTTTCCTGTACCTTTAACAATGTTGTTTTCTGTGTGGATATAATTCCCAGCTAACACATATACAAAGATATGGACAGCTTCAGAAAACAGAGGAGAGACTAAATCAATATACAAATATAAACTTAAAATAACTTAAAAATATGTTTTCAGGCAGACCTAAATTGTGATTTAAAAGACCATTTTAGCCTTTTTTAAGATTCTTCACTCTGTTTAAGGCTGCTGCCCATAAGCCTTTAACAAAAAGTGGCCACAGCATTTACAGAGCTGAGGACGCCTGAAATCTTGTTTCATAAAGCCTCAGAACAGAAGAATACAAAAGCTTGGCTTAGACAGGAGCCTGGTCCTCTTGGTGTCCCCTGCTGACTCACATTCAGAGCAGCCCTGTGTAACACAGCAGACTCTGCAAGCAGTTGGATTTCTAAAAGGTAATTCTTTCAGATCTAGGGAAATGTTTTGTGCAATTTGATTTAGAAATCACCCAGCCACATGAGCTGGGTGAATCACCTTGTCTAATCTATGCATCTGACATGATAATAAACTAGCTTATACTTACAGAAGTTTTTCACAATTGATCTGAAGTGATAAAGTTTTACATGTTTTAAAACTAATGATTTTGCCTAAAAGTTCCTCATTTTCCTCCTTTTGCAACTTTTAAGAGTGAGACTGTCTCAATGCTTTTTACCTTGCATATTCCCACTTCCACTAAATTAAGAGTTCTTTTTAATGCATCTCATTTCTACGGTACTTGGGATTTTTAATAGATTGAAAAAATTAGCAGTTCCTAGGCATTTACTGGGAGCAGCTCTTGACTCCATGAGACACTAGTTTGAAACCACATAAATCACTGCAGAAGAAATCACCTTGTGGGATCAGTGCAGGGAATCCAGTTCACTGCTGGATCAGGGATATCCTCCAGGTAGGGGTAGATGGTTTCTCTTGTGAAACGCCAGCCGTAAATACCGTCTTCAGGAGTCACAATGATGTGGGCACCCTGACACAACAGGCTCCGTTAAGAATTCACCCATCAACAGATAGCCAGGAGGGACAGCAGGAGAAGAAAACACTAATCAACAAAGCTCCCGATACACCTAGTACCTGCTGGGCGGCTTCCTTGATGGCCCCTTCCAAGACATCCATGTTTCTGTTCATCAGAGCCAAAGCATCGTCGGGAGAAACGGGCTCATCAGTGGCATCTGGCAGGATGACCGCGTGCTCGTAGACGGCTGCAATGAAGGTGTCGGAGGCGAGGGCCTGAAGGACTGCGAGCGCAAACACCGCAGCGTGCAGGAGAGGCTGGGAAGGGAGCATGGCTGCTCCTCGCAGCTTCTGGATCAGGCATGGGAAATATAAACCGGATAGAAAGAGGAGGAGTAAAGACTAATAAAGTGTGCTTTGGAAATAATCTTCTGTTGAGTAATCTGGGAAGGTACAGCATAGTTCTGCCAACAATCAGGACATTTATTTATAGTAAGAAGTCAAAGAAACATTTCTAGGAATTGGATCTTGTTTCCGATTTGAAACGCTGTAAATAAAACGTGAACAAAACGCTAAGAGAGCATGTCAGAAGCCATGCTGATCTACAAGAGTCTCCATGGAAGAAGCACTTACACACTCCATTCATACATCCCTCTCCACATTTCCAAACCCATCTCAGGGTGAGCCCAGACTCTTGTGGTTAGGGCACACTACTCCAGGTAGTGTTACTTACTGCACGTGGCTGCCATCGGTTAACAATTCAGCCAGGGCTGAAGGCAGACCACCTGCGTGAAGTACAGCCCTCACGCTTCAGAGTGTAGCTGATTCAGCTATGCTTATACAACACATAGTCCTGCCATGCCTCTTGGCTTTGGCCAATGGCTTATTATAGTTATAGCAGGTGCCCTGAGAATGTCCTCCCCCCCTGGGTTCATACTGCAATATAAACTAACCCTTGAACTGTGCTGATCTCTCTCCTAGAGCTAACATACTCACTTGTTTTGTGAGAAAGAATTAAACAACACAGATTTTTTTTTTACTATTTTTGTTATGAAAGGCATTTTATGCACAATAAGCAATGTGAAATTACTCATACAAAGCAGTTTTTTTCTCACGAAAAGCAATTTTTGCATAGTATTTTGGAAATAGAATATTACTACTATAATTTCAGGTGCTTCATAAAAAACCTTTGTTAGAACCTGTGGTATGTCTGTGAGAGTAAAGGAACATAACCTGGCTAATCATTTACTGCTCAGCAAGAAACCAAGGAAAATATTCTTCATCCTGACAATATCTTCTTCTTCACCATGCAGTTTCACCCACAAGCCTTATTTTTGTCCATCAGCATCAAGGCCTCCTTAGGAGAAACCGGCACTTCAGTGTCCTCTGACAAGACCACGCTGTGCTCGCTGTGCTCGTAGACGACTGCGACATAGTTGTCCAGGGCACAGGCCTCCAGAGCAGACAGCACCAAGAGCAGGGCAGAGGCACGAGCTTTAGGAAGCCCCATGTCTGGAGCCCGGAAGTCGCCCAAGAGGAGGTCGGGGGCGAGCAAAACCAGGGGGCTTTAGAAGGGAAAGTCTTGCACAAAACCTGGGAATTCCCCAGAGTGGCAGAAAGCTGACACCAGGAGATGCAATCACCCTGCCCGGAAAGTCTCACAACATCAAAGGCAAGAGAGCCGCCAGCATTGAGCAATTCTGCCTTACACCACCGACAGAGAAGTCACCACTGTGCTGCAGCTGAAGAAACAATGTCACTTGCCAGGTTAACAAACGATTCAGGCGTGGCGTTGCTGTAGTAACACAGCTCAAGGCAAGCTGGGGTCACAGCAGGAAAACAAGCAGAGTTTGGGAGATCTCAGCAAAGACCAGCACGGACACATTCCTGCCCAAACTCAAGGGCGTGGGGTGCAGGCAGGGCTGCAGGAGGCAGGCGGCCGGTCCCGAGGTCGGTGCTGCTGCACGGGCACTACCTGTGCCACCCCAGCTCAGCACAGCACTGGCTCAGAGTTGTAGGGCCTTTGGGGGCTGCTCCACATCGCAGGGGACAAACAGGCAGGCTGTCTGAGCAAACCCATCAGCACATCACTCAGTAACTGAGCTCTGAAGTTCTCTGGTCCCCAAAGGTCTCTGTTAGAAGAGTATCATGAACGGGAGCCACAATTTCTAAATTTTGCTTATTGCAACCTGCTTTCTTACGTCTACAGATGACTCCAGCAGAAATCTTCACACTAAAGCTGCACATGCACAAAAATCACTTGTATCTGGTTGCCCAAGTTTCTTACCTTCTTTGGTTCTGCCTCAGCTGTCAGGTAACAAAACGGTTTTTTGCTGCACTTCCCTGGAAGAAGTGTTTATCGTTACTGGTGGTTACACGCAGCCTTGTCTTTATACAGACTGAGTCGGTATATGGATGCATGGGTAGACTTGCAAAAGATTACTTTCTGTATGCTTGACTCACTTCACACAGTAACACATTTCACAACGATAGATGTTATGCAATCTTTGTAGCAAAAAGAATTTAGTGCCATGATGGCTTATGCCAGTCTTCTATAGGAAAATATTCAACATACAAATATACCTAAACCAAACCACAATGGCCTTGAACCAAATCCTGAATTCAAGATACTCACCAGATTCAGGGTTGGGATCATATACTACTTGCACACACATTCCCTTAGCCAGAGGACTGGTATCAGCAGTGAACAGACCTGAAGGAGCTGCCTCAGCTCCCGCACCAGCCACATGCTCCCGCTGAATCCCTTCTGGGTTGCAGGATGAGACCTTCTTGTGTGCCATAGCCTCCCTTAAATCCAGATCCTTTCCCTGGGAGAGCGTTGTGGTATCACCCACCAGGTTCCCAGGGGACAAGTACAGTGTTTGTGCTGAATCTGTACCCATGGGAAGAGGATCACACGGGATAATCCCTTGCCAGACTGAGATCGGTCTGTGGTCAGACAGTAACTCCAACAGTGAACAAGGTTTAAGAAAGTGTGACTCTAGCAGCACTGGTGTTGAGCTTACATGAGTCAGAGTACATTATCTGGGCGTTTGGTAAACATGTCATTATGCTAGACATGACACTATGTTATGTCACATGTGAGTATCTATTTACATTTGAAAACAGAAAAGGTCATATGGTGCACAGCAATGATAATCAGTGTTGGAGCGTGGATTGTATTTGCACTCCCAACTTCTCACCAGCTCCATAACAGAGGACCTTGCGAGCACCATGCTGAGACCAGGAATGGTGCCAGTGTGGGGAAAAGGAAGGAGAAATTAGATGAAGAGGGGTCTCTGACCACTCTTAAAGACGCAGCCACACAACATGCACATCTTTATACACTGATACACTGAAGGAAGGTCACTAGGGTCTAGCAGCAGCAACAAAGCACAGGTCATTGGGGGAGAAGAGGAAGCAAAGGTGTGAACAGTGCCTTCTCAACAGCAGTAGCTGGTCTTAAGTAGAAATCTATCCCTGCTAATCCATACAGTAAATGAATTTGCAGGGCAGCACCACCCAGCATTATCATGAAGGAGCAAAAGACAAAGTTTGTTTCACAGATGTTGGTGTTACACAGCCAGAAAGAGAGAGAAGATGGGAGGGAGGAGCTGCTATGTGATACCAGGTCACTCGGTGACCTCTTTACTGGGTGCAAACTGTTCCAGTACTGAATAGCATCCAGTGCAGGCAGCCAGCAGGTGCCGACAAGCTGTTGTTCATAACTGGCAAGCAGAATATTTTGAGGTTTCCATTCCAAGTTTTGGTTCAACAGAGATTTCAAAGAAATGATGATTCATGTTGAGTTCTGACCAAGAAGTGGTGTCAGGTTTTGTTTCAGGGTTGGCTCTTTGACTGGAGCTCTTGCTCAGCCTCCATGATGCACTATTCTGTGCTGCCATGTGCCACACAATGTGCACCAATGGCATAAAGGCAACAAAACCAAAGCAACACAAATAGGAAAAAAAATGTGTAAGTGAGGTAAAAGAGCAGACTTGTATAGGTCAGCATAAGTAGTTGTATATCAGAGACAAAGCATTATTGAGCTTTTTTTGTATAGAGCTGCCATGAATCACATCTTTCACTGTTTTATTTTCTGGTCTCATAATAATCTGCAATTATAAAATATGCAATGCTATTTTAATAAGAATATATCCTCTGGCCCACAATACAGATTTTCTGAGAGCTAGAAAAATTAAAATCCAGAAAACAGAGAGAGAAACACAACTCCTGTTTTGCACTAATAAAAGGTTAGTAATCTTATGATATAGAAATAGATACTTCTCAATAAATTGTAGCAATAAAATAATATTGCTGCATTATTACTAAACAAAGCACATTGATAAGAAGTTTGTGCAACCGGAAATAAGATACATAATTGAGATTGTTGTAGTAGAGGATGCTGTATCTCATTTGGACATGAGATTAATAGCATACAGCTTCAGTTATGGTATCATGGGAAGGCTGGTGGTTGTGGGTCTTGTTTCAGATGATCCTTTTCATACCACCGTCCAAAAAGCGTCACAGTGACGATTGGTTTTGTTGGTCTTGTCTTACTTATCAAGCGCCCATCATTCAACACCTGATTGACAAAGGCAAGAGAAGGACGTAGTTAGAGGAGTACACATATGAACATGCTAAGAGCTCAGAAAGATGTGACAAAACAGGAAGAAGGTACGTCAGACCGTATCTCTTACTGAAACGAGTGACTTCATTAAAAGGTATTTAATAGATCTGATTATTCACTATGAGCAAGGTCACTTTGGCTGTTTTGAAACAGTTTATTCCATTACTACCCTGCAGAGAACCTAGCATGACACAGCTCCAGGGTGTCCCATTACCTCGAACTCCCCGGGGGCCAGCTGCACCCCGCTGTACAAGACTTCTGGAAAGACGTAGTTCGTGCCAAAGGTGCCGCTGAGGGAGAACGTCTCAAACTTGGTCTGCGCAGTCTCCACCGGCTGCCCACACGTGTTCAGGTCTGTGCTCTTGCACTTGAGCAGCGTGCATATCTGCCGGGAGGAGAAGACAACAACATACTTAGCAAGACAGAAACACTCTGGTAGGAAAGCCTTGTGTCATCAAAGCTAGTGTGTGTCAGAGCAGGTGACCATCACAGGATCTCTTTCATAATCTTTAAGCAACTCCTTTTCAGTTGTAGCTTATTTTTTCAACCCTTGATCTGATTGGGGGTATTCCAGAGATGCACTGCCTTAGTAGTTAGAAATAACCTTAGTTTCTGAAGTAAGTGCTGCCAGAGCACCGTATTTCATCCCTGAAGGTCAATCCTGTCACTTCCACTAATTCTTCCAATTTTCAGTTCTCTCATTTGAAGATTCCCTTCTCACACGTCTTGGTAAGATGAGTTTGTAAATGGAAATTTTAGGCAAATGAAACAAAGTCCTCCTCATGGGTACATTGTGCAACTGTACATACATGTCCTTTTACTGGGATTTGTAGATGTTGCTAATGACAATTCATTAGATGGTCTGGTAGTCCATGGCAAATCTGAATTTTACGTTCTCCATCCAAGTCCTGGTGAATATATGTCAAGGTGATGAAGTCAGCATCCTCTGTTACAGTTTTGTGTTAGCAATTGTAGCACATAGAGGAAAGTAGGAATGGCAATGTTTTGTCCTTAAAGTTAATTCTCCAGGTTACAGCTGATAAACGTTTATGGACACCATGAAGAAATATGAAATAGGGCTAGCACTCCTGTGAAGGTTCAAAGGATGTTGGCTGGTTGGCTGTGACCTGGTCAAGGTCAGGTTGGACTGGGCTCTGAGCAATCTGATCTAGTTGAAGATGTCCCTGCTCACTGCAGGGGGGTTGAACCAGATGACCTTTAAAGGTCCCTTCCAGCCCAAACTATTCTATGATTCTATGATTCTATGGTTTTGCTGACAGGTGATGGAGGAGTTTGGCTATTTGTGTCAGATATTGGGGGATAGAAGAAGCTCATTTGCAAACATCAGAAGTATTATTCATCGCCATATGTGGTTTCCTGTTGAAATGCAAACAAGCAGAAATAAAGAACCTAATTCTCTCAGAATGTTCTGAGGAAATTAAAAAAATACTGAGGGGAAAAAGGAAGAGTAGAAATTCTTGTCTTCTCTAGAAAATTCAGTACTGGTAGAGACCATCTGGCAGCTTCCACAATCACTGAAATAAATTTTCCAAGCGAGCTCACCAAGAACTGAATTTATTCAAGCTACCTTCTTAAATGTATTAGATGAGCTGTTTGCTGGCTAAGACCTCCCCCCATATCCTGGAGTCTGTACCAGCTGATATGCAAAGACCGTGTTGACAGACAGAAGTAAGTAACTAAAAAACCAATAATCTGCTGGCACAATAACTTAATTATGAAGGCAAAGAAGGTTTTCTAGTATGACTTTAAACAAATTCAAGCAGGATGTAACTCACTGTCTTCCCAAACATTTGATTAAAAGAGAGGAAGAGTGGACATTTCCAGTAAAAGTCATATCCCATTTCAGTAAACTTCATTGCTATGATTTGAGTAATGACAAAAAATTAACATCTCTGTGACTCTAAATTGTCAGAGCATCTCATAAAAATAGATATGATCAACTGCTTTTTTAACAGCAACTCTTTGAGGAGGATTACACAGGAGATTCAGAACACTTACTGCAGATAGTCACAAAAGAGGACCTAAATTTAGCCAATATTGCACAGCTGAAAAAATAGTGAGCGCACTCTGGGAACTTAGAAGAGGTTTAGAGACCCCTCCACTGCATTTGTTGGATTTAAAGGTAAGCAGGCTTGGACATTTTAGCAACTACTTCCCATTGCTAACAAATAGGACACCAGGACTCCAGCATACAAGAAAGTCATTGTTTTCCCCGCCCCCAGAGCTGAAGGTTTCTCCCTGTAAAGAAGCTTCCTAAAATAAGCACTCTCCCTCCAAAGAATCATTACCTGCAGATAGTATTGTCCTTCAACAACATGAAGCCCGTCAAAAGCACCTAGCACATAAACTTCATCTTCTCGTTTCCCTGCCATCTTGTAGCTCAAGTGACAGCAGAGGTCCTTCTGGCAAACAGTGAGATTCCCCTCAGGCTTAGTAAGCTCAGTGAAAGTGAAGCAGTCGTGGAAGATGAGTCCTCTGAAATCATGGTTATTCGGTGAGAATCTTTTGACACTTGAAGCATATGAGCTCCAGTTGACAGCAGGTGGGAAGGCAGGAGAAAGGCGAGGGTGTGAATCTAGTTCAGCAACGAGGAGGTGGCCATCCTTAGTTTTCATGCTGTAGTAGTATGTTCTGGCTCCGTCTGGTGCATAAATACCGCTCCCTGAGGAGAGTGCAATAGTCAGTCCAAAAATGATAAAAAATTTCATATTGTCCTTTTAATTGTCCCTACTGCTAGCTTATCCACTGTTTTCTAAATATTACAGAAATTTTAGTCTCACCAATGGTGACCACTAGCAACTCAGTACACAGAGATCCTGCTTTGGCAGAGAATAGGATTTATTTCCCTGGGTGAGGTCTGCTCAGTGCAGACAAGGCAGAGGATGTTATGTTATGGTTGTATTTGTGGCCTCCCCAGTCCTCTTTTCTCCTGTACACAACAGAGTTGCTTGAGAATTCCTTTATTCTCGGCTAATTGATGTAAAAGGACCATCTACCAATTGAGACCATCCAAAACACAACACAGGCAAGTATCACAGGCCCATCCTGGTGCACACAGAAGGAGATAACAGCTGTCCAGCCCCATTTACACTGGCTGAGGACTCCTCCCCACATGGGGAATTCACACCTGACCAGTGCCAAGCGACAGAGGGAAATCAAAGAAGATCTGTCATACCCATCACTGCTGAAGAGCCACATAAAATGGACAACAAGCAGTAGCCTGTCAAGCATTTCAAATGAGAAGCCCTAAGCCAATATGTGGTTTCCCAGATCAGTGAAGATACTGGTCTAGCTGAAATATACTATCCTATAAGCTAAGCTCTAGAAAATCAGTGCTACACTCTTAAAAGAAAATGCAGACTTCTTAGCAGCGTTACTGCAACAGGTCTGAAAATTCATTTTTAACACGTTTCCACAACTGTGTTAAATACAGCTACAAATAAGTCTTTCATTTGGCCAGAATAAATGGAGCCATGTGTTGGGTTTACAAGAATATTTATTGTTTGGCATTCAATTGCAGAATTACTGGTGGAGAGGAAAAGAACCTAAGTTTCGGAGGTTTCTACTCAGATAGAAGGGGCAGTAACTTCCTACTTCTTTAGAGGCATTAAAAGAAAGAAAGGAAAATCCTAAGAAGCCAGGGAGAAGAAAAGAAAACACCACAAGTTTTGCTGTGCTTTGTATGGCATCAGTAGGGATAGGGGTTGTCAGGTTTAAAATTTGGTGACTAGACTCTTCACCTTTCAAATATTATATTCCTCTGCAAAATCACCTTGCAGAACAGGGAATAAAGATTCATGGCTATAAAGATTTTTCAGACAGAGTGAGAATTAATTACCTGTCATTGACAAGATGATGTTGTGAGTATTTGCTGAAAGCAAATTGACACCCATGCCCATAGCCCAGGCAGAGTGAAACTCAACCGCAGTCAGAAATGGCAGGACGTTCATCCAAGCTGTCGGGAAGAGCACGGTGTCCACCTGCAACTCGCTCACCAGGACTACGGCAGGCTCACGGAAAAGGATGTCGAAACACGTGAAAATGCCAAACTTCCCAAAGGGGGTCTCAAAGGTGACGGCTTCTGGCTCTTTTGGGTAATTAAACTGAGTTTCTGACATAAAGAGATTATACTGTAGGGGAAGGAAAAAAAGAGAAACCAGTTAAAGGCACTTACTATAATATCCTGGAGTTATTCCCTAAAACTGTCCAGAATTACTGGAGAAATTTTTTGACCTGTGTTTGAAGCCTTCACATGTAGGAAGTCAGGCTAAAATGGTATGATCACCATAGTGCCCAAAAAGTGGATATGGGGAGACGCATATTGTCCTGGCATCTAGCTAGGAAAGCAGCTGGCTATCTGCAGGTCTGTTGGTGTCAGCCACCTGCAACTCCCATAAAAATAATCTCTCCACTCTCCCCACCTAGTTTATAATTCCTGTGACCCATAAGACACACAGAAGAGAAATAATAATGGAAGAGGAGCATTGGTGACCTTGGTGTGGAGATGCACAGAAGGACTGGAAGCACACAGCACCAGAAGGAAGTGCAAGACAGTACAGGGAGACTGCAGAGCAGAGAAGAAAACAAAGGTGGTGGTGATGGGGAAAAAGCAGATGATCTCAGCCAACGGAAAAATCCAAGTTTGCGACATTCACAGCTTTCCAACATTTTCCTTCTTCCATCACATTCACTTTTACTAAAAGAGTCCTTTAATCTCCAGGTGACCTGGACAATAAACACGTACCACCAAGCCAGAAAAGAGGTTCAAGTTTACTGAACTTGTAACTCAGCGCCTGGGCTGTGCCAGGATGGCACACGGGGGACCAGACTCGCATTATCCGTGTCCCCTTCAACCAATTTTTTCACAAAGAAATATCTTGGCATCGTCTCTGAAGAACCAGGTGAAATACTGGGCCCAAAGTGCATTTAATAAACAACTGACTTCAGTCTAGCCACACTGGCATGATATCTGGCACATGACCCTCAAACAACTTCGATGAACCTTGCAGGTAGGCGCATAAAACTGAAAGAAGATACTTGCATTGGGTGCAATGTTTCAATGCCCTCATCTCTTTTTACACCCAGCTTAGGTTTGTGGTTTTATCCACATAATTCCTGTTATGCAAAAACTGTGCTGATACATCATCAGAAAACAAATCGATATGAAAGAGTCTGTCTTCCTTAAATCAGACTAAGCATCTAAGACAAGATGCAGATGAACATTTTAAAATCCTGGAACCTGAAGAGGTAGTCTGGTAAAAACCTGACACTGAAATCTAAAGCTGCTTAAGCAGCAGGATTTCCAGTAATAGGGAGTTAACGAACTGAGGAAGTCAACCAAAATCATATGCCACTAAATTGGACCTGAGCAATCATTTTTCATTCTAGTCTGTTTTGAGAAACATAACAGCAAATGCAAATTTGGAGTCAACACTTCACAGCAAGAGAGAGATTCTTTTAAATTATAAACAGGAGCAAAAATCTGCCATGAGACTGCCATTTAATTCTGTTGCCAAATGGAGATATTTTGGAAGTAATGGAAAAATACCTTCTGACTTTCCAAGGCCACTTTACCTTGTGGTAACGAGCCACCAGTTTCCCCTCCGGGTCAAAGACGACATCGGTGTTGTACTGATAGCGACCGTCGCTGGGGCAGCCAGGATCGCTGGAGTTACACGGCTTCTTGTCCCCAATGTTTGCAACCACATAGATGGAGTTATTCCTGGCCATGCAGCTGAGTCGTTCCTGCACCGGTGCTGGAGCAAATCTAATGCATTTTAGAAAAAAAGACTAACAAAGTCTGTGCTGTCAGTGGTGTCCATCACTGGAGTGCTGAGGGCACGCCGGCAGCCCCTCTGATCCTGCAGTCATGGCAGGGCATGCAGATACACAGGTGGCTGCAGCTCTCCCTCAGGTTGCTTCCCACACTTTGGGGCAGGTCCTGGAGCCTTCCCATCAGTGTCCGGAGGGACATGCCGCCCTTGGGCTGCCTTCCAGCACCCCTCGGCACCCAGAACATGCTCTGCAGCAAACGGATAATCCTAGGGCTGGGAAAGGGCAGGAGAGGAATCGCTGGGCAGAGGAAGAGACTAACTTGGTGTCACACAGGAGAATATCTTAGCGTCTGGCGTAACAGCACCTGAGGACTGTAGCTCTGGGCCCTCAACGAGGACCACAGCTCTGGGCCCTCAACACACCAAGCAGAGTTGAGCTGTGGAATAGTGATGTGGTCAAAGCAATTCATCTCCTCCCACGAACGGGAGCGGCAGTCCTCTAGCCATGGCATGAACAGCAGTGGGATATTCTGTTCAAGATGTGACAGGCCATGTGCCATAAACTGGCAGCACCTCTGAAGCACCCGTACCAGGCCAGAAAGAAAGCAGACATCACCCTCTGTAAAGTGGCGATGCATATGGCTTTGCAAGGTGTGCATGGGCCATACAGGAGGACCATCATGCAAGATACATATATAACACCAAGGCATAGGGCATGCCAGACTGTGATGGCAGACATTATATTCCCACAAGGCACTAATGAAAAACCTGATTTAGGACAGTGAAGAGACACACAGATCACCTTCACAAAAACTAACTGTGAAGAACTGGAATAAAGACCTGCTTAGACACGCTGCCACCCCACACCCCACATTCACTGAAAGACTCTGTATATTTTAACTACTTATGTCTCAGTAAAAAGTTGCACATCCTGCACTTCTCCCCATTGTGAATCTTTCCCTCAGGACCGTTGAGGAATTACATCCTCACAGATGTAATATTATATGGTCTTAGCACCTCATCATCGAGCAGGTGCAGAAAGCAGCAGTGAAGAAGGCAGACCACAGCTGTACTTTCATGGCTGAGCACTTACTTCATGCTGTATGGATCTGAAGTCCAGCGCTCAGCTATAGGTTATCGTGTCCCTGCTGGAATATGACATTTGAATGACAGATCATGTTCTACAGCACAGAGACTCTAGCAATTCGGACTTTATCTTAACTGTGAAAAACTAAGATTAAAACTTTTTGGGTTTGTATCGCTCAGAGATTTGGACCTTGACTGAACTTATCACCTCTGTTATTAGCTACTCAGAAACGATTTCTTGGCTGTCCAGAAAAATGGTATGTATGTTTTTATGCATGCTATATTTTATACATATGAACATAGCATTTGTAAAAAACCAAACAAACCAACAAAGCAAATAAAAACTAGTGTTAAGAATTTCCAATCAGTTCTATTCAAAATAGTGTGCAAATACCAAAAGCAGAATGAGAAGCAGCATATTCTGGCATCAAAGTTTTTCCAAATGAAAAAATAAAAAGAAGTTTCCTCTACATTTAGCACCCAAATTCTGTATGTTGTTTGAATTTCTCACTAAAGTGCTGCACTGGTTTTGGCTGGGATAGAGTTTTAAACTGTCTTTATCTCAACCCATGAGTTTTCTCACTTTTACCCTTCCAATTCTCTCCCCCATCCCACCGGAGGGGAGTGAGCGAGGGGCTGCGTGGGGCTTAGTTGCTGGCTGGGGTTAAACCACAACAAGTGTCTAATTCAAAAACCATTTTTTTTAACAGGGTTCTCTAGTCAATTAGTTATGGACATGCTTTATATTTTATCATATATGCAACTTCATATGCAACTTTAATTGAAACTTAACCTCATGTCAAAAGCATTAGCAGTTCCTAGGCATTTACTGGGAGCATGACTCTAATGACTCCATGAGACACTAGTTTGAAACCACATAAATCACTGCAGAAGAAATCACCTTGTGGGATCAGTGCAGGGAATCCAGTTCACTGCTGGATCAGGGATATCCTCCAGGTAGGGGTAAATGGTTTCTCTTGTGAAACGCCAGCCGTAAATGCCATCTTCAGGAGTCACAATGATGTGGGCACCCTGACACAACAGGCTCCGTTAAGAATTCACCCATCAACAGATAGCCAGGAGGGACAGCAGGAGAAGAAAACACTAATCAACAACGCTCATGATAGACCTAGTACCTGCTGGGCGGCTTCCTTGATGGCCCCTTCCAAGACATCCATGTTTCTGTTCATCAGGGCCAAAGCATCGTCGGGAGAAACGGGCTTGTTAGTAGCACCTGGCAGGATGACCGCGTGCTCGTAGACGGCTGCAATGAAGGTGTCGGAGGCGAGGGCCTGAAGGACTGCGAGCGCAAACACCGCAGCGTGCAGGAGAGGCTGGGAAGGGAGCATGGCTGCTGCCTCGCAGCTCCTGGAATGCTCTGAGTCACGGCCGCCAAATGGTGCAAAAGGCGCATATATAGAAAAGCAAAGAGGGACAAAGTTTAACTTTAAAGGAGGAGGAAGTGCTGGTCTGTTAAAGCATTACCTTGGAATCAAGTGTCACTGGTCTCGTACTGGAAAGTGTAACAGTACTCAGTAAGGATGTCGCAACTCAACGAGACTAAAAAACTGGGCAATGCCAAGAGTAATCGTGCCAATAGAAAAATAAGTTATAAAACACATGGCTAGAAAGAACGGTCCAATTTTTGTTGTTATACTTTTTTCTGTCATTGATTGCAATAGACTTTTGCTATCTATGTTGACTCAACTCTGATACTCACGTGAAAGATGAATGTGTCACCCCTGGAGCTAGTCTTCTATGAAGTTTGAGTGGCAAAATTGAGGGTTTTAAAAACTATTTGCTTTATTCTAGTGTCTTCATACTCCCCAATTCCTGTGATATGTGCCATTATGTGCACCTTACTTCTCGGAGTTTCTTTAGACCAAAGTCATTGCATAGCATCTCACTGTACTTAGATGTAATATACTTAACATGCCAGCAACAGACTGTCCCTTGCATTTATCCCGGTGGCTCTCCCAGTCGCTTCTGTTTAGCCATACATCACTTTCCAACAGCTTTCCACTAGAAAAATCACATCTGGAGGGAATGTTTTCCTCTGAAATCATGCAGGTAAGCAGCAGCCAGGCCATTAATTGAATACCTCATTGCCTGACTGCCACTTTGCTGAAGCAGGGCAGGCTAGTTCACCAGGCATGGTGGCATGCCTGCTCCTCTGCTCATCTCTCCTGTCCCCAGGAACATGCTGTGTATTAAGAGGCCTTCATTTTAAATCTTTTACTTCAATTCTGTTCAAATGCATTTTTTGCTATGATATTTTCCACTTTTTGACTTTCTAGTAGTTGCAGTATTCTCATTTGGAAAAGGTTTTCTGAATACTGGGAAGCGGAACAGGCTGCCTGCCTTCAGCTACAGCAGGCTGTCATTGTAGAGCTGTCTCAGAAAAGACAGAAATGTGGGTGAATGCAAGCACCAGAGAGTTCCCTGTGAGAGTAGTGCTGACCAAAGGTTTCAACCATTAGGAACCTTGGTTTCCATCTGGTAATGTTCACCTCTAAGTACTTCTCTGCATACATTGCTAACTGTATGAAGTTCAACAAGGCCAAGTGCCAGGTCCCGCACTTCGGCTACAACAACCCCAGGCAACGCTACAGCCTTGGGGAAGAGTGGCTGGAAAGCTGCCCGGAGGAAAAGGACCCGGGGGTGCTGGTTGACAACTGGCTGAATATGAGCCAGCAGTGTGCCCAGGTGGCCAAGAAGGTCAACAGCATCCTGGCCTGTATCAGAAATAGTGTGGCCAGGAGGAGTAGGGAGGTGATCGTGCCCCTGTACTCGGCACTGGTGAGGCCGCACCTTGAATACTGTGTTCAGTTTTGGGCCCCTCACTACAAGAAGGACATTGAGGTGCTGGAGCGCATCCAGAGAAGGGCAACGAAGCTGGTGAAGGGTCTGGAGCACAAATCTTATGAGGAGCGGCTGAGGGAACTGGGACTGTTTAACCTGGAGAAGAGGAGACTGAGGGGAGACCTCATCGCGCTCTACAACTACCTGAAAGGAGGTTGTAGCGAGGTGGGTGTTGGTCTCTTCTGCCAAGTAACAAGTGATAGGACGAGAGGAAATGGCCTCAAGTTGTGCCAGGGGAGGTTTAGGATAGGGATATTAGGAAAAACTTCTTTACTGAAAGAGTGGTCAGGCCTTGGAACAGGCTGCCCAGGGAAGTGGTGGAGTCACCATCCCTGGAAGTATTTAAAAGATGTGTAGATGAGGCGCTTAGGGACATGGTGCAGTGGGCATGGTGGTGTTGAGTTGATGGTTGGAATCGATGATATTAGAGGTCTTTTCCAACCTTAATGATTCTATGATTCTATGATTGCTAGATACAGCATGCTCATTCAGGAGCCTTAAATATGAGCCTTTAAAAGGCTGCAATAGAGACTTTAGTGAAAATTGAAGTAATGTAGCTTGGAAACCTTTTTTTCTTCCCCTGTTTGTCTTATCGAATGAAATATGGATTGAGTCACATTAACCACAATCAGACGTAAGTCTGAAGGAGGAAGCAGTAAATGCTCCCTTGTTTAGCAACGCTCCCTTGTTTAGCAACAGCTAGTCAGCCCAGAAAGGTGACCAGCCTGGTAGAGCTGAGCAGAAAAAGTGACAAATGCAGGGGCCAGGCACTGCCCCACGAAGTTCAAGTCACACTGCCAGGACAGGGGGCTCTCAGTAGTGCGGTGGGATGCAGGCATCCCTGTCCGCCTCTGTACCAGCAGGCACCGCCGCCTTCAGCCTGCAGAGCTGGGCGCTCAGCCAGGAGCAAGGAACTAACTCCAGTTAAACAAACCAACCCACTGAATAAAACTTAACGAAACTACAGCGGTCCAGGCTATACATGGCTGTGGGCAACGTAAGAAGAAATTTATCCTAGAGCTCCCTCTACTTTTCACACCTCCATCCTCCCAGTCCACTCCCCTCACCCCTCCACTGCACTCTCCCCCGTCTCTGCTACTGCCTCAGGACAGCAGTTACCTGAGGACTGACTTACTTTTGTGAAACAAGATGCGATTTGATGCTAAATCAGCTTAGTTGTAGAGGTGGTCCGTCTTCAGATTGTGGTCCTGCTCCTTTTCTTCTGCTAAGAGAGACTGCGGGGAAGACTACTCCTTATTCAACAGGTTAATCTTGCTGTGGAGAAGCCTGTGTGAAGGGTCATACCTGCAACCATGCAATCACGGCAAAGCAGTGAGGACATGCGGGCAGGGCTGAGGAAATCAGAAGCCGCTCATTTTTAGCAACAGCACATAGTTATGTTGCTTAGCTGTAACAGGGCACTATGTCCTAGGGAGCAGATATAGATGTCGAGAGACAGTACTTTTTCTCCACAAACAAGTAGAGTGTTTTCCTTTTGAGTCACCATCCCTGGAAGAATTTAAAAGACGTGTAGATGTGGCACTTAGGGACATGGTTTAGTGGGCATGGTGGTGTTGGGTTGATGGTTGGAATCGATGATCTTAGAGGTCTTTTCCAACCTTAATTATTCTATGATTCTATGATTTACTTCTATTATATGAATTGTAGAGGGTTACAATTTACTACATCTAGAGACTAAAATCTTGGTTTTGCAACATTCACTTTGTTAAAAAACAATGTATTTTACATCCTGCAAGTCTATGTTTTGTGACATTGGTCAGATTAAATGTGAACAGTGTTTTTATTTCAAAACAAACCTGCAAAACAAGCAGAATTAACAGGACATAGAAATCTTAGCTGTGCCACCCGAAGTAATCCAGTCTACTTGCTTAGAAGGTACAGTCTACAGAGCCTGCACCCGCACACGTGACAGTGCGTTCAATCTGTTCAAGCTGTTCGTCAGCCTCTCCCAACACCTGCCTGCACAGTCCTGACTCTCCCTCGCACCAGCATGAGCAAACATTTCGCGGGAAGACAAATATGCACCTGCAAAATTGCTCATTTTGACAATTTTTTATGTGGACCCACCTGCCTGCTTGAAAAAGGTGACACAGTTACAGATAGTTTTGTGGAAAGGAAATTTTCCACACCCTAAAACTGTGGCCAGAAAGATTCAAGTAGACGCCTCAAACTGTAACTTAGGGCATGGCATGATAACATACTACACTATGTACTCAGTTGAATAACTGTTTTTGAAGCAATAGTGTTTGGAGGCTTGTTTTCTTTTTCAAAGTAAATGGTAACTTAAAAGTTCAACCATCGGCCTTCAAAGGTTCTGTTAATCTCTGGTTTAGAAAAGTGTGCGTTCAGAGATGGGGCGGAACAGTGTTGTGGAAATGACTTCTAATACCCCGCCAAAAATTTCAAAGAATTAAAAATCGGTTGTTATTGGACCACAACCCACCGCTGTGTACCTGAATCCTACACCACTAAAGTCAGAGGAATTTATTTTCTCTTGTCCCCAGTGAGATCAAGGTCAAGCCTATGAGAATCAAAAGCTACCTTACAAAAACACATACAGAACTGCCCAGAATAGTAATTTATTTTTGCTGCAAAATCAAGTCAACAAATCAATGTGCAATGACTATGCTGTTAGACAAGGCAACTTGAGAAATAGAATGCCACTATAATTATGGGTATTAACATTAATTAACATTATTGTTAATTATGAATAATTAGCATTACAGAAACAAGCACATGAGATCTTAAAGGATCTGCAGTGAAATCATGGTGAAGCTTGCTCTGTGTGTGTAGGGTCCTTTTCATACCACCTGCCAAAGAGTGTTACACTCAAAAGCGGCTTCAATGTACTAGTCCGACTTATCAGTCGTCCACCATTTAGCACCTAGTTATGGGAAAGTAAAATAAATAGGAACATCAGCAAAGCAGTACTATTGTATGACAAACACAAAATAATATATTAATTAATGTTGACCTAGCTGAGAGATGTCTAGAAAAAAGACAAAGCAAAGCATGTTTGAGTCTCTTATTCACTTGGAGATACCACAAAGTCTGAGAAAAACTACACTTCTTCTATCTTGAGGAAGGTCTTGTTCTAGGAGATTTGGGGAAAAAGGGAATCGGGGAAATGGACCTGCTGTATGAATGCAGCCAGGAAAATCAGGCAGAAATAAAGCTGCCTTGAACTCAAGCCAGTTACTGAAATGGAGGACACTGATAGCGCCCTAGTTGCTCCTGTGTCTTGTAGTGGCTTTTTGACCATTTGTGTTACAAGTCTGACAACTCACAAGGGAGTCCCATTACCTCGAACTCCCCGGGGGCCAGCTGCACCCCGCTGTACAAGACTTCTGGAAAGACGTAGTTCGTGCCAAAGGTGCCGCTGAGGGAGAACGTCTCAAACTTGGTCTGCGCAGTCTCCACCGTGTTCAGGAACCGCACGTGTTCAGGTCTGTGCTCTTGCACTTGAGCAGCGTGCATATCTGCGGGGGAGGAGGATACAGAAAGGCAAAATACTGCTAAGCTTTCAACAGTCAAGAGCTAGATTTGATTGTAAGAAAAGCTGTCACGATGAAGAAATTATCCAATGCATCTACTCATTTATTTAGGCCAGGAGGATCCATGGGTGCTCCTGGCACTTTGAACTTTGTAAAAGACAGTTCTTTGCCAGCACCGCAGCAAAGCACTGTGTCTGTGTGTACACACGTGTGTTTATAAGTTACGTCTGAATTCATGCATAATGCATACACATTTAGTTATAGATGTGGAATAGTTTATGACCTAGGTAAGTTACTTCAGCTCTGGCTGAGTTTCCCAAAAAACTGAAGCCATACTTATTTGCCTACTCTAGTGGGAATACTCTAAAGACATAAAGAAAAGAGATGAAGATATAGCACATTAAAAAAAGCCTAACAGTGAAATTTAAAAGAACCAATACACTGGCAAGCCATGTGAATACAAAGGTTATATCCGTATTTAGTTTCTTCATTTTGTGAGATAACTGCGTGTTAGAGAATCACATCAGCACGATGGCACAATCCACTGAGCAGAAAATAGCTCTCTGTTGTGACGAGAGCATCCCTATGAAGACAGGGAGAACTCTACGATCTTCTCTCCCTTTTGTACACATATATGGAAACCTCCTTGAAGTGTTATAGCACAGGGTCAACTCAGGGTCTTCACTTTCATCATTTATAACACAGACAGAAAAGCAGGATCAATGAAGTCAAAATGCATCATGAAGAAAACAAATGTTTTCAGAGGGGCCTAAAAAATGCCCCTTCTTAAACCCCCTCAATCAAAAATAAGACAAATGCAAATGGGCTGCAAAGAGAGTATTGCAGCCTTCCCACTGTCCAAATAGGAATGGAAAACCTTTACCTGCAAATAATACTCTCCTTCAACAACATGTAGCCCATCCAAGGCACCCAGAACGTAAATGTCATCTTTCTGCTTCTCTGCCATCTTGTAACTCAGATGGCAAGAGAGGTCCTGCCGGCAAATGGCACGATTTCCCTCGGGTTCAGTGAACTCCGTGAAGGAGAAGAGATCATGGTAAATGACCCCACTGAAATAACGATCATTTGATGGAAGCTGTTCAATACTGCTGGCATACAATTTCCAGTCAACAGCAGCAGGATAGTCAGGAGACAGACGCGGGCGTGAACTCAGTTCTGTCACCAAAAGGTGACCATTTTCCGTTTCTGTATTATAATAATATGCTCTCAGACCATCTGGGGCATAAATACCACTCCCTGCAAACACATAACACCAGAAAGCTTAGCTTTTAATCTGAAAGCAAGTGTATGGTACAAGTAAGCAGTCTTCGCTAATTAAACATGTGTCAAATTTTATTCTAATGTTTATCAGATTGTTTTGAAACTAAATTAAGCCTTCACAGACTACAATCCTAACCTATGCTTTTTGCAATCAATGGAAAGTAGACAAAACTCTGATGTTTCATGTATTGTAAGTGACAAGATTAGTGTGCTAATTATATGCCATTATATATGATTTAGGTGGCTGAAGCTGTACATTCCTCACTGAGTTTAGCTGCATCAGAAATCAGTATTTCTGATTAAAATGAATGGTAACACTCTCAAGTCAAAAAAATTCTGTAAGGAAAAGATATTACCAAAAGTCACATCTTTATGCAAGCTCTTTACATAAATACATAAATCTTTAAAACCCAGAGTAAAACCTATCCATAAAGAATATGAGTTGTATGACATATGGTCATCAATGACTGAGAACTAAAAGAATGGCCCATATCTGCTTTTATTTGGAAGGCAAAATTTAGGGCTACATTTTAGCAACACCAGTAAGTTTTCTCTCACTTCTGCAAGCGCCTGCCCACAAAACTTGTGCTTGACTTCTAGCATCTGCTCAGGAATAATATACAGTGAAAACAGAGCCTGAAAGGAAAACTCGACACAAGGTCTCCAGCCCAGAGATAATGTTTGCAGGACTCACAAGAACATTTCTCAGAGTTAGGTTTCCACCTAGTGGAGAAAAAATGTTTGGGCCTTCACTTGACGAAAAGCTCGATAAAAGAAGATGACGAATCACATGCATAAATTCTCAGGACTGATCATTTAACAAATAACTAAAGGTCTTCTAGTCAACTTAAGCAGTTCTGAGTTCTTACATATCACGCTTTGATTTCCTTTTTATCTCAACAAGTTCTCTTGTCCTAATCCTGTTGACATGTGTAGGCATGCCTAAAGCTGACGGGAATTTCTGCTCCGGTCAACTGCACTACATAGATATAAATGTTGCCCGCGGGAACAAGATCAATTAGAGCAATATCACATTACCTGTCATATGTAAAGTGGAGTTGCGCGTATATTTGCTGAAAGAAAGTTGACGCCCATTCCCATAGCCCATGCTGAGTGAAACTGGACCGCCGACAACAGTGAGAGAGTATTACCCCAAGCGGTTGGGAACAGAACGGTGTCAACCTGAAATCTGCTTGCCAAGACCACAGCTGGGTCGTGAGAGAGTATGTCTGCACAAGTGAAAATGCCGAAGTAGCCAAAGGATGTATTGAAAGTGATAAATTCTGGATCCTTGGGGTAATTAAACTGTTTCTCTGTCACAAAAAGGTTGTACTGTTCATGGAAAGGAAGGAATGGAGAAAAAAAAAGATTAGAGAAGAAATCAAACCATTTAAATCAGACTAATATTGAATGTAATACACATTCACTTAAATACAAGTAATGGAGAATATGTTTTGTGAACATGCTATATCTTAATTTCGAAAAGGAGAATTCATACCACTGCAAGAGGAGTCAAGCACAAATATCCGTGGTTCTGATTTATACCAGTGAAGGGGATTTGTATTTAGTTAGGAAGAGTTTAGGACATTAATGTTTTACTATCGCATGTGTCACTTCCTATTGAGAAGCAGTAAAAATAGAAGGCTTACTGAGTTTTAATTAATTCCTTTTAATTACTTGCTATTAAATTCAAAATAGCAGGAACGAAGATATCTTCAGGCAGTGGCTTTCACCTGTCCTCTGACACCTGCTCTATAATGACTCTATGTACAAATACATTTAAGCCTGGGAAGCAGCCTGTGTTTCACCTCTTTAATCACCTGAGGCTTATGCACTTCCTGAACTTTGTAAAATCCTCTTACCTTGTGATAACGAGCCACCAGTTTCCCTTCTGAGTCAAAGACAACGTTGGTATTGTACTGATAGTGACCATCACTTGGGCACCTTGGATCAGCGGAATTACAGGGCTTCTTGTCTCCCATATTCGCAACCACATAGATGGAGTTATTCCTCACCAGACCGCTCAGTCTTTCCAGCACTGGTGAGGGAGCAAACCTAAACAGTAGGGAAGGAAGAAAGGAAATAAAATGTTAAAACCAGTCAATACATAAAAATGCCAACACTAAGAGTACAGATGACAAGAATGGTAGGTTTAAGTTAGTAATTTCTGTCGTTTTCTGTTATTCAACAGAAGGCAGCGGTTTTGTGCTTCAAAGCTTAGTGTGCTGAAACTCCAGCTTCACCTCGTGTCAGATAAGTGAGGAACACAGGGGTTTCCTCGCAGTGAAAGAAAACCTTTGCACCTTTGCGTCTCCTTTCTGCTGCCAGCGTGTGGTACAGCGTTGATGTTACACTGACACATGGGCTAATCTCAGCTTTCTGCTTCAGCTCCTGATTCAGCTACTGTGCTGATTTGTTTCTTCTACGGTGCATTTCATTGTTTTTCACCAAACATTGCAGCCTCAAAAAATGGTGCAATTTATTAAGGAAAATAACAGAATAAAAAGACTACCATGTCATGATTCAAAAATATAAATTTAAAATTGTGCAATATATCCTTTCAGTAGTAGCTGTTATTTTATTCACAAATATTCCTAATATTCCTGTGTCTTAAACATTTTTTACAACATGCATGGAATACATTACTGAAATGTAGATTCTGTAAGTTTTTGCTTTTCTCTTAAATAAATCTCAACCTTTATGAGTATACTAACTAAAATCAAAAGAATTATAGTGAGAAAAAATGACAGAGAAAAATGATGAAGGAAGTTGTCTGAAGCTATTTATGGCAACTACATGATGTCTAACCTGCCTTCATTTCACAGCAGTTGTTCCAAGACATTTAGAACTATCAACACCACTCCTAAAGGTAGCCGTCTTTCCCATCGGACCGCTCCCCCGCGCACAGCAGGGACAATACCTTCCAGGATCAGCACACGGAATCCAGTTCACCTGTGGGTCTGGGATATCCTCAAGATAAGGGTATATGGTTTCTCTTGTGAAGACCCAGCCATAAATGCCATCTTCAGGAGTCACAATGATATGGGCACCCTGGTACCAACACACAAACCCAAAAAACACGATTAAAAAAGTGAATAAATGACCAGTGTTTACCAAAATCAATGTGTCTAACTCTGTCATAATATCTGTCTGGCTGCTTCTTTTAGGACGAGGGGAAATGGCCTCAAGTTGCGCCAAGGGAGGTTTAGATTGGATATTAGGAGAAATTTCTTTACTGAAAGAGTGGTCAGGCCTTGGAACAGGCTGCCCAGGGAAGTGGTGGAGTCACCATCCCTGGAAGTATTTAAAAGACGTGTAGATGAGGCCCTTAGGGACATGGTGTAGTGGGCATGGTGGTGTTGGGTTGACGGTTGGACTCGATGATCTTAGAGGTCTTTTCCAACCTTAATGATTCTATGATTCTTTGATGGCCACTGCCAAAATTGCCATATTTTTGTCCATCAGCATCAAGGCCTCCTTAGGAGAAACCGGCACTTCAGTGTCCTCTGACAAGACCACGTTGTGCTCGTAGACGACTGCGACATAGTTGTCCAGGGCACAGGCCTCCAGAGCAGACAGCACCAAGAGCAGGGCAGAGGCACGAGCTTTAGGAAGCCCCATGTCTGGAGCCTGGAAGTCGCCCAAGAGGAGGTCGGGGGCGAGCAAAACCAGGGGGCTTTAGAAGGGAAAGTCTTGCACAAAACCTGGGAATTCCCCAGAGTGGCAGAAAGCTGACACCAGGAGATGCAATCACCCTGCCCGGAAAGTCTCACAACATCAAAGGCAAGAGAGCCGCCAGCATTGAGCAATTCTGCCTTACACCACCGACAGAGAAGTCACCACTGTGCTGCAGCCGAAGAAACACATCGGCTGCCAGATCTGCGAATGATTCAGGCGTGGCGTTGCTGTAGTAAGGCAGCTCAAGGCAAGCCGGGGTCACAGCAGGAAAACAAGCAGAGTTTGGGAGATCTCAGCAAAGACCAGCACGGACACATTCCTGCCCAAACTCAAGGGCACGGGGTGCAGGCAGGGCTGCAGGAGGCAGGCGGCTGGTCCCGAGGTCGGTGCTGCTGCACGGGCACTACCTGTGCCACCCCAGCTCAGAGCTGCTCCGATCTAACCAAGTGTAGCTTGGCTATTTCTGGCACAGTCCTTACTTATCACAGCTTCACAGATTGTACATCAGAGTTAGTACCAGCAGATGGCTACTTAGACCTGCCACTGCATGAGGCAAGCACAGCACTAGCCAGGGGATTGCTGAGTTTCCCACGGGACATCCCACTGCTCTGCTTTAACCATGGTTCCAGGACCCCTGGATAACCATGGCAGAAGAACATGCTTGTGAGTAGACTTGAACAACAAACCTGGAAACCAGGATTCCTCTTCAGGTTTCTTTCACCTCCATTGTGTACGTGAAAGAACGAAGAGGGGAGAAGGTGTGTTGCCAGAAAGCTAGAGGGGTTAGTTAAACCTGTCTAGGTTCTACTGGAGGTCTGGTGAAGTTCATGCATTGCAGGACAGCTCATTAACTTCAATGACATTTGTGCTCTTTCTGGTAATCCCAGCCACTTCAAGTCCTAACAGCACAAGTCAGGTAAGTGAACAAGTCATTCCACAAAGAGCGTTAATTAAGTCTCATGTCTACAGATCTGCATCTTGTGCACCTTGTGTCTACCTCTAGTCCTCTCAGCTCCTTCTCACCTGCCTCACCATCAGCACTGGCAGGGTCAGCACTTCATAATAGGTTGAGGTGTACATTCCTGGTTTCAGTAAAGTCAAACATCTGACACAAAAGAAAAGGGAGCTATTGCCAGGATGTTCCCAGGGGAAGCCTGCCCTTTGGTACCCTGATGCTTCACAGTTCAGCTGGCTACCAGAGCAGTTCTTGCTAGTGCCCCAAAAAGGGCTCTGGCAGAGAAAGAAGTTTCTCTCATGTAAATTCCAGTAGCTACTCACAGGAAAAACTAATTGGAAATTGCTAGGACTAGACCATTTTTCTTATTTATGGAAAAATGGGTACCACAGAGAACCCCTTTTAGGACCCAGTTCTGGGCTCAAGGAGAAATTAGACGACTTCTGCCACAACTGAGGTCAAGTCATCTAGTGTGAGTTTGCAGGTATGCCCCTATTTCAGCTCCCCTTGAGTTTTTTTGCTGAGCATCTGGAGGAGGTGAGGAGATTTTTTCCCCCCCATTGTTGGAAAATAGTAGCCCTAGACTTTGAGAGATTTACTGTGCAGAGGCAATTAGTACAAACATTCCAGCGGGCATTTATTAGTAAAATAGATCTCACACACACCAAGCTGAGTCTCCGTATACAATACAAACATACATATGTCTGTGCATATATGTATACACACATACACACACGATGCTAAGTCTCCTCCACGACTGAAGATCAGTTAGTTCTGTGTAGAGATGCTACGTCTTCTCTTCATTACCTTTGCCTCCCATTTTCAGGCACTTTCAAGATAATAAAAGTGTTGGTAGACACAAAGTCTTTTAGACTCTTGTTATCTAAGAAAATCCATAAAACTTAGGAAAAAAAGTTGCTTTATTGAAAACAATATTGTGCTTAATGCTTTGTCATTTCAAATTCTGTTTCAACGTTTTATGTTGTCAGTTAAAGTATTACAAGCTAATGAACTTCCTTTAAAAAAATACAGAAAATCACAGTAGCAAAATAGTAGCTTTACCCAAGAACAGCAGGCTCAAGTATAGAAACTAGACATTTGAAAACATACCTCTTCGCATACAGTGGTGCACTGTATATGGAATACAATTAAACAGGCTGACATTTGAGGGTTATTCATCACTTCAGCCAATCCACATGAGGACTTCCAAAAGAAAGGCAGTCAGTGTTTAGTGTTTCAAAACAGTAATGCAGCTACAACTAAACCACAACTGGTTGTTCACTAAGGGATCATGTATCCCAGCTCCAGAATAATGAAACACTGTTAAATCCACTCATCTCAACTCTAGGTTAAACCACAACAGTAAACAGAGAATTGAAAAGTATGTCTGGCTATGTTTCATTGCCCATCAGATGAGTTCTTTCTTCATTATTACCAGGGGGATTTTGCAGGCTGGAACTGGAACTGTTTGCACAAGGAAAAGAACAGGAGGGAAGAAACAGGTTTAATATTCTCTAGATACTTCCATGCAATACCAACATTATAGCAAAAGTGCCACACATTATGTGGAAGGAGCTAGTGAATCACTGGATTTGGTTCCCCACTATTGCACAGAACCACATACTATTGCTTTCACATCTATTGTTTCACAGAATCACAGAATGGTTAGGGTTGGAAGGGACCTTTGAAGATCAGCTAGTCCAACCCCCCTGCTGAAGAAGGGACATCTTCAACTAGATCAGGTTGCTCAGAGCCCCGTCCAGCCTGAACTTGAACGTTTCTAGGGATGGGGCATCTACCACCTCTCTGGGCCAACCTGGTCCAGCGTTTCACCACCCTCATCGTAAAAAATTTCTTCCTTATATCTAGTCTAAATCTGCCCTCTTAATTTAAAACCATTACTCCTTGTGCTGTCGCAACAGGCCCTACTAAAAAGTCTGTCCCCATCTTTCTTATAGGCCCCCTTTAAGTACTGAAAGGCTGCAATAAGGTCTCCCCAAAGCCTTCTCTTCTTCAGACTGAATAACCCCAACTCTCTCAGCCTTTCCTCATAGGAGAGGCATTCCACCCCTCTGATCGTTTCTGTGGCCCTCCTCTGGACCCGCTCCAACAGGTCCATATCTTTCTTGTGCTGAGGGCTCCAGAGCTGGAGGCAGTACTCCAGGTGGGGTCTCACTAGAGCAGAGTAGAGGGGCAGAATCACCTCTCTGGACCTCCTGGCCACGCTACTTTTGAAGCGGCCCAGGATACGGTTGACTTTCTGGGCTGTGAGCGCACATTGCCAGCTCATGTCCAGCTTTTCATCCACCAGTACCCCCAAGTCCTTCTCGACAGGGCTGCTCTCAATCCCTTCATCCCCCAGCCTGTATTGATACTGGGGGTTGCCCCAACCCAGGTGCAGGACCTTGCACTTGAGGTTCACACGGGCCCACTCTTCGAGCTTGCCCAGGTCTCTCTGAATGGCAATCCGTCCCTCAGGCATGTCAACTGATTCTCTCAGCTTGGTTTCATGTGCAAATTTGCTGAGGGTGCACTCGATCCTACTATCTATGTCATTGGTGAAGACATTAAACAGTACTGGTCCCAATACGGACCCCTGCGGGACATCACTCGTCACCGATCTCCATCTGGACATTGAGCCAGTTGACCACTACTCTCTGGATGTGACCATTCAGCCAACGCCAGCTCAAAGACACCCTCTTGGAGGAACCACCAGTAGGGTTTGCTCATTAATGCTGCAGTCCTGTTGCTTGTATAGAACAGGCATTGCCTGGTTTAGGTCTCTGTTTAGGTCAGTAGGGATTTAGGAAAGCATACAGACAAAGTATTTAAGCAATATTTTTACTGCTCATCCTGTCATTCACTATCAGGTTGGTAGTGAGGAAAAAATGGAGGCACAGCTTTCAAAGATTTGCTTTATATGGCTGCAAGCAAAATAAAGAATAAATATCTCAGCATACCTTCTCCTTGTTGCCTCAGTGATATAGAATATTCCAGTTGCAAGACCCTTTGAGGAAACAGTCAGTTACAATTGTAATAATAATAACCTTATATCTATTGCTCATAATTGCAATAGATTTAAAAAGCAAAAATAGTGTAATTACTTACACTTAACAGTGCCCATCCACCTTGGATGGCTGAGGCCCATTCAAAACCCAGCTTTTCATTTAGAAATCCTCCCAGAGTGGGACCTGCAAATGCCCTGCAACAAATCAAAATGAGGTATTGGCATCTCAAACAAAAAAGATAACATATCATATTCTCAGAGAACTTTTTTACTGCGTTTTGCGGCCTCCCTGCATTGATTCTCTCTCCTTTCTCTTCCACAGACCTAACTTTCCTATAATCAACAATAAGTATTAATTCTTTGTTCGCCATGGCCCCAACAAACCTGTCTAGTTACCTCCTCAGCTGGAAATAGGATCCACATCAGAAAGCTGAATGCACTCTTTCTCTATCTGGAATGGCTTAGAGGCCCCATTAAGGACCACGTTTTAACAGGGCATCAACACCAATCAATTCTATCATAAAAGAAATTTAAACTCTCATCCCTCAAAATGTAAACCTTCCAAACTTCAAGACAAAAGACTGATGGATATAGGCAGGTGGGGAGGCACATTGTGACAGACGCGGTCGCTGCAAGGTTGAGCTGTATGTAACTGCCCTGCACCTTCATGCCTGTCTAAGAATGCCATGAAAGGTTATGCAGCTGCTGTCACTTTATGAAAGGTCTTACATGATATCGTCTCTCACTACAGAAAGGGACAAAACTGTGTAAAATCAGAGAGGCTTCCTGGAAGCAACTCACATAATAAAATCAGGTTTGATAACAGCATAAAACTGGGGTTTGGTAACTTTATACTACCTATCTCTGTACTGAACCCTATGCCAAATCAACAGGACAGCTAGAACTTCAGTTAGCTTGGAAAAAACAGTGCAGATTTGTACTGAAACCCACCTGCAGCCACAGAGGACTACAATGACAGATAAAAAAAATATCCTGGAAGTGGCTGTCAACAGGAGGACTCTGTCACTTCCCACTTAGTGACAACTCTGAAGGGTCATTCAGCCAGGAGTACCTTTCATTCATTTCTGTGATGACCATTGGGTAATGAACACAGACACACTCTGCTAAGCTATGCAAACGAGACCTTAAATAATGGCTGTGGCTGAAAGAGAAGAGAAGATTCTACCCTAAGCTATCCCAGGCAAAAGGAGGAAATGTGGAAAATGAATTAGTCAGGAGCAGATACCTTCTAGCTTGCTCCATGTGGGTGGACTTAGCTTTGTAAAAAATTAGTATTTAATTAGTATTAAATACTTTGTAAAAAATTAGTATTTATGGACTAGCTTTGTAAATACTAATTAGTATTTATGGACTTAGCTTTGTAAAAAATTAGTATTTAATGCTCTGTATTAAGCATTAAATATTTCAGTGACAACAAAAGTGGCCACACAGAAGCACAAGCTAACACCCACTTAATCACTGCAGCTTTTTGATATGCAGGGCAATACATTTCAAGGAAGACAAGTTCAGAGTCTATTCCCTTTGTTGGGTAAAAAGCTTTGTTTTAACATGACCACCAGGCACCTGTTTAGCAAGAACCTTTTGAATCAAGGTCAACACAATGACTGCAATGCAAGACTTCTGGTTGTAATGCAGCAGGCTTTTGTGTGGCAACAGCATAGAACAACCGAATGCTCATAGCTTACAAAAAGGTGACTGTATACCTACCCAAGGGACCACATGGCACTGAAGAGCCCAGACACCAGTCCCAGCAGACTCAGACCTTCTTCAAATCCATTCTCACTGCAGAAAAACAGACCAGTTAGAGTAGTACAATACATTATCGTGTCTCAGTCTATAGCCTTCCCCTATAGAGAGTTTTTTCCCTCCTTTTACTTTACACACAACATAAATAATTAACAAGCAAAAGCGTACAGTGGAATCATGTCTGTTAACCCAGTACTTTCTTCTTTGCTGCCTCTCTGGAGGACTGCAGTGCTACTCCTCATCTCTGATGTCTTCTGCGTAAGATTCCCAACACCACACCATCGCTCATTCCTCATGTTTCATACGGCAAGAGTAAAACAGTGACAGGTGGCTTTTAAGAAGGAAAGACCTTGTTCCAAGAGGAACATACTAATAAGAGTAAATCAAGACCCTTCTAGGTCATTACTGCCAAGCCACATCACAGACCTTGTGCTTTGAGCAAGTATGACTCCTGTAGGTGCAGCTGTTAAAGCCAATGCAGTCTGAAAATCCAGTGAAAACTGATTGCTATTAATCATCCTCAGAAGCTGAAATAAATCCTATGTATATGAAATCACACACAGGTTGCCCCATGCTATGAGACCCAAAGTCTGATGGACTTGAGTGTGTTCGCAGTACGGAGGTACACATTTACAAAATTGTATTTGGAATATAACGACTGGAGTGCTCAGTCAGAAAAAACTAAGACAAAAGAGTAGTAGAAGCATTTAAGTGTTACTCGCTGCCTCTGTCTCCAAAAGGGGGGGAAAAGTCACACTAAAACCCCACTTCATATTCACCCCTGAAAATTAGTTGCAGTTTCCTACTGCCAGTAACATGAAAGATGCATTGGACCGAGTTACTTACTATGCACAGTGCAGTATCTCTGGAAACACTGGGATAGCACTCATGCCAAGTGAAAAGCCAATCAAAACCAGCACTAGCACAAACATCCACAGCTGACTGAAAAAGAGGCATTTAAAAGAAGTTAGCTGCTAAAGACTCTTTTCAAGTAAGGACCCCGTTTGACTGAAGGCTGTTATATCAGCTCTCCATGACCGAGCAGAAAACTAGGTTTCTTGAAGCCAAAAACCCCTCTACTTTAAGTGAACACGAAGACTTGAAAAATACAATTCTATGCTTAAAAAAAGACTTTGTAAAAGAATTCGAAAATCCTGTGCTCACATTAAGTACTTCCTTATCAAATCCAGTTCATTTTAAGAGGATCACATAGAGAAGAGGTAGATAGATGAGCTTAACTCAGCAATACAAGTGTCCAAGCTCCAGGCTTCGTTTGCTGCACAAGTGAAGGATTTTGCGGCTAAAATTTCATAGCCTAATACATTATAACCAAAAGACTTAGCTAAAGAAAAGAATGTTGAAGATTTTACTGATTTCTTTTTCTCACCAGCTCAAATGTATGATCTCACCAGTTTCAAATGTATGATCTTCTTTAAAAATTAGAAGTCTAGGAGGAAGGAGTTGACTAATTCTGCACATTAGCAAGCCTATCATCATCTTTAACAGAGTATATAACCTAGGACAAAAGCACTGTACAGCTGTTTTGTAAATGTAGCAGAGTGTTTTGCTGTGAATTAACTTGAGAGATATGACAATGCAGTGTTCAAGTGCAACAGACATTATCTTTACTTACCTAGCTGAAAACAAAGCTATAATCTGGCATTTTGCTCAGTAAGCTATACACAGAGAGAAGAAAAATCAATACTGCTGCACAGCCATGCAAATAAAACCCATAGTTAAGAAACACTGATGAAATAGAGAAAATTGAAAAATAAGACAGAAAGAGACCTTCGCTTTGCTGCACTGGAAATGCCACAGAATTGGGAGGAAAGGAAAATAAAAAGCAGCATTCTTCCCACCACACACACTAACATGAGCAAACACAAGTATCAGTAAAAAGCAAAGGAAAAGGATCTATTTTATGAAGCTGTAAAATCTCCATTTTCAGATGCTTCCACTGCTTTACATTCATAGTCTCATGTTAGAAGTTAAAAAACACCCTGTTTCATGGTCAGAGGTGCTAATTACAGACTTGGGGACATACATGACTATGGTCTTGACAGCTACCACAAAAACATCACATAAGGGGACAGGCTTAAGAAGAGGCAGTTCTGTACCTTTCAATGTGCAGTACAGGAGCAGGTCCTAACATGAAAAAGCACAGTGCTGTCATTAAGCCTCCAGATACCAGCAGCCACTTCCTGAGATACTGTCAAAGAAAAGGAAGAGATATGTAACTTAAAGATGTGAATTTGTAATGTATTTTTTTTTCTTTCCTAATACCCCTCTTCTAAATCTTCATCTCCTGAAAAGTACGGCTCCTGTAGAGACCATCATTACACACAAAAACTGGGAATTCACAATTTCTCTGCCAGTTCTGAACACCATGAAGAAACACTGAATTCATGTTCCCTTGCCACCAATGCAATCACTGGCAGCAGCTGCTTAATACAGAGATTTCTTCACGATACTGAGTAACGGTGCTTCTCTGTTAGAAAAGTATTTTAGGTCTTACTCTTCCTTAGTGTAAGAAATATCAGGTAGCATTGCATGTAATTCTCATGTAAAAAGGCCATTATTAGTTTGTGTCAGGAGAAAACAGTGTCAGAAAACTGGCACTGTCCTTTACGCACAGCATTCAAAGTCCACGTTTCCTTGATCAATTAGCAGTGGCTGTCAACCAGGCAGTTTTAGGTATATCACTGTCAAAGTCTTTTCCTATGGGGCAATTAACAGGTAGAGAACTACAGCCAGTCGGTGTGCTGATCTAATTTGGATATTACACTTTTTAAGAGATAAAGTCAATACAGCTAATCAGAGCATCTTCACTCCTCTTCTCAAAAGCTGATAAAATTACATGTGGTCAAAAGCACGGATAACTGGGACATATTTTCCCACTCTCCATTCCATATTGGCTGGAAATAGATGATGCTTAGTCTACTGGAAAAGCTCAACACGTTTCAACTACAGGATACTTGTCCAACATCCTTTACTATTTTGGACATTCTTGTATTACCTGGACCTTGCAAAAAGAGACCTTCAAGTTGGCAGTATTCAGGGCACATGCAAGGTCCTGAAAGACAGACCCCTTTACAGGACCAAGCCTACATCCATCACTTCAATACGGGAAGTCCTCCAGTTTTAACTAAATGCACGGAGTGCTTTACTAACCCTGCACAAACAGCAGGGTAGTACTCACTGGCAGTTTGTCACTTAGGAGTCCGAGGAGGGGCGAAGACAGGGAGTACGAGAGTGCCAAACCGAGGAATACCAAGCCCACATAACCAGCTGGGAGTTTGAACTATGGAAAGGAAGACAAATAAAACAAAAAACGAAACATCAAACCATATACGCTACATTCATTAAAGGACAATCCAAGAATTATATTTTAGGTCAAAATACTGACATGCATGATTTTAAGTATTTTAGTGATACGATACAGAGGTTTTTCAAATATTTGAAGTAATCAGCAGAGCTCCCGTTTCCTTCCACTTCCATTTCTAAGCATGGAGTGAAACCTGACACAACTGTACTTAGATAAAGCCTAAATAATCTCAGGAGGAAACACTGCTATGTCCCTACACCACCACACTGGATTAACATTAATATCTGGCATATTTGAAACAGACACTTCAGACACTGAAATTCACATGGATTTAGTCTTTACCTCTCCAATCTTCAGTTTTATTTCCACTTAGAAAAGTATAAATGCTGTAGTCATCCACTGCTAATCAGTGCATCTTAAAAGTAAGTAGTGCTATAAAACACAACTCTGGCTTTTCAGCCAAAGGAGGATTTTTATAGAATGAGTAAGAGGCTTTCTGCAAACACCCTGAGGTCTACATTTTCCTAATGCAGAGTCACATTTCTGTATTGAAACAAAATGTGTAATGAACCAAAAGTATACTAGTCTCTCAAATGAGTGCTTTAACTACCAGTTAGAAGGTATTCCAAGATGTTTCATGTGGCGTGGACTACATAAATGTTCACTGTTTCCTTGCCATATGCAAGCACCTGATAATAACTCTAATTTAGTGGTTAGAACACCTGCCAAGAAGGCTACAGCCCTTTCACAGCAAGTATCTGTTAGTACAGAGCAGAGGGAAAGCAGAAGAGCCACACAAGTGCACAACATTCTACAGTGGGATAATTACAGATCCCTCCTGCGTGGTGGAAGATGTACATTCACATCTCCACTGATGGAAGAGGTTAGCACCAAGTCTCCTCTATCCTGGATGAGTGCTCTAAGTACTGGACTAGACAGACAAAAAGTAGGAGCACCTGTGAAATGCTATTCCCTGGAAAAACAATTAATAAATAAACCACTCAAAAAGCATTGCTTAATTTCACAGAGGAAGAGAATCTTGAACTGTTCACTTCAAATTCATTACCTTAAACACCATGGGGAAAATAAATAATAAAATTAAGTCGGAAACAAATAAATAAATATTAAAAAAAATTAAAAATAAATGGCATTTGCCTTTTTAATGAGCGAGTGAAGAAGTCAGCTGGCAGGCTACATAGTTGCAATCAGTTTAATTTTGGCATTGCTGTAAGAGAAGGCAGAGCTGTGACATCATGTCCCCAAAACCAAATGTCCACATCAAGAGATATAACACTGTCAGTGACTGTTGCAGTTTTACAGAATTTGCTTTCAGAAAGGAGGAAAAAGTCTCTCATTTACAAAACCAGCTGCTATGCCCTGTTCAGAGAAGGTACTCTGCAGCTGAAAGCCAATTAAGTGGAAAAAGCACATTTTTAAAGGCCTTACATTTCCTCATTCTCAAAGTTACCAAGACACAGCAGCAACTGATGGTGTCAATGGAAACTGTGATTTGTCAGTACTGTGGAAGTCAAGTTATTTGGAAATCATAACATTAACAGTTAATTAAAGCAGTGTAATTGGATAAGGCTTAATTTCGTTTAGGATATTTAAACCACATTTATAACCAGTTATTTACTATTTAGCAAGTCAAGACTTCCCTGCATATTTACAGGACTTACCTTTTTTAGGATAAATAGCGACATTGTGGGATCCAAAAAGCCCAAGCATGCACTTAGAGAAAATATAGTAAGACAGAGTAGCAAGACTTTCGGCAGAAGAATGAGCTTCCAAAAGGAGTCCTTGCTAGGGATCGAATCTGTTTCAAGAGAAAAGGGGGGGAAATTGCATTATTTTCAGCAGCATAAGCTCATGATTCCTCTTCTTGCTTTAGAAAAGAAATCAGTATTTCCTTTTTACTAGTCCTATTACTCCTGTTAACTACTAACTGAAAGTCAATAGTAGACTATTATGCACTATACTATTTTTAGATTAAAAAACCAAATTTGATAAGTGAATAAAAGAAGAAAAGTACACAATTTAGATTCCAACATTGCAAATCCCCAACTTGAAAAGAACAAAAACATGTACTATTCAATTATGTGAAAATATGCTTACTTCTCCACTAGCCCTTATACAATGAAAATCTCATGAATACGTCTCAACTTAAAACAACATGTACACGTGCATGAATCATACATATCCAATCAGAGAAACATGCTTTGAAAGTAAAATAAGAAGATTACTATTTATCAGTTGAGATCTGTTTGAATTTTTAAGCAACTAGCTATTCAGGTCTCCTACGTGTTCAATTTGTACTACAGACAGGAAGCTTCTTTCAGATGTCATGGTTAGATGTCATTCCTATGTCAGGGTCCTTTCCTGATGCTGTTGGTGCTTTAGCAGTTGAATGTGTTCTCAAAGTATACATAGAACTAAAAGTTCATTAGCATCCACCAACTCAGAGCTAACATTTATTTAACATAGTTTCTAACTGGCTAGTAATATCATGACTCCAGACAATTTCAGAGCTTGGGGAAGTGTGGGGGGAAGCCAGCAGTAGCAGCACATTGTTAACCACTGTAAGTTTCTTCTAAAAGCCTATATATATGAAGTTGTTCTCTAAGGTTTTCATAGTTAAGAGGAAAAAAGGTTTTAAAAAAAGAAGTATTTTAAAGTTATTATTTTTTTTTCTAGAAAAGACTAACAGAACTGTAACCTTGCAATTACAATCTTGTGTGAAGACTTACCTTTAAGTTAGCTTTTTGTCCAAGCAGGACCATCTAAATTTTAATCAAATTTATATGACCTCCAGCACTTCAATTAAACCCCTTATTTATTAACTTTAACATTCTTTCATGTTAATCAGATCCTGCATCATTCAGTACAAATAAACTCCTTTTGTTCTCCCTGTAATTCTGTTTTTCCCCCCCTGCCAACCCCTCAAACATGTCAAGTTCTCTTATTTCAGGCAAAACCTATCTCCAGCTTTTCTTCAACTAGCTGCAATGACAAGCTGATACTAAGCAGACACAACTGATCCTTTACAAGCCCTGAAGCTACAAAGACAAAAGAAACCAAAAAATATATCTCAGTTCACTTCCACACAGAGTTCTTAGTGTTTGCAGAGATGGGCATGAGGTGTTGGATTCATTCCAGGCCATCTGCATGCATTAATTTAGGGTATCATTAAAACATGGGCCTGATCAAGATCACAAGTTAATTCAGGTGGAGCTTTGCCCTCTGAGTTGGATCAGACTCCAGAAGCTGATTTTTTTTTTTAAAGGACATTTAAATACATGAGAAATTAAGGTGAGTGAAGGAGGCAGGAAGAAAGATGCTTACCGTATTTTGGTAATATGCACATATTCACAGGCACCAAGACCAACACTACGCATCCCAGTGTAATGAAAGGAACCTCATAACCAAACGATTGATACAAAAAGCCACCTAAAGGTGGGCCCAGCACCAGTCCGAGTCCTGTAAAAATTTCAAGGCTGCCCTAAAGGATGAAAAAGAAAGCAAGCAAAAAAAAGTCAGTATGCTGACTCCAATGTAACAATAAAAAGCAAGCCATTTGTCTGAGGAGCAGAACAACATAGCCAGGCTAGTGAAAAGAAAAAGGCCCTGCATCACTAAGGGGGATAACAGCTAGCAGTGACTTTCACAAAGTGGGATAGTGACAGGAATTTCACAGCTGTCTGCGTGACAGCCATCACCTCTTTTACTTACGGGGAACAACCTGTACTGCAGCGTTAGCCACTCTGCTGTCACCTAACAGATCCCAGTCCTGAGGCAAGACAAATGCTCTAGTGATGGAAAGCATCTGTAGGACAACTCAGGCTGAAGTGATCATCTCTCCCACCTGCCCTTACGCTCCAGCCTGAGGGGGAGGACCCAAACAAGCCTACTCAGATGGGTCATTATCTCATGGGATGAGGTACATATGCCAAGTTAAAGCTTTCTCTCCATAACTGATTGTTTGGATTCACTGGCTAGGGGTAGGAAATAACTGTGAAATTGCAATGGGGACATTTTGGCTGAGATTATTTTGGCTATAATTTAATAATCTGGCATCTTTTATAAGATATTAATTTTTAAAAGGACAATAATACAGTTACACTTAAATCTTGTGTTACAATGCCATAGTCACCACTGTCAACATCTGCCTCAACACTTGATTAATCAATGCTTAGACCACCAGTAACAGTTGGTGGTAATAATTGCTTACAATTAAAAAGTTTTGCTAACTTCTGGGACCCAGAAACATCGTATAGAGATTCATCCTCATCTTTAATTTTACTGATACAAGTTCGAGTGGTCAAATGGCCCGAGAGCAGCCACAGTCAGCAAAAGCCAAGTTCTTTACCCTAGGTCAGCCTAGGGTCGCAGCCTTTTCCTTTCCTAGCAAAGGAAATAACTAGTAACAAAATAGGACTAGCAAGTCTTCAAAATTTCTAGATAGATTTGAGACAATTTGGTAAACTTCGACACATGGAATGCCCATGAGTTAACATAACTGCATCCAAATAACGCTTTTGCTTGTGTTGCTCACCAACCATAAAAAATATTTATGATTGGTGAGACTTCAGTTCAAATCAGGCTGTACATCATTTAGCCCCTCTAAGTTAATGAATTATTGGTGGGGGTGGAGCTGAGGCTTTGCATTATTACAGATCAGGGGAGGATAAGGTAAACCTGATATTCTAAGAAAAGTGATATTGCTTATGTTCTGAAGTTCATACCTCCTCCAACAGAGGGATCATTGTGGCAGCTGCTGAACTTCCCACTTCAACAAGGCTGACACGCCTACATTTAACAACTTCCCCATACATTCTCTAGGGTACCCAATGGGTAAAAGGTGGGCTGAAAACTGGCACCAAAAGGGTAAGGAGAGTAAAAGTGCTTTTCAGTATCTAGCACTATCAGGAAGGGCAATGGAAAGCAAGGCTAAAAACCCATCATCCATTCCTGCAGGCTTTATGATTTTACCCTAGGATGCACCTTGCTTCTACTAATCAGCTCTTTCTTCTGCCTCCTGCCTCTGCCACCACCATGAGCAGAGCTCACAGTAACAAGAACTCTCCATCATGTCCATTTAAGGACAGTAAGTCTACATGAATGAATTTGAAGAGGTTTTATTCTCATGCAGAACAAGACATTAGAGTATATAATATGGCAAACAGACCAACATTTAAAAGTGATCTGTCTTCTGACACCACCCCTTCTAGATTTTAAACAAAGGTAGTTACCAAGCCATAGCTGTGTAGCGTTTCTGTTTGTGGTCTTGAGGTGACCTTCATCATCACGTACCGTTTTCAGCTATGCATCATGTTCTGCCACCACAGAATTTCATTTATTTTTAAGTCTGATTATAAGATAGATAACTAAGCCCCTTTAAGTCAAGGTTACTTTACTTACCTATTTACATGACATTTTAAAATTTGCAAACAGGAAACCTTAACCTTATTGACTGAATAAATCCAAAACATGATTGCAATATATAACCTGCTTTCCAAAGAAATTGCCAACTCCTCACTGCTAATGCAATTTAGTAGTTTTTTGCTAGTTAGGAGGCCATATTTTTATAGACATTTATTTATAGAAGTAACTATACAGCTTAACAACAATATTAATAAAAGCATCAACTTTTCCAATTTTATTAAATGTTCTGAAGGATGTTCTTAACATTTGTTCACTCATTAGAATTCAACCCAGTTATTTCTGTCAGTCTATATTTGAATTGAAACCAGAATTTATTGAAAAAGAGAAAGAGAAAGCAACATTTTATTAAATACAAAACTATTTTTTTCCTAACACCATAAAAATCAACAAAATAAGGGTAATATCTCTGGTTGAAATGAATCATTGATGACCAGACATACTGCCCTCCAGTTTTCAAGAAGTTCTAGCTCTCCTCTTCTCATACATCACTTTTATCATAGATTAGAAAAATGAAACCGAAATTGTCTTTCAGTCATTTAAATCAACACTATTTGAATGAATTAATCAAATTCTTGAATCAATCCACATGGATTCTTACTATCCATGTAGAAGTAGACACTAAAAGCTGTATTAGTATTTTAATAGTCTGATTTCAACTGAAGAGATAACTACTGCCATCAATGGTCAACTGTCTTCAAAACATAAGCAACTAATACATACTGCCTAATTTATAGCTAACTGGAGTTATGCTAAGGTCTAAACTTGTTCTAGGATTGTGATCCTAGATTAGAAACAAACATTATGTGATGATTTCAAATATGCCTGCACATGAAACAACTGATTTTCTCCTCCTGGTTTTAGGCTGCCTACTGGCAATTTATGATATTGCGGCTACTGAAGTTGTAACACTGTAACACTGGTTTTTGCACTTACCAGGACAGTAGCTATATTATTGGGAAATGCCTTTGTAAGGATCGAAAACGATGCTGTCATTGCTGCTGCAAAACCTACTGCATCCATTGCTCTTACTAAAAAGCACAAACCGATGAACATTGGCCCACTTGGCACCTTGTCCAGCATTCTGGAAAAAAAAAAAACAAACCAGTAAATGGAGATCTCTCAGGATGCAACAAGCTATCTACTAAAGGTCCTGGAGCATCATTTCTTACTCATTAAAGGACACAGTTACAAGACACTCAATGCTTTCTATTGCCACATCTTTTTGAATCACATCAGTGAAGTCATTCAAACTCTATCAAACTATTTCTGGCAGCTTTCTCCTTTTCCCCTTTCTTTGGTAGTGAAAAGAGCATGAAAAACCTAACCTGTGAAAAACTCCAATGCCATTTTCTGTTGCATTTCATAGCTTTCCCAAGCAACTATGCAAGGAGTCTGACACAATGAGTTACAGCTACCTAATAAGAGCTTCCCTCATTGTTAATAAAACCTTTATTTTGCTAAAATGAGTGGCTTAGCCTCTCCGCCTGCCAGGCAAACCTTCTCATTTGCACTCAATATTTTTAAGAAAAGAATAATTAAAACATTATGCATAAATAGTTCCCTTATTCTGCACTTTGACAGACTTCTTGCTGTTCCTGAACTATAGTAGGTTTTTAAACACATAGAACCTTCCTCCTTTGCTTTCATAGTAAACAGGCTTTGAAACCTACAGAAAGGGAGCGGTGTTCATTCTGCTTTACAAGGGATAGATAAAAAGTAAGGATGCAAAAAGTTAGGTGATCTAACCAACACCTGGCAGATGCCCAAGAATTTCCAGTTTTGTTTTGTGTCCATCTTTTCATATGGATGAAAATTATTAGAAGACAAATGCAACAAAACCAACCAACAAAAATTACTCACCCAAACAAAATGGTCGCACATCCTGAAACAAACATCCCTGCCACAAACATGAATTTTGCTCCAATATGAGTAAGCTGTAAATTAAATACAATTTTTACACGTTATTATTTCAAGCCTAGATCAAAAAATCTTTCAAAGTAAGTTACTGTTAAGAAATCAAAACATTATGGGCACTTTATTGCATATGTAACTAAAAGATCTGGAGACACTGCTCCTGCTGGTGTGTCTTCGTGCAATACTGAACCTAAAAATATTCTAAACAGTTAAGTGACTTAACCCACTTTTCAGAATGGTAAGACAATGGTGCAGTTAACTATTTCACAGTGGTGTGCTGCAGCTTCTGCAGAGTAGCAGGTTACAGCAGCATTCCTCATTATAAACAAACAGAAAGTAATACATTCCCCCTCCAGCACCATCAGTGATGCCAAGTCAGCAATACCTGTCACGTATTTGCCTCAGGAGAGTCAATGGAAGCTGATTTTAAAGCAAATTTATCACAACCTTTAATAGCACAAAGCTTTGGCATAGGAAGCACAGTAGCTTCAGGCTTCTCCATTCATTACCAGGGAAAGGACCCCATCTTCCTTCATTTCAGACTCCATCACCAGGGTGAAGGATGACGAGAGGCATGCCGTAAAGCTAACTCAATCCCGTAACAAAGTACATCTGAGCTTCTAATTCTGTGCTGTAACTTCCCCTAAGGACAGTAGGTATTTCAGACTCTTTTCTTGTTCAGGCCTGGACAAAGTCCTTGCATTTCAGCCGCTATTACTAAAGCCCATATTTTGCCGAGTTTCACTGAAACCCTCAGGATTTCTGATTGCTGGACTGTCCACCTCTACTGGTGCTCACTTCACCTGTCTGCAGTGAGGGTGGCATGCTCGCTCTCTCTCTCCCATGCAAAGTACTTGGTGAGGGTTGTGCCACACTTGAATGCCATCACAGGCAGCAAGATTGGACTTACCTATGGCACTTGTGTGACACCTTGATGAGCCACCTCACCACCAGAGAAAATCATTCACCGTGGGCTCAGCAAAAAGACTGCCCAGCCAAAGGAAGAGAAGACTGTGACACTGCAGCAGCCCCAACTTAGGGTATGATCCTGAGCAGCTCTAGCCAAAAATGCATAGACAGCAGTGCTCCAGCATACAACGAACTGTTGTATAATTTATTTGTAATTTCTCCAGCATGAGAGAAATTCTGAATCTGTGGGAAAACTGAAGTTGCAAGAATATAATGAAGTGGAAGGGGAAACTGAGTTAAGCAGCAGAGAGTCATAATAGGAGGAAATTATAAGAAAAAGACATTATACCACAAAAGAAGAAGGGGTTCAGCTAACTACAGAAAAAAACCAAAACCAAAACAAAACACCTTAAGAACATCACCAAAGGCAAACAGAATATGTAAGTGTAATAAATAAAATGGGGTGTAGGGGGAAAGGAAGTAATAGAAAGGAGAATTGATCAGCAGATTACTCTGAAGCAAACAGAACAGTTAACCAGCGAAACACAACAGTTACATGTGTCCACCACTCTATGCTACCCTCAAGAACTGTAGAAGAGTAATTTTTAAAGTTCTACTGACAAGACTTAGGTCAGATTCAGACTGACTGGCCAGGCTCCAGTTACTGCAGACACAAGCCTGCAGGAGTGCTACTGAAGAGACATCTCTTTTCTCAGCCTTAGAGAACTGTGTTCATGTACCAACCTGTGTTGTCACAGAAGTAAGTTACAGCTTCAATTATACTTACATAATTTCCCAAAATTAAAGCAGTCAAGAAATTGACCAAAGCAAAACATCCAAAAATCAGGCCAACGACGGTGTTACTGGCACCTTTTTTTTCTGCCTGCAAAAAAGATCACAACTGTGTAAAGATGGAGGCAAATTCTTGAAGTGAATAACATTCATGCCTTGTACATTTAATTTTTTTTAATTCTCTATTAGTGCAGTTACAAAGCAATTTCCTTTCTCAAAGGCAGTAGCGCCTCATAAAGTAACAACACAGCAATTTAAAGACATGTTGTACTTCTATTTAAGCTATATGTAATCAAGGGAAAAGCAACGTTCGTTCCTCAATGAATGGAAACACTGTGCTCTTTGCTGAACTACTGAACAGGTGACCAGACTTATACAGGTGGCTTCAGCTGGTGTGCAACGGAGGTAGCTACAAAGCTTTGATCCGTTGTATGGTCAGAGGGCAGTGAACAGAGATTATCTTCACTGTATCATGCCTCCCCAAAACAAGCACCACGCAAATTTTTGACTTATCCAACCAGCAAAATACACTCACTTGGGTACAAGCAGTACATAGGAACATTTAGAGCAAAAATAATCTTAATATTTCTTTGTTAATACTTGGGAACAACTTGGTCATGAGACACATGGACTTCTGCTGCAAATGCACCATGACCATTTGTTTTCATCCTATATTTAAACATTGTATTCACTCAACATAAGCAGAGATTATTTTTTTTTCTCCTTCAGTTGCTAGGTCAGCAAATTTAACACAGTGAATGATGGCCCAGCGTGAATTAACAGAGAGGTAACTATAAATAAAAAGTCATTGAATGGCTAAGGCACTGAAATGCAAGTCAGGACATGGGCAGAGTTTTAATCTCAGCTCTACTACCAAACTGCTATGCAACACTGGGCAAAAAACTATTTCACTTCTCCAAGCATCCGTTTCAACTTCTATCTCATATCATTAGTTCGCTGTCTCCTCTGCAGCCACAGGGAAGATGAAATTAGTCCATGGACAGGATCCAGGTCACCGTTATATACACTCCAATCAATTTTAGCCAGCATCAAGGTATCACTATGAATTCCTACAACTGAAAAGTCTAACTCAGAGCTTACAGCCAACCATAAAGGTCCCACGGTGTTCAAGATCCTTTTAAAAGTTTCAACATGCAAAAAATAATCTAAAGAGTAGCTGGCTAAATTGTTTGTTTACCTCAGAAGGGAAAAAGGGTCCCAAGATTGAATAGCATATCATTGAACTGAAGTTTATACAAGCTGTTGCGGCCATTGTAAATAGCTGTTCTCTGGTAAGCCCCCTTGATTCCTCACGAAGTGCTTCTGGCACGCCATCTTCTTAAAATACAAAAGAAAAAGAAAAAAAAAAGTATTATAAACTGACAGAGGGAAACACAATTTGCAAATCTGGTTTGGAAACTAAAATCCACGCAAAACTTCTACCCTCCCGGCTCTGGGGAATTAAATCAAGCCGTACAGCTTTTTTTCCTCATGGAGGAGCGCAGACTTCCCCGTGCGGTGCCAGCCTGCAGCCGCCCCTCAGCCCACCCCGAAACCGCACGGGCTTTTGCAGGGGCTGCCCCGCCGCGCCCCCGGCCCGGCACCACGCGTACCCCCGCGGGGCGCGCCCCGGGCGTGTGAGCACACTCCTCCCGGGGACAGCCCCGGCGTCCCGCGGCACTGCGGGATTCAACCCCGGGGAGAAACCTGCCCCCATCCCCTGCACGCCCGCTCCCTTTCCCAGCGCAGGTTGGGGAGCTGCGGAGCGGCCCTTCAGCGCCGGCCCGGCCGCAGCAGGCAGAGCCGGCGGCGCGGCAGCTGCCCCCCGGCGCCGGTCGTGCCGCCAGCGGAGAAACGCGGGGCGCCTCCCGTCTCCCACCTGGGGGCTGCTCGCTCCCCGCGCCGTCCGCCGCCCGGCTGCCCATGGGGAAGGAGCGCCGGGCCCGCAACAGCCGGTGCGGCACCTCCCCGCCGCCCCGTCTGGCAGCGGCCGCGGGCTGGCAGCGTACCGGGGCCAACGCCAGCCCCGCCGCCCCGGCCGCCGCCACTGAGCATGCTCGTCCTGCGGGGGCGGCCTGCCGCGCCCCGCGCCCCACGCCCCGCCGCCCGCGGCCGGCTGCCTGGGGCCCCGCCGGGAGGCTGCGGGAGCGCCTCCGCGGGGCTGCCCGGGGGGCGGGCGGGCGCGCTGCGCCCGGCGGGGATTGCCAGCCCGGGCGTGGAGAGCACCAAGGGCGACAGCAGGCGCCGGGCTTTGGACAGTCTGGTAATAACCTGCTGGCTTCCAGGGTACGCTGCGCATCCGGCTCAGGGGAACTGCTCGCTTACTGGAGCTGGTGAAACACGAAATGCAGCCCATGCTCTTGGTACAGCGGCTTCGACAGGTTACAGGTGAAGGAAACCGAGAGGTGGCGGCCAAAGCTGTCAGGAGAACAAGTGGGTATTTGCTGAATGCAACTATACCTCACCTGGACATCAGAAAGACGTTCCGACAAGCATTATAGAAATTCCGACATTATAGAAAAGCCTCACAATGGAAGTGTAAATCCCGAGTGTATTAAAACAGGAGCTCAAAGACTTTATGAGTATTATGTTATTGTGACTGCTAGGGACTGCGGGAGCTGGGGTCAGGGACCCAAGAGGTACATCCCGCTTGGTGCAGCTAAAGGAAGTTTGGATGGTAAATGAGGAATCGGCTCTAGGGACTTTGCCTTGCTACAGCTGACTAACCTGGCTGCGTTTCCTGAAAACTTAACCCCTTTGACCCAGCTTCACTCTCTAAGGTTCCTCAGGGGTGGCTGACAGTTACTGTTGGACTGCTGATTTGCCTTGTAAGCACAAGCATTCATCTGTTTTATAAAGAGCTGTAACATCTCTTCCACACCAAAGGGAGATTCAGGATGGCTTCTTAGGACTGGTAGACCAAGCAAGATTGATGATCATCTACACAGCCTCTAGCAAGCTACAGGAACCATAAAACAGTAACAGAAGAGCTGAATGACAAAGTCGTCACAAGAATCAATAGCTATAAACTGGCCAGGAGTAAATTCAGGCTGGAGATGAGGAAAAGGTGGTACAATCAATCCATTTGGCACAAGTTCCTATCGGGAGGGGAGCAAAGTGAGGAAGGAGATGAGGCATGAGCTGGGGACCCCTCCAGAATTTAATAAAAGACAGACCACCCATTGCTTGAAGAGAAAAACCAGTAATTGCCTCTTAAAAGCACTATTTTAACTAGACCATCAGTATTCCATCTAGTCACCAGTTATAATATTAAGCTGCATAATAAGGCATTTCAGAGCAAATGTTGCCATGTAGCTAACTTTAGAATCCCACACTCAATGTGACAGGAAAAAGCAGCATTACTTTCTTGTCACAAGATCAGGAAACTTGAAATTTAGCAGCCACCAAGAACAACAGCCACACACTCCTTTGGTGAAGCCTATTTTGACAATATATTGCGTGTGGCATATATTATGGCTGTGAAGTCAAAAAATCCCTAAGAACTACCTTGATGTTTTCCTATCTGCCTCCAGAAAAACACAGAAACATAAATCCTTTTTGTAGATACTGCCCCTTGAACAGCCTTACCCCCTGCAAAAAGGAGGAAGAGCACTTGCAAGTTACCGTGAGTTCAGCAAAAGGATAATAATAAGAAGGTGATATATGAAAAGCATGACACACAAATAGAGCGAATAAGAGAAACTTGTAAAGAGAGATTAAAATAATGGAGAGAGAATAAAGCTTTCATTTTGTGGCTAGATATAGACAGCCAATTATGTTCAGGAGGTGAAATAGTTTTCACTCCAACTACTTGCTCTTTTCAGTCTAGACTCTCACTCGACAGATTTCAACTACTGTCAAAACCCAGTCTTCCTCTCATTAATAATTGCCTGTGAGTAATGAGTAGTCCAGTAAAGCCTATGGAGTCAGATTTCCACAAAGTCAACTCGTGCAGTAGAAGGCTGAAGTGTGGGAAGTAGCAGTGATGCACTGTGATCAGCAGGAGCTATGTCTCCAGTAATGAAACGGGGCTATGAACTCCCTTTGCGTGCACACAGTTTACTTATGCACTGCTCATTATTGCCAGAAGAAACTGGTTGATGGAACACGTTTGTTAATTCTTCATATATTCTTCATAAGCTATAAATATTTGTTAACCTTTGAACCAGGACTTGTTACCAGCCTGTCACAGTAGTTTTTCAAGTCTAACAAAAATCATTTTTTTAAAAGCATACAAGCCTTTCTTGCTTATGTCACGTCTGCAGCAACTTTAAAAAAAATTGTCTTTCCTTTCAGATCCCAAATCATATGTAGAATTCAAGCCTTGGAGCACTAGCCCTCTATAAATACTACAAATAGAGTCTACATCCATCGCTTATGTCCACAAGACACATTAAGAACAATTGCTTTAAGAGCAGCTTCTTTTGTGGACATCCAGGACATTCTGAAATGCTCAGCACATGTAGGAATACATATCCTTATTATTGTTCTGTAGATTTGTAGAGATCTTAGAAATACTTTTGCATTACAATCCAGAAATCACTTAGCCAGTGCTTATTTGCATCATATTACTATGTCTTTTGCCAGAAGTCATAGTGGCTGCACACAGGTATTTGGAAAGAGTTTAAAACGGCTCTAATGTAACCACATGATAACCACATCCTTTGAGTCTAGTGCAGAATCTGTGGAAGGCAATGAAAACCAGCAAACTGTTTTGTTCAGTTATCATGACATCAAGGTCTTTCTTCTTTTCAAATCAGTATTGAAATGCCATAGCTTGTCCTCTTTCTGAGACCCCAGAATGGTCTCACCATAATTTCTCCAGGCACTTGAAACTTGATGCAGACATCTCTTGCGCTCCTGAGTAGGAGCACATGGTTGGCTGTTCTGAACCGTTACTTGGAGGCACTTGGAAATACACATCTCTCCCCTCTGGGCTGGTGAGCAGGACTTCTGTGGATGTAAGGCAAGAAAATCGGTAAAAATAGCCTGGCCTCCCATCTTTATGACGCAGAACCATTTTTTTTGACTGTGTGACCAGGAAATGAATAAGATAACTGTTTAGGAAGAGTAGGGTGAAATGTGCACTGGTGTCATTTACAAGGCGGCTTCCAACTCGATGTTCCACAAGACTGAGAAATCATGTCTGTTTTGAAAGGAAAATGAGATCATTCTATCTTGTGACATTGGAAATTTAATCATAGCACATGCCTGTGCTTTGTATTTCTAGGAACGGATGTCAGAGGGAAATAAGTTTTGCACGGATTGTTCAGGACTGAAATTCAGAACTCGTTGTTCAGAGTTTAGCAGTGTCATGGACCTCTCTTGGGAGTTTGTAATACCTGACACTTTTGCCTGCCTACCTGGCTGTCTCACCGTACTGTGCCGCTGTCTGAACTACTCATTACTCATTCCTGAGTCTCCACAGTTTACAACATGGCACTTAAGTTAAGCTATCACTGGAGTCTGACATTTTGAAGAAAAGATGGGTCGTGGTTGCCAGGATGAGCACAGGGTGAAGGTAAAGGTTACCACAGCAAGAGACAAGGAGAGAAATAGAGAAAGCAAAAAGGAGCAGGAAAAGGATGGCTGAGACAGGGTGAACCATTATACCCTCACTGCAGTACCACTCTTCTGAAAAAGCCCCCAAGTTCAGTTGCCATTTTGATCATAGAGGGGAAAAAGAGGGAGGCTGGAAAGGGGGGACAGCCAGGGGGAGTCAGGGAATTGAATGGAGAGCACAGAGGGTAGTAGCTATAACCAAGGGATTTTTAAATATATGCAGCAAGATGGTAAGCCCAAATGGATCGCCCAGAACAGCTGGCTGGTGAGAATCCAAATTTGCAAATGTCATGTGACAGCAGCTTGTTGTTACTCTTCCTCTCCCCGAGTCCAAGTTTATAGACAGTATGTTATGCTGTTTATAATGTAAGCAAATGTTGAGAGGACCAAGTTCCTCTGCTGGGGCTGGCTGCTCAGTGAAACATCAGGCCAGCGTTTGCATTGACACCACCTCAGCTGTCCAAAGCCCAGGCAGGCTCTTGCACTGCATCTGGCAGCTCCTCGTTTTCTAGCACTCTGCTTGTTACCTCGCTCACTCACCCTTGAGTGCACTAGAAGTACTCTCTTAGCACAGGACTGCAATCCTTGGCTTAAACGTGGCTGTATGCCAGCATTAAAACTGCAGGGTGCTAAATGGACATCATAACTCCAAGAGAAAATACAGAGGTTAAGAAACTAGCTACTCCTTGAGGGAATCTGGATAGAAAGGTGGAGCCTGTGGAGTAGTGCCAACAGCATGCAGAGCGCCCACATGAACGCTGAGCTCACATTAACACACTGTGCAGTGGAGTGGACTTTCAAACAGGGTCAGACACTTCCATTAATTATTACACACAAATACATACACCTACTGTGCTATACCAACATTTCAACACAGAGTTCAGCGCCAATGCAAACCTCCCCTCTACACATACATAACTTTTATCTTAGCGCAACTTTGTTTTCTTGCAACTGTGCTGGGAAAACTATTTTTGCATATTCTACTTCTAGAATATTAGATTATAATTTGACTGTGATTATCACTTTTGCTGTAATACAAATCTTTCAGATGTGCATACTTCCATCTCCTGGACAGAATATATATTGCACTTATCTGGCAATACTGATGTGTCTTATGGCTGGCTACGGACTTCTTATTATGCTTTGATGACCTTGAGGGACATAATGGTTTATTGTTCCACTCAGAACAAAAAATCCTCTATAGATTAGGCATCTTTGGGGCTTTTTAAGGGGCACAAGAAGATTAAATGATGGATATAGGGAAGAACATTCTCCCTGGGGAGAGGGAAAGAAGGTGGGCATTATGATTTGTGTGTGTTTGCCTGCTTTCTGGGGTCTGAGCAGTATGAAGGAGATTATATGTTCCCACTTCTTGTGGAGGAAGGAGGGGAGAAGTCATGGCCAAATGTCCCACAGGAGCTGCTGAATGAGAATACTTGTCTTGGGGTTGCAGAGGTTGCAGCCCACTGGGGTATTGCAACTGGAGTTGCGGTTCAGAGTTTCAGGCAATGTACGGCAGTAGTTGGAGGTGGCCATATGCACCTTGGAGGCTGTCAGTGTGAGTCACGGGCAGTGTTGCTCCTACTGGGTTTGTCCTTGGTAGCTCAGAGTGCAGGCAGAGGAGTGCCCCCATGCTACACTTCTGTCTCCATGACTGTTTTTCAGAGGGCTCTAGTTAGCTTCTGCCCTCTCTAGATCTCTGTATTGTACAGGGTATGTACCTGTGCCTCAGAGTTGACATTAGCAGCGAGAGAGACAGCTGGAGCCCGAGTGCTGCAGCCACAGCCCCCCCAGCCCCCGTGCAAGCTCGGGAAGGTTGTGCTGCCTGAGCTCGAGGCCCGTGGGGCAGTTCTGAGCTGGCAGAGTGGTTTTCGCTTTCCCTCTCAGTCCTCCCCTGCCCTCATCAGCCCCGGTGGGTCACTGTGTGGACAGTGCCTCCTCACTGCCTGGATTTAGCCTCCAGCCTGCCACTTGACGATACCAAGAAGATCAAAGAAGGATATACTGTAGAAAAGGTGACTGACAACATTGGTGACAAATGTGTTCGATTGCATTAGCCACAAACAATGGCTATCAATATTTGTTACTAATTTTTGTTACATTTTGTCACTACGTATTTTTTATGAAGATGTCAATATGTAGATCACCCAACGGTCAAATTGTCAAGTCTGAAACAGATAGGACAGACGAAGTCCCGTGTCAGACTGACAGCACCTGAGCAAGTAACATGTTTGACATGTGGTGGCCGCGCTGCACATGCACAGCCCAGCTGAATCACTTGTGCTGCCCACGCACACGTCACACGTCACCTCTCTGAGCGTCTGACAGGAACGGGAACGTGCAGTTGCACGTTTTAGATTTCAGAGTTACAGCTAAGCCCTGTAACCCCCACGGAAAGGCAGCAGAGATTTAAGTAAGGTTTGTTCCCCATCTTCCTCCAGGCTGCCAGGTATTGAGGAACGGTGCCCTTTGAAGCCAGACCACTTCAGCAGCAACAGGTGCATTTACTGCCCTAGGGAAGACGATGGGACTCAGCCCCACGTGGCCCCTAGCCGGCTGCTCCAGCTGGCTTTCCCCCCAGGAGGCCGCGCTCCCGGCCCGGGCCGGGCCGGGCCTGCTCTGGGGCACCGAGGGAAGGAGGCCCCGCGGCCGCCGTCTCCCTGGCAACGCGGGAGCGGGCGCTCGGCGGGCGAGGTGGCGGATCAGGCAGCGCCGCGGACAGCCTCCGCGCCCTCGCGGGCTGGGGTCCTAGCCTGCTATAAGAGCGTGAGGCGGAAGGCCCGCCTTCTCTTTTGCGTGCGGCTCGCGGTGGAGCGGGGGTGAGTAGCTGTGATGGCGCCGGGGCCTGCCTGGCTGGATCCCCGCGGCCGGCGGGGCATCGCGGCGGGAGCGGGCCGGGCGGGGACTCCAGGGCGGCCGGCGCCACTCACCGGGGCGGTCTGTGTCTGTATTTGCAGCAGGAACCCGGGCGGGAACAGCACCCACCGAGAGCGCCATGGCCGAGGAAGGGTGAGCGGGGCCGCGGCCGTTGGGGGCGGCGGGCGGAGGGGCCGCGTCTCGCCGGACTGCGCTGTTTCGCGCCGCTCCGTGTCGGGGCCTTGCAACTCCGGCCGCGGGTGGGCGGCCTGCGCAGGCCCCGCCGTGGAGCTGCCGCATGCTTCCTGCAGGCGGAGGCTGGGTTCTCGGCGTGGGGTCTGGCTAATGGGGTGGCTGGGTGCACGGCTTCCCCTTCTTTGTAAGGGAGCATGAAGGGAGCGCAGCTGGCTGGCTCGCCAGGAGCATTTAATCTTTCTTAGTTTCTTTCAGTTTCTTCTTTTCGGTTTCTCCTTTGGCTTAGTTCTTTAGCTTGCCTTTCTTCTGTATTTTTTTAATGATTGGATACTTGCAGGTGAACGGGAAGCTTTTGCTTGTAGTTGTAAGACGTTGACATGATCAGAGCAATAATATTTGTCTTCTCTTTAGCATTACTGCTGGAGGTGTAATGGATGTTAACACCGCCCTGCAAGAAGTGCTGAAGACCGCACTTATCCATGATGGCCTAGCTCGTGGTATTCGTGAAGCAGCCAAAGCCTTGGACAAGTAAGTGGTGTTCCCGTTTTGTCTATGGTGAATAGCTAAAGTGGGTGAGGTATGTTGTAATGAGGTATGTTGGAAACATACAGTGCTCACTTTGTCCAGGTGTTTAGTTGAAAGCTTTTGCAAGAACATGTTTTTCTGCCAAGGAGTTTTGTCATTTGCTATCTCTGTTTTGGGGTCTTTAATTGTGGTCTTAAAATACAGATGCTAACCTCAGTGACTCAAGAATAACAGCATCTACTGTATTAGGTTCTGTCTTTCTGTGACCCCAGTGCCATCGAGTTTTCATGTGGATTGGTTTTGTGAAGAAAATGCAATGGCGCTTGTGGTATGTAGCTATGGAAATCTGGTGTTCAAGAACCTTGTGTTTTAAGAAATTATAAACTCTTCTCAAAACTTGCCAAGAATTTTAATTGGGAGGGTCAATATGTATGTCAGACTTAACCTGGGGGAGTTGGCTTAGTTTTGATGAAGAAAAACTGAAAATCATAGTTTGCCTTTACTTTTTTGCTAGCTTCATTTTTTTGTCTTGCAGCTGTAAATAATTGCTTTGGTACAGTATCAAAACAATATTAAACTTGTCATATATGTGCCAGCCATGGTAATTAGTTATGGCTTCTTGGTAGGGTGAAGTATTGTATTATATGTGTATATATACACATACATACACACCTGTGTGTGTCTATATATATGCACATACTTTTAAGAATAGACAGTGCTTAAGTGTAATGCTACAGGGTTTGGGTGATGACTTAACAATTTGTCGGATACCCCTTCACTCTTATGAGTGAGAACAGCAGTCTGACAAACCTGTATGCGAAAAGCTCTAAGACAGGGTACCAAATAATGGAAGAGAAATACAACTTAGGTGACTGACAACTAGTTTGTAAGAGTTCTTTTGAGTTCAGCTACAACTTCATATGCTGTGTGTTAAGAGGATGATGTGTGTACAAGGTTTGTATACATTTGTGTGTGATGGTTCTTGCTTGGAAACGTTTCTGAAACATTCTGGTGAAACTCATGATGAAGAAGGCCATAGAGAAAACTGATTTTGTTTGCAGTGGTCACATTATGTTAGGTTAAGCATAGAAGACCTATACAGCTCTCTCTGTTGTCAGGTATCCCTTTGGTATTCTTAACATTGTACCACTGTATACAAAGAGCCTAATTAGAACTGGGGCCCTATCATAACACTTCTTTGAACGTAACTAGAAAAGGTTGTTCTGAAGAGCTTATAACAACTTGACAGGGAAATTCAAGCTTTTAATAATTACAATTCTTAAGTTAAATTATTGTAATCTGAAGTAAACTAGAAGCAGCTTGTAACCTGGTTGCTTTCTAACAGTGATGCCAGTTCTTTATGGGACCTGGCGTTTATCCAGTCATTACACCTTTTTCCAATGGCTGAGAATTTATTCAGTGGGATTTTTAGAAGCTTCCAAAACTGGAATAGAATCTGATAATAAAGCTAATAATGTATGAGTAGTCTGTTATGTATATGAAGAACACAAAAGGTAATAGATAGTATCAAAAGTATATTTAGTATTTCAAAAGCATATGGTGTCTCAAAACCAAAAATTAAACTTGGGAAGTGGTTGTCTAGAAAGGCACATGCTGAATTTTGGTCTTCGTGGTGATTATGAAAGAAAGTTTAAGCAGCATCTGGAGTTACATTTTTCAGTTTTCGGTTTTTTTAGACGCCAAGCCCATCTTTGTGTTCTGGCTTCAAATTGTGATGAACCCACGTACGTAAAGTTAGTTGAAGCACTTTGTGCAGAACATCAGATCAACTTAATAAAGGTGAGTGTCGGAACTTCAGACACAAGTTTGGAACAGTTATTCTACTTGCAATATAAGCTGCTTGTTTCAGCATATATAGAGCTGAACCTTTGAAACGCTATGCTGTAATTCTGTATATGGCTTATCTAAGCAAAATTTCTCTTAGCAGTAGAGTTTGGTTTAGTTCTATGTGATTGTCATATAAGCAGTACAGAAACTGTGGATGTAAATGGCAAAGGATGTGTATCAGGTATTTTACAAAGTTGAAATGAATTTGTGTCCTGTATAACAAGAAATAGAATTAATGCTGCAAGTGGTCGTGGAGCATGGGAGAGGATACTTAACATGACTTTTTCTTCAAATTAAAATACTTACGAGCTGTACAATGATGATACTTTGGCTCCCTCTACTGATACTTGTGAGGAAAGAGCCATCCGTTACCCAATACTTCTGAGAGTACAGCGGCTTTTTTGCTGCACCCGGTTATGTTAGAAAGGACTAGTTCTAATGTGATGCGATGTTTTACACAGGTTGATGACAACAAGAAACTGGGTGAATGGGTAGGTCTCTGCAAGATTGACAGAGAAGGAAAACCTCGCAAAGTAGTGGGCTGCAGTTGTGTGGTTGTCAAAGTAAGATTATGCTAATTCTGGCTTTTTTCTTGACTTCTGAAAATAAGCAGTAAAGACAAGGATGCTTTAGATACGGGACTATTAAATAGAGCTCTAAGATTTTTTTAAAACAGTTGCTTTCCATTGTTTATAGTGGAAGTAAACTGCTTCCCTGTTCTATATTCCCTTTCATGTTTATTTAAAATGTCATATTAATTTTGAGTTAATGGTTGTGTCCTTAAAGTATCTATGCCCACTTGCCAGTAAGCATTAAAGGAAAGGCCTTTTAAGTAGAAGAGATGAAGTTTTGCTGAAGAAAAAAATGCCAGTGAAATGTGTCTGCTTAACTTGAAAACGTTCTGCAGAGCATATTTTAAAATAAAGCTGGTAAAATAAAGCCACAGTACGAGCCTTGAAGACTTTGTTGTCTTTGAGGTCCCAAGAGATGGCTACATCTTCACAATAAAGACTAATGGCTTCTGCATGTGTTTTCATACTTTTGTTACTGTGTCACATACTTTACTTGGCTTTCTTTAAGCGGAAATGAAGAATTTGTTTGAATCCATACCACTGGGTGTTACACTTCAACAAAATTGCATAGTCCTTTATTAGAATAGAATTAGATTCCTTGAGGTTACTTGTATGGAATTTTGGGAATATTTGGGAATGCCTTGAGAAAAAGTGTCAGAATCTCAGGTGTCCTGTTAAAAACAGGTTGTAAAATCTTGAATGGGTCTGTATGTTATTAATGAGTTATCTTGTGTTACAGGACTATGGCAAGGAATCTCAGGCCAAAGATGTCATCGAGGAGTACTTCAAGTGCAAGAAATGAATGGAAAATAAATTTTGAACTTGACTAGTGTGTGTCTGATTAATGGGTGGGTATTTGTGGAATAGTTCTTTGAGTTGCAAAGGATAACATCAGCAGAAGAAAGGACTTTGCAGGTCTTGGTGTAGTTTATTAGTATGTTAACCCTGTCAGCTTGCTAAAAAGATAATGGTAATCCCCGCCATTCCTATTCTAGGCTGGTTCTGTTTCCTGTTCCTACCCCAGAGGTTACCAACTTATGGAACTTCACACAGCTTCTCAGTTGCAAAAATGCTGACAGTTGATTACTACCTTTGCTTGGCAGTGCTTAGGCCCGTGCTTCTGCAGGGAGTCTGAGTAACTGGTTAGGGAAAGTCTGAAGTACTGCTTGCATCTATGATGAAAATTTGGCTCCCTCTGCTGAAGCAAATGAGGAGAACGGCCTTAACCGTTACCCAAATCTTCTGAGATGTTGCAGGAATTTTTTTAAATGCTATTTTAATTTATTCAGGGAACTTAGTTGATACAAGGTGTGTTTTGTTGGGTTTTTTCCCTCCTCACTCAGTTCTGAAGCAGATTATGGGTAGAATTAGCCGCTTTTATAAGAAGCATTGTCATGTACTTCTAGATCTGATTCTGTAGGAGTTCTTGGTAGTCAAGGTAGCCAAGTAGTTGAGATCTCGCTGCTCAAACAAGACAGTGCTGAACTCTGACTTGCCCAGTGTCTTGGATTCCTTAGTAGTTGGATGATGTACAGAACTTGTGTTTTTGTCAATTTTTTTTGCTTTTTTGACAATAAAGCGAGATTGGGACTGGAATTCAAGATTACTTTTCTCTCTCCTGCAAGTTGTTTTGTATGTCTTACATTTTCTGCGGAGCAGTTCTAAGTGGGAGTCATAAGGAATTGCTCCATTATATTGATCAGGAGGACATGAATGTGAGCATGTGGGGCTGGGTACCTGGAGGCTGAGGAGACAGGAATGCATGTATCTGTTTACTTCTCAGGCTCTCGAGTTTGAATTTTCATTATAGTTTGTAACCCCTTTTTTGACATCCACAGTCATTCAAGTAGTGTAGAGGCAGGCATCTCCAGATACTGGGCTCAGGTGTGCTTTCTTGCAGCTCTCATTAAGGCTCTTGAAGTGTCTTTTGGTTTTTGCCCTGTCACAGCTTTCTAGTAGCTAGATCTGGGTGATGGGGATTTTTGAGAGGTTCCTGTAGTACCCTTTTCAGGTGTATTTAATGATGGAGTCACCTGTTCCAAGTCTGGTTAAAAACAAGAAATGTATCTTTGTGCTGAACTTGCATATGTTCAGTCTTGTCTGTGAATTTCTCAGTAAAGGAGTTAAACAGTAGCTTTTAACATTTTAGTTAATGTCAAGCTAGTATTACAAATAGAGGGAAGCTCTTAACACGAATGTATGTACGTTACCATTTTCCATTTGGATGTTTTTGAATATAGTTGAAATTGCAGAAATTCACTCCTATAGATAGGAGCCTTAGTTGTGGATCTTACTTCATTAAATTGCTGGAGGTTTCTAAACACTGAGAATAGAAATAATTTTTAAGAATAATCCTTTTTAAATGGAGTTGAAAGACATGTAACTTGAAAAACTTTGTCAGTTGAGGTTGGCTAATAATGCTGAGTATCTGACTCTTCTATACAGAAGCACACCAAAGCATGCTTCGTCTTTTGTCCTGTCTTAAGCTGCGTTTTCCAAGAGTTTTGGATAAAATACACTTAGGCTATTTGTTCTTTGTATTTTTATAATGTTTGCAGCTACATTGTAGAGGAGGAATTGTCTGAAATGGTGGCAGTGTTGGCAGTCTTAATGGTTTGCTTCTCCTTGGCTGGCTGTTTTATCAGAGTTAAATTCACGAAGAGAGTTGGGATCCAAAACTGGAGCTCAGTACCTGGATTCGATGGCCTGTGTGTTGCTGAGGTTGAAAATTGTTTCTTAATTGAATATGGTTCTGTACCAGAACACTTTTTACCTGCTATGAGTAGTAAAGTCATCTTAATTCCTTAAATCTCTGGACGCAGGGTAACAAATGTGCAATCCAGTAAGCTCCTCCAGGGTAGTGGGTGCAGATTTTTAAAAAAGATGAAATCCATAGACTTACAGTCTCAAATTTGAGGAAGTCTTTGCTAAGCCTGTACAAGCAAACTGAGCTTTTCCAGATGTTTGGCTTTTTGGTTTTTTTAAACACAAAATGACCCAGGAGAATGGAGATGAGCAGTGTATCCCTAGATACACTTCACTGACTACAAAGGGAGTTTAGGCAAGTAAATCATGTATAGATACTTGCTTTCTGGATGTATATGATTATGTGAAGTTAACCTGCTTAAGATTTTAGGGCTGTTTGATAAAATTTTGGTTGCTTTAGCATGGCCAAATAATAGATCTTAGATTTTTTTTTTTAAACTGGATTTGCCCTTCTAAGTGGAATTTAATTTAGCTTGAGGTCAACTCAACATGGAAAACTTCTGCGGGTACCACTTACTGTCTCATAAATCTACTAATGGTACCCTATGAGGTGAAGCACCAATAGCAACACATACTAAAGTTTGAGAGGGGATTATTTTCTAATTTGCTATTGGAGGGAGAAAATAGGAAGGATATTGGTGGAAGAAGGAAGAAAGGTTTGTGTCCAGGTAAATCTAAGATGATCTTGAAGTGAAGGAAAAGGAACTATCACTGAAAAGGATGAGAAAACAAAGTTGATAATGTATTGCTTTAATAAAATTCTGAAGAAGTTGTCTGGCTGTTACTACTTGACCTCCATAGAGGATGTGGAAGGCTGTTCACCTTGTGTTCTGTATTTAATATCTGAAGTTGTTCCCCTTTGCACTCCCCTCAATATTTATGAAGAAAGCTGATTCAAAGTAATATGCTGCATTGCAGCATCATCACTGGGTTTCCTGTCCCAACTATAACACTGTGGAGAAATAGGATATGCTGGGTGAAATGAAAAATTGTTCTGTGAGCATTCACAAACTATAAGAAGGTTGCAGTAAGATTACATTCATTTGGTTAGGCTTAGAACAGTACAACAGCACCGGTTTCAGATTCGCACTAAAGGTAGGTAAGATGTCTGTTTTCACGGATTTGGAGTTGGTGTACCGCTTTTTACTTCTGACAGGAGTAGTGAAATTCCTTGTAACAAGTTGTTTTTTAGTTTTGATGGGGTTTTTTTTGAAGCCATTTGTGGGGAAGGTGCACACAATCTATAGTTTTATAAGACTTAAGAATTGTTAACACATTGCAAATTTGTTACTCGTCTTAATTGTAAATAGATCCTTGAGTTTTACATATTTTAAACTTGCAACGAATTTGAGAAGAGGCCAGCATACTCCAACTCTTCAACTTTACAGAATATTCACTTCATTTAACACTTTTTAACTTTATTTTCAATGTGAGAAAAATTGCATTATCTTCATTATCAAAAGGGTTTCTGTGTTTCATTTATACCATAGGATATTGGAATTGCGACTTTAGCAGTAGCCAGGTTATGCATTTCCTCTTAATCACTATCAAGTATGATCAGTTAACTCTTGGGAAAAGGGATTCAGGTAAGGAGAGCTGTAGTCCATGAGCGAGTTTGCTAGGCAGCCTTTCTTTTGCAACAATGGAATGATACCTCAATATAACTCCAGGGCTATGATTTTTTTTAAATAAGTCACTTGATCATTTTACATGGCAATGACTATTAATACTAGGGAATGACAGCTCTTTTCATGCCAAGGCTTTTTCATTGGAACAGAACCAACACTCCCTAAATATTTTTGCAAGAAGGAATTGGGTTGAGGTCTTAATTTTCTGATCAAAATGCTTAGGTATCAAATTATGTTTTTTCCTGTAATGTTGTTTCCTGGACGCGACCTTGGAACTTATGCAGGGTCAGCGTTGGAGAACTGATTAAGACTCAGTTTACTTTATACTTATTACAGTTTTTGTTAAACTTAAGACTATCCCTAGTGTTTGATTTATCTTCAAAAATTTCCTGAGAAGTAAATTCTATCCAAACTTTCTGGTTCACCTTCATCTTTTGTAAAAGTTAATTTTTTTTTTATTCAAATGGGCTGAGGAAGACAAGTGATTGCTAGTCCTTCTTCATACTGGAAGACTTGGCATATGCTTCTCTTGAGACCTCTGCTTGTAGACGAATGACATGGTTTCTTCACACTTTCTTGATAGATGGTATTTTTGTTTTGCTGTAGAAGATGTATTGATGCATCCTGCAGGATTTCAGATGATGTTTCAGATGAGTAGGCTTTAGATTACTTCTTAAATTACAGCCATCTGTCTTAAATTACAGTCATCACCCTAAAGGTACCTGTTACCTGTCCCCTGAAAGGATGTGGTTAGACAGTGTTAAACATGAGTCTGGGAATTAAGGACTTGGGAGTTAGAGTTCCAGGACTAACCCTGACTTTCCCTCTGCTGATCACACTGAATGTCCCTTGCAGGTTTTCCTTGTTGTGAAACAGGGATAATGCAGAATGGTTTGCTCAACGATGCATGTTTTGTGGCTTTTGGTTGGCAGAAGCAGCAGAATGAATTTCTTTTTCTGGACTAAAATACCAATTTTTAGTGGTTTTGCATGGATTGGTAGTCCTTTCCAAGCCTAAATTCCTACGTTTCCATGTAAAGTAGAAAGCTAACAAAGTGCTTTGAAGAAATGCTGGTAAGTCATTGTGAAGGTGCGAAGTACAGACTTCTAAGACTTCTAGACAGTATTGGAAGAACATCCTATGTGAGATTCAAAGTAAGTATCTTGAGAACAGTTAAGCTCATTTAGTTTTGGAACCACCTGTGTGTCGTCCTGGCCAGTACTGCTCTTCTGTGTCATGTGCATTTTGCCTTAGATAGTATACTAACGCTTGAGCATCTGGATGATGCCACCATGTTTTTGCACAACTACTTTGATGGAGTTGTGGCCCTGACTGTGGCTCCCATAGGGGGGCTGGTTACACCTGCCCTCCACGCTTTCCCATGGCAGTGCCTGTTCTACTGTTTCAATCCTTTGGAGTCTGGGATAATGGCAGTGCTACTCCATGCTTACTCCATGCTAATTCTGGTTAAGAAGGAAGTATGTGTGCTTGTAATGGAAGCCTGAGTGCCCACTTGAAGGTAATTTTTACAGGACAGCTCATTCTCATCAGGATCTCCCACTGTAATATGCTGGTGCGTTTTGCAGTAGCACAAACATTGGGGGATCCGGGCTTGTCAGCAGCAAATCGCCATCTGCACAAGCACTTCTGCGGGCTCCAACCATTCCTTTGGAGAGCATTGTGTATTCTGCCTGCTTTGCCAAGAGAAAAGTATATCTTCCAGTCTTTCTTAATGCATGAAGTATTTTATAGAGGGTGAGCACTCATCCCACATGAAGAAAAAATATATTTGGTATTAAAGCACACAGTATCCTTAACACTTTCTGTTACAAATAAGCATGAACCCCAGTATTTTCTGACTAATGTTCCTGATTTAGAATTGCCTCCACCTGTTTGGTTTTGTTCCTTGTTTCTACTACAGGACCTGGATATCCCAGTGGCAAGCCAGTGCCCCTCTTGTGTCCATGTTACTGAAGCTGGTGCAAACAGGGTCCCTAAGATGCCCCCTTTCCCGGAGGCCTCTTGAAGGTCTCTCATCTGGTGGTGTAAAGGAACTCTGAACATAGATCCATTTGTCGGCCTTGTCTTCTCCTTTGGAGATGATGTGTTTGGGATATGAAGCCTGAGTAGGATTTTTAACTTTGTGTTAGGCCACTGAACCAGATACTGGATGTTGGATGAGCACAGGCTTGATTTATGTAGCCTGAAGGAAACCAGAAGAAATGGCAAATTATTTTTTCAATAGTTTTAGACAGCTAAGTTAATTTTAGACAATTAAGTAAATACACAGGATTTTTTTTTCAGTCATTGGTCAGCAAGCAAATGTTTATTTTGAGAGTCTTTTTAGCAAATTGAGCAGATGAAGTGGTTAGGATGCTGTTGTATATAATGATCCTACACACATTAAAAATTTTCTCATGCATTGGCATTAATTTTGAATGAAGGTCCACCTACAAAAAACCCTAAATCCACATTAACTGCTTCATGTAGCTGACCTGTTGTAAATGATTATATCATTTTTATGGAAGTAAAACACTATACAAATATCTGAACTTTCAGCCATTGGTAACTGTGCTTCCTCCATTCAATTCCAAGTGTCTGGGTCACGTAATATATGAATGAGTGAAAACTAATTTGAAAATCACTGACTTACAGGAGCTTTTGTCCTCCTCTTCCAATTCAAAAGCAATTGGGGGGACTTTTTACAGTACTTAAGCAAAAATATTTAAAATATTTTCACTGAGACCTGTGCGAGCAATATGGTATTACATAAAATGGGGATACTTTCTATGAGTAAAGTAACAACTACACTTTTCAAAAATTTACAAAATGATATAATTTTTTTTGTACGTGGTTGGTTTGTTTAAAAAAAACACTTTTAATGATCACCTGATACTTCATATTGCTGAAAGATTATTAGGCACAAAGCTAAGTTATACAAAAATATATATCCACAGGAAGGAAAATGTTTATGTACAAATTAACCTAGCCGTTGTTTTGCTTATCTGATTGGAAGTTTGTTACCTCTTAGTAGTCCTCTAGTTCAGTAAATGTCAGAAATCTGTTTATCTTTGCTGTAGCCTGGCTGAGGTTAGTGTCTGTAAGATAAGAATAAGTCTTACTGTTTGAAGCACAGCAGTAGAGTTTGTATGTCAATACTCTACAAAAATACCAATGCATAAGCGGTCAGATACTCTTTTCTAAAAGCAATGAAATAATAGGCGTTTAGGTCAGTGCCTGGCATGCCAAGTTCCTGCGCTGTAAAATTTTACAATCAAGTTATGAAACTGAAAAAATATATTTTATGCTGATGTGCAGAAAAATGTTTATTAAAGCAAATTTCCTGTTTTCATACTCCAAAAAATTCTAATTCCAGTATGCTTCATTTTTTCCTTTTTTTTTTCCCCCTCCCCCAAATGGTTCTAAGACATTTTCCAAAGTGAAAGAGTTCAAATCCCTGTTAAAATAAGCTTTGCATTTTGAGGACAGAAAAGAGCCATGCCCCCTAAATAACCTTTTATATTGATTGTATTGTTAGCAGCCAGTGTGTTGGATAACATAATACAGATGCTTAGGACAGGTTTAGGAAGGCAAATAGCAGGGGGAGAAAACCTGAAATGTTTCTAGTTTTAAGAGTATGTGTTTAAGGGAATGGAGGTCATGTTTTGTAGAACCCCTCCACAAAAAAAATGAAACACCCTCAGATATCCATATATATAGAAGTGTTCGTATGTCAATACAAGCTATGGTATATATTCTCTTTTTCATCTATTCATTTGAATGGACAATATTCAAGTAACACCCTTCAGCTTTGCTTTTTTCAGGGAAGTAAAATACAATGTTTGTCAGCACATGCACAAAAAAAATGCCTTTATGTGCTACTGTACTTTTAAAAACATATAAATTCAATTCCCATTTCTCCAGAGACTGACTTTCACGCTTCCATTCCTTCCATGGATATGTTTTATATCCAAATCAAAATCTCAGCTGGTTCTTACTCTTCCTTTATGGCTATCTAACTATCTGTTTTAAACTCAGCATGACAGCTTTTAATGTTTCCTCTTAAGACCAGCATGTCTCGATCCTTTTGTGATCGTTGTGAACAGCACCGTCATTCTGTCTGACCCTCAAGCCTGTTTACATGTCCTTTCAAATGAAAGTTAATTGGAATATATGTGCCTCTGTTCAGACATGAGCTATGAGTGGTTTTGCATATATTCAGAAGAGAAGAAAAACTGTTAGCCAAACTGGCCTACAGCCAAGAAACAGGGATGGAATTGCAGTGCCCTTTGTATGGCTGTCTCCATTATCTTTTATGATAAAATCCATCATGTCATTATTGACTGAGCTAGTATGGTTGTGAATATAGGCAAGGTTAGCTAGTCCTTCCCATAAGATCCCAATTCCATTGTTTTATTGCTTATTTTCCATGGCCTGGAATTATTCCTAGTAGAGGGTCCATCTCAACTATTTTGATTTTTTTTTAACTTTACTTGAAGCAACATAGCTGTTTCTGAGACTTTTGTTGTGTATATGTTGTTTGACAGGGGGTTGTTTACTTTTTTTTTGTAACCCTGGCTAACTTCTTAAAATCTTTTCATTGGGAAGTTCAAGTGTTTCCATTCATGAACTTGAGATGTAGTAGGAGAGTGGGGGGAGAGGAGGAGCGCTTCCAGTGATGGGTGAAATGAGGAGGATTGGACATGTAGGAAAGAAAAAGCGACGGGTAGTTAGGCAGACTGGTCAACATAATTAATAGTAGGTGGGGGCAGAGCAGGAATAGCAAGAGGACGAGTCAATGAGACACGGGAGAATCTGGTATTGAGCCTCAAAAGGCCCCTGTCTCCCCACTGGTTTCTTGCCAATAATCATCCAAGAAAGGAGTGGCACAGTATGTTTCTCATTGTCCTCTAACACTGGACCCTAGGGAGGACGACTGTCAAGGGACAGACGAAGTCAGTGGAGGAGTGAAGATGCACGCACACATATACGTGCATGTGCCATCTCAAAGGCAGATTACAAAACTCTAGGTAATATTAGGAAAAAAAGGCTGCATGTGCAACCCTGTTCGAGTCTCTTGGCACGTATATATTTTCTAAACACACAGTCATTTGCTGTTGTTTCTACAGTTGTCTTACATAATTCGAAGACGAAGCAGACCAGCAGACCCTAAAAATGAGCTAGATCTTTACTGTGAAGAAGGCTGTGAATAAAAAAAAGAAAGACTATGGTTTTGCTGTTAAAAATGGTGATGTAGATTCTACCTCTGCCACTGAGCTCCTGTGCGGAGGTCGCCAAGTCTCTCAGAAATGTTCACAATGGGTGACTGATGGTGATTTTTAGTTTTCTGGGTGCACCAACTTGCCTGTGCCTTCTTCTGTAGGAATGCCGCACTTTCACAGCTATGGAAATTTTGGTTTAGGCATAGAAAGCCACCAAGCATGCGTTTTTCCCGAAAAATGAAGTCTATGAGAGCCTCAGATTGGCTAGTCTACATGGATGGGTGCCTGTAGCTTGCGTATTACGATTTGCCAAAGCACAGAATGGGGAAATAATCCTCTTCGGGAGGGCGGTGAAGACCAATCCCCTTCTGTTTGTCAAGCGCTTCCCCGGGGCCGCGTTTTGGGGTTTGGCGGGTGTGCCTGCCGCGGGCTGCGCGCCCTGCATCCCCGACGGACCGCAAAAACAAGCGGCGGGTGGGCGGCCGAGGGAGCCGCCGGAGCCCGGCCTGTGCCGGCGGCTCTCCGCAAGCCCCGGGGCGGCCGGGGCGGGCTGGGGCACGGCTCACCCGCCCGGGGGCAGCCCCGGGGCCCCCCTGCCCTCCGCCGGCCGCTCCCGGCAGCGCTTCCCCAGCGAGGCAGGAGATGGCAGCCGCGCTACAGGTACGGGGCCGTGGCCAAAGAAAGGGGCCAGGCCCGCGAAGCGCCTGGCTGCCCGGGACTGGGATATAGGAGCAGGTGCTGCGGTGATCCCAGCAAGCTGGCGACATAGGAAACAAATGTGAAATGAAAGTCTTTAATGCCTTTGAATGTTGTTGATTTCTATGCGTATTTTCCAGTATTGCAGCCTTGTAAAATCCAAGTAAGTCAGATGTTTAGACTTTTACAGCGTGTAGAAACGTGTTTGCATAAACCAAAGGACTTTGTTGTACAGCTGCGACTCCTTTAATCTGTTTTTCTCAGAGTTGTACCGCACAGAGCAAGCAGTGTTGTCTGCTTTCTTTCACAGAGATGTTTCATGAACAAGGTACAAACTTACAGAGGTTTGGGGGATATGTTTAAGTAGCCAGTTGTTTGGAAGTTCTCTTTGTACGTTGTAAGTAGCACCATCCATGAGACTAGAGAACACCAGTGTCAAATTAAGCACTTAAAGGACAATATAGACTTAAGATAAGAGCCAAGAGAGGTGAAGGCTTTTTTTTTTTCCCCGCTGCCTCAAGTGTCTGATGTATTACAGTGTTCAAAGCATTTCAGTATGCTTATATTGTATTCACACATATGCAATGTATTTGAAACATTCCTACCAAGGAGATTGTGGTAAAAACTGTAATGTGCAGCTTGCTGGGTTTCATTGTAAAGTAATATAATCTCCACATGTGCGAAGGCCAATGCAATATTTTATTTTTTGCTTACCCCAGGGAATGTGATATTAAATTTATCAGCTGAAGTATTTGAATGAGAACTCATAAATATTTTTTGAGGTGCATCAGTGGTGTACATGGGGAGGGAGAAGACGTGCAGCACTGGATGAAGAGGAAGTAGTTCATACTTTTCATCCTCCTCTGTCACAAAACAGCTATGCCTTGCCCTTCAGATGGGGTACTGGTAAATTTTCTCAGTGACTGAAAACAAGTTTTAAATTGGGGAGAATTTGTTAGTCACTGATTTTTATTCGTAATTATTAACTCTATAGTACATGGAATTCAGATGTTGTTCACATCGGATACAGAGCTCCGGACACCTTGGGGGGAGAGGAGAAGGTTCCCCAAAAGAGAGGTATCATTCGAAAGACATTTCAGATGTATAGGAGGGACTGTTGGCCTGTCCTTTTTATCCAACGTGCTGTGATTGTAGGCACCCTAGCTGGGCAAGGTATTGCCAAATCTAGGAGGAGTCTGTGCACTGTGTTAATGTAGTTATAAATCTTCCAGGGCTTAAGCAAGTATCTCTGCGTGGCATTATCCTGTGTTGTTGTGGGATCTGGTCTCTTGTCTGGAGTTAATTTGGGTGTCTCCAAAACAACTCTGTTGGTGCTTTAGAATAATCCAGGCCATGCTGAGTTAGCAGTTCTTTGTCATCGTTGGCTTAGTGTTCAGCTGCAGCCAAAATTGCCCATATCAGGAAGGGTACTGAGAACATGACCAAAGATGACATTTTGCCACTGTAGAAAATCTTCATGCCTCCACATCTTGAGTACTGCATACAATTGGTCTCCACATCTCAAGAAGAGTGTAGTTTTTTCCTTTCAAAAAAGAAAAAAAGGATGGAAAAGGACATCTCAAACTATTAAGGGGAATCAATAGCAGGCTCATGGTCTCACTTCAGTTTGGAGAGAAGGCTGAGTGAGGATGAAGCTGATTGCAAAATCAAGAGGGCAGTGCAGAAGATGAGTGCTAAACTTGTTTACCAAATCCTGTAACAGTAGATCAGGGAACATGCATTGAAACGGATAGGACATAATTTAAAACATTTTTTTGAAAGTGCCTTGCTTCAAGGTACGTGATAAACTTCTACAACTTGCTGTTGCAAGAAAGTGTGGAGTCAGAACACATCAAGAGGTTCAAAATGGATTGGACAAATTAATGGATAAAAGGTGTAAACCAGGTACTATTGGGAGTAGGCAGCGATGTTCCCTCTGACATCTGAAATCTAATAGCAGGATGCAGGAGCATGAGGATTGGACCTCTGATAGTGCCTTGTTTCACATGCTCTCCCTAAGCAACTTCTGCAACAGCCACTGTGGGAGACAGAAAACTGGGCAATGGACATTGGTCTTACCCCGTGGGGCATTTCTGATAGGAAAGGATATGATGGACAGGCTCCCAAGAGTGCTAAAAGAGCCCAAATGGATGCCTAAAACTTCTGGTTTCATGGTCACAGCCATAAAAAGGTACAAAAGGAATAGTTAGCACTTGCAGAGAAAGCAAGCAAAGAGGAGGTGGCTACTTCAATCCTTTGGAAGTCAAGGAGCTAGACTTTTTCAGGGATCTGCTTGGTTAGCAGCTGGCTCAAAACTGAAGGCTAGCAGAGACTGAGGGTGTCTCAGGGTGGTAGATTGTAGAAGTGAAAGAAGCAATAAGCCTTTTTACTATCATTTAAGTTGAGTATATTAGAACTGTGAACATACCTAATCCAGTTAGCTTTCCAGATACTTGTAGGTAATCCTATTTAAAAGTTCTTGGGTTTTTTTCCCTCTGAGGTTGCTCTGGTTTTGCAGTGGACATACCTTCTGTGCCTTTGTCACCTTGAGAATTACATTGCTGTGATGCATTTCACTTGGAACTACTTACTGAGCCAGATCAGAAACTGAAGTCAGTCCAGGGCTGAATTTGGCACCCGCCAGCTATTGCCCTGCAAGTGTATTGCCTTTGTGCACCAGAATAGGCTATTTCCAAAAGGAGTTGAAAGTTGGTTTTTTTCCACTCCATAGAGTCTTTAATGACCCAGGCCTGGCCATATTAGACACAAGCTCTTCTCTCTCCATGATATTTCATCCAGCAGAAAAGGTGAGCTGGCACTTTTTTGGTATAACAGTGAGGGAGCTCTTGGCACTTCAGAGGGCATTTCTCCCTTTGATCTAAAATAGCCCATGTGCACTGGCTTCTCTGGCACACTGCAAAGTTCACCAGTTCTCTTAAGTTTTTCTGAGAGGAACAGAATTGTGAAGGTGGTGAAAGGGTGAGTGGGGGCAAGGATTTATTTGTTTTTTTCTTTCTCTTAGCTGTTATTGGCCTGAGATCTGAGGAGTGAAGCTAAATTTGTAATTTGTAAGGACTGTGTTTTAAAATATTTGCCAGTTGCTCCAGATAATAAAATAGGGGGTTTTGTCCAGAGAGGAGGAATGAAAATAAATAAACATGGATCTTTTTCACCTAATTTACAATCTGCAAATATGGTTCCTCCTCAACCTGCACGATTAACTCTCTTCAGTCAAGACTGACGATCTTGACTACATGTATCAATAAAAAGCTAAAAGCTATGAAACTTTTTTTTCGTAAGAGAAAAGAAATCCAACAATATCAGATGACTGCAGTGTAGATTGTTTTGCCATTTGTACCTGGATTTTAACCATATTACAGCCAATATATAAATTACAGTTCCTCACCTTTAACATCACTGTCAGATTTAGTATAGCCAGTTTAATGGAAATTACCCTTACTCATACCAACTCTAAACCCAGTAGAGCTGGAAAGCTTTTTTGTATGGGCATGATACTACTTGTTCCAACAGGTGCTGGTTATGGTATAGCTTTGGTTTTCGACCATGTGGATGTATCAAGAGGGATTGGAAAGATTTGTTTAAAATACTGCATTTGATTAACATTTTTCAAGCCCAGTTTTCTTCTTTTAGCAATACTTTGTGGCTTAAGTGCTTATAGAAGATAGTTGATTCCCAAAGGAAAAGGTGCAGCAGTTCTGTGTTAAGGTCTCTGTTCAAACTTATTATCCCAGCCTCAGAAATGTGTTTTCACTAACCTAAGAGTGTGATAAGCTGAAGGAGAGGGTGCGCAGCTTAGGCATTTGGCAGTGCTTCCACTGGAGCTGTTATGCTGGAGTAGTGGTGGAGGTTCATGAAGTGAGGTGTTCTTTCGAGTCTATCATGTCTCAGCTACTTTACAATCTCTGGAGGGTCCTGGGCAGAGTTTCTACGAGCTGTGCCTTGGTGTTCACCAGATAGTACATGTGCTGCAGATGTTTTAGGCTGATCACCTGAAGTTTGTGATAACTACAACACGTGCTACATTTTGGATGATCTCAGTAGTACGTCTAGTATCTTATTTCTGAGGCATTTTTGCTGCATGAAGCAATAAATTCAATTCTGTCATCATTAGGCAGGTGTTTATATGTACTGCAAGACTTTAATCTCTCTCCAGGGAACAGAATACTTCAGGGGCCCATTCTACAACTTGGCGTTTGCTTCGCATCTCTGGCATGTTCCTGTTTCTCTCTATGCCAGGAGAGCAAGCATGGTTTTATGGTTAGGACACGGGCCTTGGATCGTTTCCCAGCTTTGCTAGTGATTGCTGTGAAACCTAGAGCAAATCTGTCCCTCAACTCACCAACTACAAAGAGTGAGGGTAGCGTGGCTTTTTATTTCTGCTGTGTGTTTCATCTCCTTAGCTTGGAAACCCTTTAGGACATGGACTGTGTTGTGTTAGATGTATGTATCATGGATCCCAATTTTGTACACAAAGTCACAGTCTGCTGGTAAGAATGGAACACAAGTTTAATCTACAGAATATTTGATAAAGAGTCCCCCAAAACACAATGACTTGCCATCATCCTGTACTTTGATAGTCATATGATGTGCCAACGAGAGATTCGTGGTTGTGACATGACTACAAGAAGGGCCGGAAGGAGGATCCGGGGAACTACAGGCCTGTAAGGCTGACCTCGGTGCTGGGGAAGGTTATGGAGCAGATCATCTTGAGTGCCATCACGCGGCACGTACAGGACAACCAGGTGATCAGGCTCAGTCAGCATGGGTTTACGAAAGGCAGGTCCTGCTTGACCAACCTGATCTCCTTCTATGACAAGGTGACCCGCTTAGTGGATGAGGGAAAGGCTGTGGATGTGGTCTACCTAGACTTCCGTAAAGCCTTTGACACCGTTTCTCACAGCATCCTCCTGGAGAAACTTGCTGCTCATGGCTTGGACGGGTGTACTCTTCGCTGGGCAAAAAACTGGCTGGGTGGCTGGGCGAAAAGAGCTGTGGTGAACGGAGTTAAATCCAGTTGGCGGCCGGTCACGAGCAGTGTTCCCCAGGGCTCAGTACTGGGGCCGGTCCTGTTCAATATCTTTATCAACGATCTGGATGAGGGGATCGAGTGCTCCCTCAGTAAGTTTGCAGACGACACCAAGTTGGGCGGGAGTGTTGATCTGCTCGAGGGTAGGAAGGCTCTGCAGAGGGACCTGGACAGGCTGGATCGATGGGCTGAGGCCAACTGTATGAGGTTCAACAAGGCCAAATGCTGGGTCCTGCACTTGGGTCATAACAACCCCATGCAATGCTACAGGCTTGGGGAAGAGTGGCTGGAAAACTGTTCAGTTTTGGGCCCCTCACTACAAGAAACACATTGAGGTGCTGGAGCGCGTCCAAAGAAGGGCGATGAAGCTGGTGAAGGGTCTGGAGCAGCTGAGGGAACAGGGGTTGTTTAGCCTGGAGAAAAGGAGGCTGAGGGGAGACCTTATTGTGCTCTACAACTACCTGAAAGGAGGTTGTAGCAAGGCAGGTGTTGGTCTCTTCTCCCAAGTAACAAGCGATAGGATGAGAGGAAATGGCCTCAAGTTGCGCGAGGGGAGGTTTAGATTGGATATTAGGAAAAATTTCTTCACCGAAAAGGTTGTCAAGCATTGGGACAGGCTGCCCAGGGAAGTGGTTGAGTCACCATCCCTGGAGGTATTTAAAAGACGTGTAGATGTGGTGCTTAGGGACATGGTTTAGTAGTGGACTTGGCAGTGCTAGGTTAACAATTGGACTTGATGATCTTCAAGGTCTTTTCCAACCTAAACAATTCCATGATTCTATTCTGTGATTCAACTGTAATGTTTGGGTTTGGGAGAGTGTCAGTGTGTACCAACTTTATTTTCCTAAAACAGGTTTATGTAGGTGGTGAGCTGATTTATAACTGGATTATGAATTAATTTTCTTCAGACCTACCCAAGACTTATCCGTGCAATGTCTCCCTGGTTCCTGTAGGGAGTCCTGGTGGTCCCTCACGTTCTCCATCTCCGAGGGACTGACTGTTTCTGGCTGCAGTGACTCCCAGGTCTGAAGGCAGTTTGCAGTGTGTGAATGGCCTGGAAAACCCAGAGTCCGCCACTGACCGTTGTTAAGCAGTCATTAGTGAAACTTTTTGCTGAACCTTGGTGAAAATTACTTGGGTAGCCATGAGAAAATTCATAGGGTGGAACAGGGTGGAAGGAAATGCCCTGAAGATGCTTTGAGTAGAAAGCTTAGAAGCCCACTAGCTCCTATCATCAGAAAATGACCTCAAGGAAGAAAAGAATAGCATTTTAAAAGTTTTGGATTCTGTGCGAAAACTCACAAAGAAATTAAATGTTTTCTCACAAGATAATTTTGGTATGCTACATAGACTTGAAATAGCCCAGCCATAAAGGCAATGTTAAAACAATTATCTCAAGGGATTGTGGTCAACTGAAAAAAATAAATAAACGTTTTCAAGTAAACTTCCCATACTTAGAAGATAGCATGATAGGATAACATTAAGCTAAACAGAAAGACTATGAGAAGCCCAAACAAATCCTTACAGTTTAAACATGAGCTAATTTGTTGTATGCATGAAATCAAGACAGCAGCTACCATTTGCATCAAGCAGTTAATGTTTTCTCTTGATCATAACTATATTTTGAAAAAATTATTCCATTAGATTAAGATAATATTCTTTATTTTACTCTTGAAAACATTTATGAATTCATTATGAAATGTATTCTAGTCTAATACTTCAGAAATCTGTGCTGATACAAAGGAGAAATTTCTACATTGTTATTTTGCAGCTTTTAATTTGCTTATTTAAGGAAAAATACACCATAATCTGAATTTCCTTTTCCTGGGGAGTCTAGGAAAATAAAATTGTTTCCTTTCCTGACTCCCCCACTGCGTGCGTTCGCACACATACAAGTGCATATGCGCACACGCATGTGTTTCCCTCCCTGAAGGAGGTAATGTGCTTGCAGATATTCATGTTAACACTACCCATTTATTTCTTGACTTTAATAATAATGATGTCAGAATTTCACATTCATTTGTGCTTAAAAATCTGAAGTGCTTAAGAATTTTTAAATGTACAATACTTTAATTTGGTATATTTTTATTCTAGCAAACCATTTTATTAGCTGTATCCTCTGTTAGGAAGTTTCTGTAGTGGCAATTTCTATTGATTTCTCTTTAGAACTAATCCAACCCTTTCTGTCTCTCTATGTAGGTAGTGTCCCCCCTGTCCTGCGGAAGGTGGACAGGAATGCTAAAGTCTTGGGGCAAGAAGGAGAGGAGGCAGCAGAGATCCTGATCTGTAGTTCGGTGGATACAATCTTGAATTGGGTATGGGGAGTGAGAAGTTTGGTCCTTGAAGTCCAAGTAATTTCTTGGGACTTTGTTTTGAGGCTTTTTTTCTTCAATGACTCTCTAAAGTAAAATGCAGAAGCAGTCCGTGGGGCAAAATGCCAGGATTGCTATTGACTTCCTTCTGGTAAGTGCCTTCATCTCTCCCTTGATGTCTCTGTTTATGACTTCAAAGTTGGTTTATCAAACCTACGCATCTACAAGGTACAGTTATCATCACCCCTGACTCTCCTTATTGCCAATGCAATACAAAATTGGAGTCACTTAATCTCATCTTAAAGGTAGGTATTTAAAATGGTGAGTGAAATGAAGCACCTACTCCTCCAGAACTGCAAAGGGAGCCTCTGATGACCGACCCAGATGAATGCATACCTCTGGTGCATGGGCTCTTGTGGTGCTGTGAACAAAGCTACCTCAGGCCAGGTCTGGGTCAGGGTCCCCCATTTAAGTAGCCCTGCCTTAATATGTTACAGAAAAAGCCCGAGTTGAACGACCTTTAGTCTTCTTTTTCCATGTTTTTTCTGCCACAGTCTGAGTAGCAGCCACTAATATTTGTCAGTTCTCCAGAATTTATAAGAATGGGGAGAATCTCCCCCCCTAAAAAATAAAAAATACAGGAATTCTCACAGAGAAATAAGTGTGTTGTGCTGTGTAGTGAGCGGTACGTGGGGCAAGTCATTGGAAGGAGATCAAAGGCGGGGTCAGTGCTTAAAAGTAGTGTGTACACAGTACCAAATGGCTGCCTTACCCTGACCACAACCACCTAAAAAATGTTCAAAGGTGCGGTTTTGCTCTCAGCATGCAAGCTGGATATACCTCAAAGATCAAATTGCAATCCATGAGACTGCAAACCCACATGGCTCGTCAGGTATGCTGAAAGTCAGTTACACAAATCCCAGTAAATGCGAGCATGTTGTAACTGTCCCTACTTTTAAAGGAAAAACTAGCAAGTAGATGTACACAGTTGGACCCTTCATCCTCACTGGCTTCAGTGAAAGGTGATATGGAAACTCTTAAATCAGGTTTGCAGATTATTTAGTCCTAGAAATAAAATTATTTGGAATGAAAACGCCTAATATAACAGAAGATCCTTGCCTCCTCTTCCACAGCGTGTTTATTCAGGATGGTATGTTTTAAGAAGTAATGGCTAGGGTGTTTCCTCCCCTCTGAAAGACTCTGAAAGACACAGAGGACAGTCAGTTTCTCCCCTTATTTCTTCATAATAAGGAATCAGAACTGTGTGCCCACCTTTTGTACAAACTGGCTGCTAGGGCTTGGAGTTGTATCTAACTGTAGCAATATATAACATGGGCAAAACCACAGATGGGTCTAACCCTAGGAAAGATGCACAATTTTGCTTTCACTGAATATAGGAAACAAAGTGACCCTACAAAATGCAGAACAGATAAAGTCTAAAGTCTTTTCACTCCAGATCAGTGCCGACATCAGCGTGGTACGGGGAAGGTGCAGCTCTGATCAAATGGTGAGCTCCATGAAGGGAAGAAGGAGGAAAGAGCTAAAGGGGGTTTGCTCCATGGCTGTACCTCTTTCAGGTGACAGCACCTTCTAGTTGTGCTTAGCAATACCAACTGCAAATCACCCAACAATTCTGGTAGATGTACCCATGCCACAGATCTGCCCTAGTGTCTGAGTTACCCAGTTGTAATTTTATTCTTCCTGATTAATTTCTTCTGAATTATTTAATTTGTCATCCTGAGGTAAACAAATTATTAGTAGCTGTATAACAGTAGTGATGCTGTCAATAAAGCTTGGAGCACTTCTGATTCAGCTGTGGCAGAGATGCTCAGGCTCCCTCATTCTAGGATAAAACTAATGCTTCAAAAACAAATACCAAAAATCTTCTCTATGGCCTTTTCTCTTGCCTGCCTATAGTGCCAAAACTATCTCATGTCTCTGGGTTTTGCCAGAGCAGAGGGTGGGTTCTGTACCCCCTTTCACGTCATCGCAAACAAGGTGACTACTAAGAGCACTTGTATGTATAGGAACAGTCCCTGAGTGCAACCTGGTGAAATTAACTGCAGGGCCGTGTCCCCTTAGAGCAGGAAATCACTCAGCTGACAGTATTATAAAACATTACATAGTTATTAAGTGGTTTTCCAGTAATTTTTCAGTACTCAGCAGAAAACATTATCATAACCAGTATACATTAATTTTCTCTTGTTTATGTGTGTATATAGTGTAACCTCCATTAAAGTGCCATTACATTTACAAAAGGGGTTCCGTAAAAATGACATGGTGGTCTTCCAAATTTATTCCAGGTCAAATTTGGCTAGTTTAAACAATATTTTTAAAAATTGAGAGTGTTGTGGATCCCACCTGGAATCAAGTTGTGTTCTTTCTGTGTTGCATTTATAATGAGGATGATTTAATTACTTAGCTGACAATGTTATTAATGATATGCAAGAGAGAATAGATTCTGGCCCTGCAAGCCTTTCTCCCTTTCCATCTCACCCTCCCAGGAGCCACCATAATTGTAGGGTGTTAACAGAGGCAAAATCTGTGTTCGTTAGTCAAGTGAGGAGGTATAGCTGGAAGACAAAGACAGCGTTTGGTGGGAAGGTGCCATACTGAAGGTTTTCTGATCGTTGTGATATTTTAAGGCTAATGAGAATTTAGTACACATGTTGAGTGAAAGGATTTAGGCATCTTAAATCACTGAGAAACTAGCTTTATTGGTGGTTGTCTTCTGTTTCCTTCCACCTTGGCTCCGGAGAACTTCTGTAAGAACAACCTGCAACCCTAAATCCCACCCCAGATTTTTGTGTGTTACTGTTGGACATTGCCCAGGATCCATGAGAAGGCTGCTTCACCGCACGTCATGGCTGTATTGCTTCAGCCCCCTCCACTCCCCCATCAATGCTGGAATCGTTTGCTGGCCATTGTGCAGCTTCCCCAGAAGTAATGGGTCTGTCTGCATTCAAACATTTTGCATGTACAGCTTTGTCAGCTAAGAGCATGGGAAGAGAAGAAAAGAAACACACCACTAATTAAATTGTCAGTTCTGGTAAATGTTCTTATACCAGCAAAAGGCTCTATTGAGAGGTATAACTTGTGTGATTTGGGTAGCTGGTATAAACACTGCTAGCAAAAATCTCTTGCCAGTAGACACCACATCTCCACTTGGAGACTTTGTTGTAAAAGCTATGTCTGCAAACATAGAGAAGACCCTAGCCACAGGGTGGAAGAACCATTACGTTGAAAGTTAAGTTTCAGTTTTTCTAGTCTAGAGTGGAATCTGAAACTGCATGGAATTGGGATAAATGGGCAAATGTACCTCAGTATCTCCTAACACTTTAAACAGTAGCTTGGCCTTCAGAGCAGATGCTTTGCAAATGTTGCCTCTGTCTGGAAGCTTCTCATCACCTGCAGAGCCTCCAGACGATGATCCAGAGCACGCAGGCTTCAGCAGAAGAGTTTCCACCGACTCTTTGGGCAGTCTTGCCCTCTAGTTTCTTCCCCTAATTTTGCTGACTGGAGGTGGTGTGAGTACCTCCACTCTCTCCCAGTATACGAGAGTGCCTGTGGCTGAACAGAGAGAACAGCTGGGAGCAGCAGCTCGGTAAAGCCACCGGTGGGAAGGGGGAGAAGTGTAGCTGCACACTGTCCCGTGTGCTCTGCGCCTGTGGGCTGCCATGACCCGTCCCGGTGATTTTACTGCCGGTGCTGCTAAATGTTTACTTGATGCAAAAAGTGAAATCTGGAAATCAAATACAGGGGGTGTTACAGATAGTAACCTTTCCACAGAGCACACTGGGCAGAGGCAAACAGCAGGACATCAGACTTAGTGCCCCCAGTCTTCTGTCAGGCAGCGGTGGACATTTCCAGTAGTTTCTATAAATAGAAAAATTCAGATCAGAAATATTTCCCTTCTGTCCAGCCTAGAACATCTGGACTTTGCTGAAGTCATTAGTGCAGTTATTCCACTGTGAACTAACTGGCAATTAGCAGAGCGAGGCCATACTAGAAACAGGATGCACGACCGAAATTTTTAAAACCCATGGTGATCCAGACAAACTGGGAGTAAAGTGCAGAAGAATGAAAGCTCCTGTTCACACGGGTTTCATAGCTTTACTTGCAGACAAGAGGGAAATATGTCTTAACATAAGCTTCATTTTGAGGGAAACACACACATGGATTAGCCGATCTATTAATTATAATCGAATTAAAGGAAAATGTTATTACATATTTTAAACAATCCCTAGCAGTGCTACTGCTATCACTGTTACTGTCTGGAAATTAAAGAAAAAAAAAGTAAACCCAGTTTTCACTGTTTATCTGCTTTTGTGTGTATCTGCTTAACTCAGTTTAGACTATGAAATTACTAGACTTGTCTGGTTCACTTTGCTTTATGGGCAGTGCAATGTTCTGGTTTTCATATCCTATAAAAGTAGCGATGCCACAAAATTACAAGGGAAATGCTTCGGTCCCTCAGTATAGATATAAATAAATGCAACTAAAGTATTTTAATTGCCTGAGATGAGGAATCTTAAATAAAATAAACAAGCCACTCAGGTAATAATAAAAATAATTTTTAACGCCATATTGTCAGACCATTGATGAGAATTTTCAATTACATATTTAAATGTAAACCTTTTCTTTAATAAAACATACAGTCATTATCATATGGTATAATTCCTGTAACCAGCTATACCTAACAGGACTGTAATCCTGTTGAGCTGCTCTAATAGCTTGAACCACAAAAGCAAAACCCGAGTGGTTTATCAATGTCAACAAACTCCCAGATGGAATTACAGTCTTATACGCACCGTTTAGTTGTATGCTATTCATTATAACATATGACAAAAATTATGCTTCTATTAAAAATGCACAGATGAGAATATGTGTTGTTGAAGGGTACTTTTTTAAAGAGCAGAAGGCATGTATTGCTGCAATGCAGAGTCATTTTCAGTGCAGTACCTTTTCAGGCATATTTGCAGGATGATGGGGACTTGGATTCAAGCTCTGAAAAAAATACGGTCCTTCAGGCTCGGTAGAATATTTCTGGGTTTGTCTCTTCAGCTGCAATTTTCTTGTGTTGTCTGCTGTTGGGGAAATCTGGCCACCTCCAGAGAAAGCGTGAGCTGGGGCACGGCACTGAGAATCTTTGGGAAATAAACCATGAGGTGCTGGCCAGGGCAGTCCTTTGGGAACCATCAGGACTTCGTAACAGAGCGGGGGCACTTCTAGGATGTTTTAAGGATCATTATTTTGTAAAATTTCAAAACAAGTCAAACAGCACAGTTCCAAAGTTCGATGTGCTGTCTGTGCAGTCGTGTTTTTCATCTTTTTAGAAAAGCCCTAGTGTGAAGAAAATCTTTTTCCCAGCTTAAAATGAAATTGTGACTGGAAAACAGTGCGGTGAGAGAAGCATGGAGCTAAATTGTATCGAGTAAAAGTGTTTTCCGTGTTGGAACTAGCTTGGGAACCCCCAAAGTATTTCAAGGGATCTTCAGTGCTTCACATGCCACAAGGTTCACCCATCTATAATTGAAATAGATGGGCTTTCCAGTATTTACAGGTGTAATGGCGGCACAGGCGGAGAGGAGAGGTAAAAGCAGAAGAAGCTGAACCTGGGGAAGCGGTTTGCCATCCCTCAGGACCCCCAGGAGAGATGGATGTGAGAGGCCCAAGAGAGGCGTCACCCACCAAGAGAGGCATCAGCTCTGGGGATGACCAGAAGAGTTCAGCAGTTCGCTCCAGGGAAGCCGTAAGAGGGGCTCTACAGTCAGAACAGTGGCTGTTGTGGGTTTAATTCCCTGGTGCGATATCAGAAATAGGGTGATAGCATTGTAGGATGGTGCTTTCTGTAGCTCTCAGAGTTACTTAATTCCCCCGTCCTAGAGAACTGAAAGGCTTATGCCTGCACGGAGCTGGCTTCTCCAAGTGCGCTTTATGCAGGAACAACAATAGTGGAAAGAAACAGGATATGTGTGCAGGCTAAAGAAGGAAAACACTCCTTTAAATTCCACGCTGCAGCAAGGAGATGCTCGGCGCAGATTTCTGCGGTATGCGCTGCAAGTCTCAGTGTGGAAGTCATGTGCCTGGGGACATAAATCCTGTCCCCACAGCCCTCATGATACATACACCTCTCCCGTTGGCCACTAACGTGTGACCACAAACGCGAGCAGCTGCCATCACCAGCCAGGGCAGTTTCTTTGAATTGCTGACACAGCATGAGTGTCATCATTTGTTTTTCTTCTGAGTTGGACACGCATGGAGCTGTCCTTCAAACATACCGAACCTGCTTAGCAGAGGGAAAGCAGGACATGCCTTGGGTTGAGTGATGGGTGACAGTAGCTGGGCAGTATCAACTGTACGTGGAGGACAAGCTCCAATTGCTTCTAAATGGGCAGTGTGGAACTTAGGTCCATTTGCAAGACAGCAAGAGATTTTAAGGGCAAAGACTAGGAAATTAGCTTAAGCTGGGCAGAAATATTTTCATCAGTTTAATCTTGGGTTTTCTTTGTTTTAGTAAAGCAGATTTCACCCCAGTGTCTCCTCAGACCTAGTCCTCTAGATTCTTTCATAAGTTTTCCTCATGTACAAATCCAAATTTAAAGCTTTGTTTTCAGAAAAAAATAAAATTTTAATTTAGAATGAGCAAGTTTTCCTGTAAGGTTTATATTTTGTATTTTTCATTGTAATTTGTATTCTATAATTCCATGACATGTCAGTAGAAACATGTTTCACGATAGTAGAAATACCATAAACTATAATAGTTGCAATATTTCATATTCTGTTTTTAAAATTGAAAGAGCCTGCTTTGTACTGACTGAAGTATCAAATCTGCTTTTCCATAGCAAAATGCCTCCTCTTCATCTTCTAATGAAACCACTTGATACCTTTCCATAACAGGCACACTTACGACTAACAGGAACAAGCGTAAAAATATAAAATCACAAATGAAATTTAAAATGAAATCTCAGTTTGCAGAACAACATTACCTGTTTTCCAAGACAAATGCCAGAAAAGCAGAACATTTTTAGAGAATTATTGTATAAGTCAGAATTCAATTGGGGGGAAAAAAGAGAACTTTAAAAGCTTTCTGCAAATATGACTTTGCTATCCTCAACAATTTTCACAAGGGCACTAAAAGCAAGAATAGAACCAGGCGTGACACAACCCTCTGCCCCACTCCCTGATCCCTTCCCAAATCTCATGGTGCTGCTCCTGTCTGCCTGTAGTTGGGTGGTTGGTAATTCTTGAGCGAGCTAGAAGTAGCAGGTGAGAGGGTTAAATAAGCTTCTTAAACAATTTCCATCCTGCCACTGCCCTGTTTTAAAATCCCTGAATTACTCACCAGCAGAACTGTTTATTTCATTATTAAAATGAGGCTGCAGGGCTCTCCCTTCTCCCACCCACACATGATGTTCATGGAAGGAGAACTACTCCCACATGATTACAAGGTCTGCTATTAAGTGTGAACTTCATATTTAATTGTAATTGCTAGCAAAATATAATTTAACAGCAAAGTATGCTGAATTTGTAACAAAGTACCCCTTTTATTTGAGGAGGAATATGGATGCTGCCCAAATGTATCCGCATGGTTCCAATTAAGTGGAGGAATGTTTAATGTAAAACTCAACTTGATGAAAATAACTGAAGTTTCTGACAAACCAATAAATTGGAGTCTAGAAAGCTCTGCATATACAGTACAGTCAGGGAGGGGCAACACCCGCTGGGTCATCAATTTTGGTGCAGTCTTCCTGTTCGTTTATGCTAAAATAATACTATGTAGGTAATTCAATTTCTCCCCAGCTGTAAACATAGAGAGGAATGCTGGATGCAGATCTGGCCGAGGATGGAGGGGGGCCTGGGCTGACTCCTTAGCCCCTGTGCAATTTCCAGGCTGAAATCTGGAGAAACTTTAAACCCAGGCTTGCTTTTCTTCCTCCTCCTCCTCCTTCTCCTCCTCTTCTTCTTCTTCTTCTTCTTCTTCTTCTATCTTTGTCATCTTCGTCTTCTTCTCTTTGGGGGCTAGCATATTCACAGTTGTCAAAAGGTCCCACAAAACATCCACTCAGAAGATCTGAGTGTTTGTTGACAGAGATCTGAACATAGGGTTCCCCATAGGAGCTACCAAGGATGCCGGGCATGCTGCAGGCAGACTTCCAGCCAGTGAGGTCTGCTCCTTTCAGCCCCTGTTGTTACCGGCAGGTCCCACCTCGAGGTTTTGTTTAAGCTCAAGGTAATGCTGGAATCAAATTCTGATCTTGGATACAGTTATATAAAACTGAATGTGCTCCATCAGCTGTGTTCAGAGCATGGCCCTCTACCTAATACAAGTTTGGGGTTGTTTTTTTCAGTAGAATTGCTGGATTATAAACCTAAAGCTGTGGTGGTTAATGAGGCGCATACATTAAGGAAGACATCTGTGGTAGACTGATTGTTTTAGCAACCTCGACGTGTATAAAACATGCAGTTCTTCTGAGGAGTCCTGCCTTCAGGAAGAGGAGAGGTTGGGGGCTATAAAACCAGCGCAAATCCCTGGAGATCTGGAGCCGAGGAATGCTGGTTGTATCCTTGCAACGAGAGCCGCTGTGTGTGGTAAATGAAATAATCATCAGCTCTTTAGCGATCACAAATAAATCTTCCTCAAGAAGCAGGGAAGATAGGCTAGGTGGGGTGAGTTCAAAACGAAGGCAAAAGATTATGAAATTTTTATCTTTTCACTGCTGCTGTTACCAGGCTGTACCTCACTCTTCTTCACAGCCACGTCTGTGGGCAGCACAGACTCAGGCTTTCAGAGGTGGTTACATGCCCAGAGGGTTTCACCAGTAACTAGACCAGGGTCTGTAGGAGGGACTAACTCTCAGGTACCCCAGCTGAACCCATCATACCCAAACAGCATGAGAGGAGAGCATGCTGGGAAATCACCCTGTGCCAGTGTGGGTCTCCTTATCCTTCTCTGAACCACCCATCCGTGGTCTACCTAATCCTCTTTTTTTCATTGCAAAATTAATCTTCCCTCGTTTTCCCTCATTCTTGCTCTGTCTCGCCTACTGAAACAGTGAACTCCTCAGCAATGTTTTCCGTACCTACCAGGATAGTGCCTGATCTAAGCCAGGCCATAACATGCTCCTCTGATATCCATAAAAAATTATCTCAGTTAACATAGATTGCGCTGTAATTCTGCTCAGGCTTTGTGTGTGGGCTATTTCTCTGAATTCAGCTAGCATCTTTTCTTACTCAGGTGTATTGCTAAAGGCTCTTATACAAGGGCTGTTTTGTTTCTCCAGCCCCACTCTCCTCTCCTCCCCACCTCAACAAACAGCTTTGTAAGACAAAAGAAAAGCTGGCTAATTAATTTACCCTTCCCTCTCTACCTATGGAGAGATCTGTTTACATTTTAAATGGTGGGGGCCAGGTTACTCTTGTCCTCCCAAGGCCAACATAAGAGCAGACTTTAAAACAGGACTTTGTAAGTACCTATGTTTGCTAGAAATATTTAGCTTCTCAGTCTTGTGACCAAAGCAAATCATTCACTTGAGCGGAACACGATGGGCTTTTATTTCCCATTATGGGAAATACAATCTGTGTGATCCTGAGAGCATCATTTGGTAGCTGATGTTTGAGGGTCAAAGTTATTGTTAGCTGTCTCCTGCTCTTGCCTTCCGTTTTCTGACTGGTCTCTTTATGAGAGTCTGCTACGGTCAGCATTTAAGTATCCTTTTTAAGGGTAAAAAACTTATTTTTGCCAATTATTCTTGTAACTTTACAAATTGAGAATGCTCTCTCTCAGGTCATTTTGGAATATGGTGACAGAAATATGGACTAAATAATCAGCAGTGACTCAGAGCATCTAATATGTATTTAAAACTATCAGGATATATTGTTCTATTTTCCCAGAAGCTTAATAATGAATAACCATAAACCTGGCATGCTTATATTAATCTCTGTAGGATATTACAGTTTCCACTCAAGACCTGAAGTAGTTTTTCAGCGATGGCACCAGTTGATTTGTACTTTTTCCGTTTCTTTTGTGCTAAACAGGTCAGTATATAAACCATGTGCTATTTTCTTATTGCACAGAGACAACAGCTAGAAGATAATGCAGAGAGAGAATAGACCACATTTATATTTTCTACTGTTGAAATACTACCAACAAGTTCTGTTTACATAAGATACTTCTACACTTTGGAAGACACATTTTGTTGATATGCCAGAACTTTAAATTGGTACCTAAGGAATAGTTTGACATTTTTCTGTGTTACCTTTATCTCAGAGTATAAACTTACTCATGAAATTGGGCAAAAAGTAGCTTGATAACAAAGATCAAGTTAAAGCTTCAGCATTTAGGCTTAGACACATCAATAAAGATACTGGAGGGGAATGGTTATGTTTGGGATTTGTATTTAACTCCCTGTGGGTGTCCTCCATTGCGGGTACCCGATCCAGCAGAGCCTGCTGGCTGCAGGAGCCGTCCATTGGTAATGGGAAGCTGCAAGGGCAGAATTTACTCTGAGATCGTGTGGTTCTTTCCCTACAACAGTCCCTGAGTTCGGGACTTGGGAACTTTTGCCCTGGCAAAGCCCACAGCATCATCAGCATCTTTTCCACCCAATAAGGTAACACTGAGCTGGAAATAAGTCTCTGCATTATGAGCATTTGCTTGCTTTAGAGGAGCTTCATAGCAGCTGCAGCTGCATCGCTTCTCTGGCTGCCAGCCTAGCTAGTACCTTGGTAATGCAGCCATGCAGCTTGTTCTGCAGCTAAGCGTGTATTTTAACGTCCTCTTTACTTCCTGATGCTGAAGATTAAACACCTCATTTGTGCTTTTCTAGAGGCTTTACCTAACTCTTTCATGTCTGTGCACACACAAAAGCAAATCCTGCTCTGCCGTCTGTGTGGCCACTCCCCAGCCCAGCTCTGGTCCTGAAGGCATGTGTCGTATTCGTGGCCCTGGAGGCTGCAGCCGTGCTGAGGGCTGATGTTAGCTGAAGTGAATCTAGTGCTTAAAATGTCAATAGGTTTTGTGCTCTTAAAAGTGATGGACTAATACTCTTTGGCTTGCAACCGGGATAAGGCTTGGGGAAGAGTGGCTGGAAAGCTGCCCAGAGGAAAAGGACCTGGGAGTGTTGGTCGACAGCCGGCTGAACATGAGCCAGCAGTGTGCCCAGGTGGCCAAGAAGGCCAACAGCATCCTGGCCTGTATCAGAAATAGCGTGACCAGCAGGACTAGGGGAGTGATTGCCCCCGTGTACTTGGCACTGGTGAGGCCGCAACCTCAAATACTGTGTTCAGTTTTGGGCCTCTCACTACAAGAAGGACATGGAGGTGCTGGAGCACGTCCAGAGAAGGGCAACGAAGCTGGTGAAGGTGAAGCTTGGAGAACAAGTCTTATGAGGAGTGGCTGAGGGAACTGGGGTTGTTTAGCCTGGAGAAGAGGAGGCTGAGGGGAGACCTTATAGCTCTCTACAACTACCTGAAAGGAGGTTGTAGCGAGGTGGGTGTCGGTCTCTTCACCCAAGTAACAAGCGTTAGGACGAGAGGAAATGGCCTCAAGTTGCTCCAGGGGAGGTTTAGATTGGATATTAGGAAAAATTTCTTCACCGAAAGGGTTGTCAAGGATTGGGACAGGCTGTCCAGGGAAGTGGTTGAGTCACCATCTCTGGAGGTATTTAAAAGACATGTAGATGTGGTGCTTAGGGACATGGTTTGGTGGTGGATTTGGCAGTGCTAGGTTAACGGTTGGACTTGATAATCTTCAAGGTCTTTTCCAACGTAAATGATTCTATGATTCTATAATATAAGTTTCCCCATGCAGTGTTGCCAAGCTTGCTCAGTCTTGGCCTATATTTCTTCTGCTGTAGAGGCTTTAAACCAGACTAGACAAAGTACTGAAGAATATCCTGTAGGGAATAATCTTGCCCTGGGATGATGGTGAACAAAACGATCTAATGAAGCTTCCTCACCTTTAGTTTTTATCATTCCTTTTTCTCTAAAGCAGGTACCTGCTGGCCAGGTAGGGAATTTTGTGATGTGCAGACCAGGAGGACAACATCAGGCCTATGGTCTTGGTTTGTCAGCAGTGAAAAGCCAGGGCAGCTCCAGGATAGACTCATGGGATAGCTTAATGTTGTCATTTATGTGGCCCTCGGCGTACAGATGTTCTGCTGGGCATTTCCATCACCATGACAAGCAGGCAGCATTTTGTTCTCACCAGGATTTCCAAATGTCTGGAATATTGGAGCAGGAGAAACCATATCTTTCTAGAGCTTATTTTTATGGAATGTATTACAAAAAGGAGTCTTTAGGAAATAGCAAGTCACCACAACGCTTATTAAAATGACCTTAAGGTCAGATTCCGCCACTGTTAATCACAATAGTTGTACCTCACTCTGTAAGCTTTCCCATTGGATTCGGTGGGATTACTTAAGGAATTCGGGTACTACCTGATGGGACCAAAGTGGCAGAGAGGCTGGCCCTTAATAAGCGTTGCAGCTGTAATGCAACATGCCTTTGTTTTTCCCTTCTATTTTAGCTAGGTAAAAATACTTTATATGCAAGTTGTTTTCTTTTGAGGATCCCTTCTTCACAAAGATAAATTTTATGTAGCAATTGTTAATATATTCTGTCATTTTAATCAATATTTTAATATATTTATTGTTGTAATGGGAAGTCATCTTTGCTGAGAATGTGCTTCTAGATTAGAGGCTCCCTTGGCTTTTGATTGAAAAAAATTCTGCAATAGGAAAAAGAAAATAATTTTATTCTGAACTCTCCTTGAAATTCTGCAGGTTTCACAAAGATATTTTCCAGGGTTTGTTTGTATTTCTTTTTTTATTTTATTTTAAGCCACTTCTGCCAAGTAGCCTGATTTAGAAGAACTAGGCAATACTTCATGCTCTTTTGAAATTATAAATAGTGGACAATGACTTGATTCAGTATTCTAACTGCTGCATGAAACAGAGTGGGGCCACTATACAATTGTGAATATAAATGGGAAACTCACCTATGAAGAATTATTTGCACTTCAGCAAAATAAAGTGGTGACAACTTATTTACAGACTTTTATGCGCTGGGAGAAAGGGATGCAAGAATTATTTTTTTCTTCTCCTAGCCTGAGAAGAAAATGAATTTGGCTTAGGTTTCTCTCTACTAAATAGGTTCTTTTCAACCAGAGACACAAACCACTTCTTTGGGTGTTTGTGAGAACATTCTTAGCTTTGAGCGTTAGTTCAGGTTGTTGAACTTGAACTCAAGGGCTTGAGCACTGCAAGAAGGTATTTTACTAATAAAAGCTTTCATTTTTCAAAGTAATAAAGGGTTGTTATTTGTTTTTTTTAAAGCCAGCAAATTTTAAAATACTCAAATACAATGTAATTCTGTGATATATAGGTTCCAGTGCAGAAGTCTAGCCCTTTCAGAGGATTTCAGAGGATGGCAAAGGATTTAGGCTCTGTGCTAGTCCTGTGCTCACAGACAAGCTTAACCCTGTCTAGTCTAACGGTGAAATTGTTCTCGTCAAACATCAAAACTAGATTTTTTGAAAAGAGCTTAATAATGATTTGACTATAATTAAGTGTGTACTATGCAAATTTAACCCAGAAAAATCAAATGTCAATATTCAAGTCAGAAAATACATGGTTTAATACCATTCTCCTGTGTCCTGCTGATGTGACTGCAGTTATTGAGATGTTTCTTTTTAACTTCTTTGTGATGGAAACAATGATGGTTCTAGAAAATAAAAATTAGAATTTAAAGTAAATGACAGGATTGTTTTGCTTCTTTCCTTAAGCCAAACTGTGCCTTAAAATATGTATGTAAATGTCAGTGATTCTTGCAAGTTTCATGGATATAAGGGTGAAAAATCTCGTGGAGTGTTTAGCTAACCAAGAATAATTATTTCTTATTTGTTATTTTTCTAAGTGTAAAATGTTTTCCTCAAATAGAAGCAGAACCAAAGAAATTTCTTGTTATTTTTGAACATAGCTTAGTCAATGTGAACATTAGCAGGCAACTTTTATACTGAAAATATTTCTGGTCTATTTGGACAATATTTCTGAAGAATTAGTACATTCAAAGGAGAGTGAGATTCATATTATATCTAAAAGGAAAAAGGAGATAGCTGTTTACATTTATCAACTCCAGAGGAGGAAAATTCTGCATCATTTATTCATTTTTTTGACAGTACAAGATTGTTCATTATTGTGTATTTATAAATGGTTTTGTCCAATACAGCACTTAACAACCTAAAAGCTGAAGGCAATATTACTTCCCTAGAAAATTCTTTTGTACACTAATATCTCAGCCTCTTGAGAACTAATTTTCCCCCAATTTTAGCTCTAGTGTTCCCCTTTCTTACCCACTGGTGTAATGTTGTGTATTTTTCTGTGTAATTTCTCTCTATTGGAGACATGGCAAATACCTGTAATTTATGTTTGCCTCTGAAACAGCCAGTATCCAAGTTATACTCATTTTGCTCTTTGTATTTTTCGCCTGCACGTGGTGGTAGCAGTACTACACCTGCAGACTTGACTTTCCAGTCTTACCACAGTGCCTGGAGAGCGTGGTCATGGGTCATGGTCCCGCGGCGCTAAGTGCGATGCCAACATAAACCAAGGCACTGTAGCTGCTGTGGAGAGTTTGCAGACTGAGCATAAAATGGGGAGAGAGACAGCAATGTGGGGAATACCAGAAGAGGAGGGGAAGTGCTAGTCAGCCCTCAGTGCTTAAGAACGTAGGGCTTAGGAAGGCCACTCCTTGGCCAAACCTTGGGCAGCGGTTTACTGAGGTGTCTGAGGGTGTGCTTTCCTTCAGTCGGGTCATCTGTGACGGGCTGCTGAAAAAGGGCCCTGAGGAAGGTTGCTTTAAACCAACAGCAAAAAACTTTTCTTGGTGTACAAGGTTAAGCCTCAAGACATTTCCCAGGACGGAGAAATTGCTTGGCTTCCGTGTGTGTATAAGTGTATTTAGTCTCTTTTTCCTCAGGCAGACAGTCCCCGAGTTTCTTATTTCATAGTTTGCATTGGCTGGAAGCAAGAGGAGTTTATTATATTTAAATTTATTTATGTTATACTTGTGACTATTGTATTTCTTAATATTTTAAAATGTCATAAACATTTCAAGTGCTGAGGGCTGAATCATTGCAAATCACAATAAATCCCAATGTTCAGAAAGTAAATCAAAGAGGTCTGTCCCCTCAGCCAAAAAGGCACCGGACCAGAGGAGCCTCTTTCAGAGAGAGGGGAGGAAACTTGCGAGCCCCCCAGGGCTGGGGTACCCAGGCATCCCGCTTGAGGTACAAATGGATTTGTGGGCTCTGGAAATGCAGTAAAATGACTGGCTGGTAAGTACTTGAAAGAAATATCAGGACAATACCTGGATTGTGACCTTTATGAGAAAGGCAACCTGTCTTTGCTGCAAACTGGTATAGCACCTAGCAGGGGACTCCCCGGCCCCAGCGTCCTCCATCCCCCTGTGAGGTCCCTGTCCACAGCAAGAAGCAGGAGATGGGGCCCCCACCTCAGCTCACCATTCTGGTGGAGCATGGTTGCCTTTGGAGAGAGCTCGGGACTCCCTCCTCCTACTCCCTATCTGCTTTGTACCTCCTGCTTTGGTGGCTTCACACTCCCCCGTGCCTTTTTTATTTACCCTGTTGTACTGCACCCCCATATTCACCCCCTTTGCTAGAAAATCAGGCTGAGGGCTCGTGCTGTGGCTCTAATGAGGGCCACACAGGGTCAGCCGCCCTGACGACTCAGTTCCCACGAGCATCGGTTCCTTCCAGGATTGCGACTCCCACGTTGCTGTCTGCAACCCGCACCCCTTGTTTCTAGATGTACCTATTCGCATGTGGCCACTTAAAATGTCTCCTTTAAGAAAAGAGGTGCAATCTGTCTAGGGGTAAAATCTTCCTCTGTAAGAGATGTTCCGAGTTACAAATGCATGGGAAAGTGTTGCATCTTTCTGGGTCTTTAAAATACAGAAAAGAATGATTTATTTTGCTTTTTCAGCACTTTTATTACATATTCTAGCCCCTGCCATCTCATTCTACATTATGTTTGCTTCTGCTCTTATTATGATTGTTTTTATCGCCAGCCTGATCAGGTGAACATCTTTGGCTTTCTCTATCAATTTTCCACACTTTGTAGTGTTTATTGCTTGAGGTATCTTCGTCTTGGAGTTGTTGTTTATGGCTCTATTTCTGGTTTTTTCCTCCTCTTTGCCATTGAGTCAAAATGCATTTGTAGCCAAAGTTGTCGTCCTCGGTTGTGCAATAGTGTTCTTGGGCCTTTTTCTCTTAATGCAATAAATTATTTTTAAGAAGCACTTCCAGGTTTTACCATCTATTCTTCTCCTCCCAGTTTTGCTTATAGCATTCCTTACTTTTGAAAACTAGTTTTTCTGATGGACCAGCCCTACCTGTTTGTGAAACATAATCTGATTCTGTGACAACTTCTGGTTTTTAGTTAAGTAACTGATTTAACTTTATTCACCAGAATACAACTCAAAATGGAGGTTTACACTATTGCTGAACTTTCAGCCTGTAGAAAATCTTTAAAATAACCCTACTGTAACACTGGAAACATTTTTTTTACATGGGAAAGGAAGAAAACTTTTGCACTTAGAAAGCTCTGGAATTTCAGATACATAGTAATTTTCCTTTAACCTTGCTTACTTAGGTAGAACTGGCTGCTGGCAGGTGTAATGCGAATTTCTCCTCACCAACCAGGAGAGTGATGCTTCTGAAGAGGAATTCAACCTCCTAATTCATTGACCTCAAACTGGCTTCAGTGGGAGTTTGGGCGAGTCCATATTTCAAGGAGTATATATGAAGTTTGATATGCACATCATCCATCTATCACTGAAATCTGTTGTTCTGCTTGTGTTTCTTCTACCCATTCTTCTAGAAGAATGAAGACAAGGGTGATGTTATGCTCAGGTGGAATCCCAACTGCAAATATCCTGCCTTTTGCTTTCTCTCACCTAATGTTTGATACCAAACAAATGATATGATTTTTTTTCAGGATATGATCAGTTGTACAGTGTTAGAAAGTGCCGCACTATGGTGATTATAACTGTAATAAACTAGAAGCAGAAAAGATTATGAAGCTGTTTTTCTGTCTGGTAACTGGCTGCTTAAGCTCAAACTCAGGAAAGCATTTCTGCAGAAAAGCAAGCTTACAGCATGCTTAACGTCAATCACAGGTCTGCACTACATTAAGGCACATTTCAAACAGAGAGAAACTTAAGCATGCGTATAGGTGTTTTTCAAAATGGAGACTTCAAGCATAAATGTGAGAAGGGGATTTTGCAAGAAATCAGGACGAGGTCTGTGTGCTGGTGTAGGATTGTACCCAGGGATACGTCTTTGGTGAAGGGCAGTTCCCCTGTTTACCTAAGATTTTCACTATGCAGTCCCATAGATCCCACTCAGGCAGCACTGTCGTGAGAAACTCAGCGAGCCATAAGGCAAGCGAAAGGGAAGAAAAATAAAGCAAAAGTTTTTCTTACCAGTCAGCCGGGATACGTTTGGCAGAAAGTAACACAGTTGTTCAGATAACTGGGCAGTCAAACTAGAGATGCAGTCTGTAATACCTTATTTTCCAACAAATGTTTCCACTTTTTTCAGTTGACTTGCCATTGAAAAGATTTTGATTAGTTATTAATCAAACTTATTTACAAAATTCTATGTCTGCAGTTAATTTATGAGTAGTTCTTGGCACACTTCAAACAGCTGTAATGGCTGTGCAGTGTATATGGTGTATTTCTGTTTCCTGACTGGATGAGGGGAATGAGATTTCCACTGCAAATATTTTTTGTAGGAGTTCAAAATTTGCTTTTCCTGAGCATTTAAAAATATTTTTAATACTGTTTCCATGAGCATTCCTGTTTTTGTGAACACAAAGTCAACATGGTTGAAATGAAGAGTTTAAAATTTTAAAGGAAAAATAAAGCATTTCTTTTTTAGTGCAATCATCCAGCTTGACCCGAAAGTCACTTTAATCCTAGTTCTAAGGTTTCATAGGGAAGTACACAGCCACAGGCACGTTCACACATTACTTGTGTTCATGGAAGCATTAATTGAATTTCCAAAGCCCTGTCTCAGCACATGCTACATGCAGTGGGAAGGATTCTTTAGAAGTTTCTCTCGCTGCTGGATCTCAAACCCTCGTGGCAGATGGCTTCACACAGGAGGAGGAGGAAGGGAGTACCTAAAGTTCAGGTGGATAACCAGTTGTGGGAATGACACTATAGTCTAAGAGGCATATCATCAGACGAAGGGAAACAAAGTCGTGTCAGGGCTGACTACAAAATCACAGTTTTCCAAGTTGTGGGAAAAAGAGTCTTGTAGAGACGTTCAAAAGCATTTTTACTCTAAATTCCTGAAAGAGGAAACACTTTTGCTATACCGTAAGTAGTAATGATACCAGCAAGAGATAGCCCCTCTGCATTTCTGAGTGAGATACAAACAGAATCAAACTTCACCTTTGGCACAGAAGTCTCACAAAAATATGCAGGAAAACGCCACCCTTTCACTACAGGTGGCTTTTCTAAAATGCCTGCGATGCAGATGTCCCTACCCAGCTAAACCTGGACTGCCCCTGCGGCGGGGTGGGATGGATGCGCTGGATGGAGATCAGATTAGAACTCCTCTCTGTCACTCTCCTGTCAGTCACCGTGTGTCCTGACAGCGAGGGAAACCTGGCACTGCAGCAGGGGAGCCCCAGCATTTCACTGCACCAAACCAGCCTCTCTTGCTGCTTGCTAGCAGTGGTCAAGATTGCCTTTCTCTCTGACCGGTTTATTTGGGTCTTGGCATCTATCTGGTTCTGTAAGCAATGCACAAGACCAAAAGGATCCTAAAGCTCAGACTCAGCCTGGCTAGGTTTCTAGGGATTTTACAATTGAATTTTTTCTTTTACTTGTGCAACATTTCCAAGAAATACTTTACAATATATATTTTTTTAGCATAACTGCCTGTCAATTTTCATGGCAAAAAAGTCTTTGGAAACTAGAGAGTAGTAATAGTAGAGTTGTTTTTAAAGGAATCACCCTACACCATTCTAGGCCAAAACCTTTTATTAAAGCTTTATGAAAATCCTCCCTGTTTTTCACATTCCAGTTGAGTCTATTAGCTTTGCAGGTTTTGATGATCTAGCAGGTATAAGCACTTCTCACATTAAATGCAGTGTTGACAAAGGAAATTCACTAGCAAAGGTTTCATTAACTGGGGATTATACTGAAACCTTTTCCCAGAATTGCCAATAAATGGAGCCCTAATCCAAAATTTGGCTTTAAAGTCAAGTGCAACTAATATAATTTTGTGTTTGCTTTAAAATTACCCGTGGTTATTTTCTCATTTTTGCAATATACAGCTTTATGTCATCTGGACTCTCAAACAGCATTGTTTCTATGATGAAAAAGCAAACATAAATCCTGTGTATGAAAGAAGCTTCAATATAACTTATGCTTCCAATGAGTCCTGTGGAAAAAGAGCTTGCTCCTGCAAAGATGCAGAATTAACTAGTTCCCTCAAACGATGCCATAGGTAATGGACACACTCTGCTCACCCAGGGCTTGGTCCTGGGGTGAAGGTCCTGAGGTGACACATCTACAGTGTGTCAGCACTGCTCGGAGCTGAGGACATGCCCTCCACGTGTTGGTCAGAGTTTACGGTAAGAAGATGCAGAGATGGGCCTGAGCCGTGAGGGCACCAGTGGTGCCCCGGGGGTTTGCAATTCTCCCAGTGCTCAGGCGCTCCAGCCAGGGGAAATCCGGTGCCACCGCAGGCGATGGGAGTTTTGCCGTTGACGTAAGCTGTTTGACAGTCTTGCCAACCTTTGTATAAAATAATGTAATACCCTCCTCCAGGTGTCTCTCCCAGCATTGAAGTTATCTGACGAGATCACCTGGTTTGCTCTTTCCAGGCACACGAAGAGGCTACAGCAGCTGCCGACTTCCTCAACCAAGAAAGTTTGCGAATTTACAGACTCTTTGGGTAGGTGCAGGAGTTGTATGTGGTTTTTCTAAGTTTGTTTGTGCACTACAGTGGCCTTTTTCTCTCTGCTTCCAGGGAAAAAAAGTTGCAATGACAGATTAGGGGATTGCAATTAGGGAGGCATTTGGGGCCCTGCTGCTATGCTGTGGTCCCTGGTGCCCGAGGAGGAGAACCCTGGCCTGGAAAGGCGACGAGAGCCTGATCCAAATCTCCTAACCTCAGTGGGAATCTCTCCAAGGATCTAATAGGTTTAGGGTTTATAACAGAGTCTGTTAAGATGAAGTTTTTGAAACTACCTGAGGGAGCTGAGCATAGCTTTCTATTAAAATTAATAGGAATTGGATATTTAAATTCCTTAGACATCTTTGAAAGCCTTACCTCTAAGTAGCATATAAAGATCTAATGTAACTTCCATTGCACCTAATTTACGGTTTATAGTTAAGATGATGTAAACTCTGGGGTTTGTTTCAAAATGCAGTTCATTTATTTACAGCTCCCAAAGCTAAGCCACTGTTTAGTGTTCTATGAGAAGAAAGAAAACATTTTGTAGAGCAGGCACAATTGGTGTTTAGGCTTGCATTTCATCCGAGTCAAGAAGATTGCAATATCTCATGAGGAGAACTGAGACGGAATTGTAAATCTGAAGTCTCTTTAGTTATCATTTTAAAAAGGAGTTGGAACTCATATCGCCCTCGGCTTCCTTAATGGTTTTACATAAACAATGAAGTGCCTCAGGAAAATCACAAACAGCTCTTCTGTCAACAGATAGCTTCATTTTCTCTCCCAGATTAGGGTGGTCTGAAGCTATCAGCAGCTGATCTGACAGAGTAAATCTGAAACAAATTGCTGTTGCTATAATCCTTCATTGGCATGAGGTGCTGCAGAGGAGAGAAACTAAGTATTGTTGCATAACTAAATTAGTTTGGCTGGTGGTTCATTAGCGTGTATTGAAGAGTGTTAGGTTCCCTGCAATTCCTATCTGTCTGTCTATCTGTCTGTCTATCTATCTATCTATCTACCTACCTAAATTTGCTTGGGATATATTTCTCCCCACCCAGAATAATGTAAGAGAAACCATCTCCCAGCACCTCCTGATGTTAAGGTTGATCCACAGGTGTAAAATGAAGCTCTGAATTTCATCATTGGAAGATTTTTTTTAAGGTTTAAAAAATGTGGTAAACTTTTTGGTTTTTTATATTTTTCCGGAGACTACTATTTTGGCTGTGATTAAAATACTACTGGAAAAAGCTGTTAGTCATGACAGCAGCTTAGTAGCACAGTAAAGGTGATGCGCAGATGCTTGAAGTCCTGGAAAGGCTGTAACGGAGGTGACGGGCAGAGTGTTGCTAGCTTCCTTGGCACTGGTGGAGCCACTTGGTTTGGTAAGCAAGAAGCAGCTCTACATTATTTCCAGGGACTTTATGGGGGAGTTGTGGTTCAGATGCCATAGCTCTGTTTATTGTCATTTCAGGGACTCGATGTTGAAGATATATTGGCTCCATCCCAGGACATCTCCAAACCCTGTTGGTTTTCATTTTGCTGAACAGGTCTTAAGGAAAGTGGATGCTGCAGGGAAGAGCATCATTTCTCTCAGCTTGAAGAAAGCATCACTTTGTTCTTAATTTCAGCTGCTGAGGGAAGTGCCACCAAGGTATGTCCCAGCACCCCAGGCCAGCACCATGCTCTGGCTGGGGGCAGAAGAGGGAGTGGTGGGAGAGGAAACGTGGGGGATTTCTGCTCTCCTCACAGGAATACACTGCAGAGGGTGGCACTCCTGAGGGTGCTTGTCTCCTCACCTCAGTACCTGCCCTCTCCTCTTTCCCCTTCAGTTATTGTGTGCACACTCATTTACATGGCTGACAAGCTGATTGAATTGGCTTGGGATTTTTTATCCTTTTGTTGGAAGGAACACCAGTGGAAGAGAGGGCTCCCCTCTTACACCTTAGTGTAATATCAAAAGGAGCTGTGCGAATTAAAATGATTTTTCTTTCCTAGCAAAACAAAAGAGCTGAAAGATTTTAAAGCCTAATTGCATCAAAGGAAGGAAATTAAAATATCCTTACAGGAATTCAGGTTGCTGAAAAATTCAGGTCCAACCCAGACACAAATATGTTTTACATTAAAATTTAAACAACCAGCCAGTATAATATTTCCTGAAGTTTCATCCATCATGCTACTGGTTTCTGCACAGAGGGAAACATAACCTTCCCTTGCTATGTCTTAGGGAAAGTAAATAATATTGTTAAAAAGCTTGTCATATCACAAGTGCCTAATTAGGGAGGCTCGGGGAGCTGGCAAGTTTGCAGACTTCATTAAACACGCTGCAATGCCCTGAGGAAGAAAAGTGTTGAGGAATATCTGCAAATTATATAGGTGCAGGCTGACCTGCATCCTTGTACCCACTAGACTGTAGAATGGTTTCTTCAGAGGGGCAGAGAAAGTAGCATATAGCTGCACGGACTGAGGCATAGAGCTGACAGGAGTGTGGTTGAAGCAGCGGCAGCGTGGCGGCCAGTTTGCTCTGCTGCTTGCAGAAGACTGTGGAAAAGCAGGAGAAGAGTTAGGCAGTGGCCCTACAAATTTTGCAGACAGCCAGAGACCTGCTGGATCCAGGAAACTGGAGTGTTGGTGCGTGGCGAGGGCAGCCTCACCACGCGGCAACTGGGATTGGGGCTCCACCAGGAGAGAGCATGGTGAAACGTGGTCTTTCTGAAGAGCCTTCCCATCTCACAGGCTTGTTCCTTTCTGCTGTGTGGAGAGCACATGTCTGTGTCCGGTCCTGGCTGAGAGTGTGAGCTGCTGCCTGCCACTGGGAGGTAATGACAGCAAAGAGGAGGAGAATCCCCTCCATCCTGGCCCTCCGTCGGCATAGGAGTGCACCTAAAGCTGAATTTCCTTCCACCTTGCCAAATTCTCCAAATGCCACACCCCAACAGCATTCTGATGGAGATCTCTTTTAATTCCTCTCATTGAAGCTCTTGCACTTTTAATGCAATAATTAGGGAACCTAACAGTGGTGATACACAAGAGACCTGAGTATTAGTCAGGTCAAGTCATTATAGGTCTCCCCTCTCCCAGGTGTTTGTCCCAATGACCGACCTTGACAGTAGGGCTTTGCTGGTCCCTTCTTCGATGGCCAATTGATTACTTAGTCAGTGAAAAGTCTAACAGCTTCAGGAAGATAGACAGGGAGGACCATAACCCTGGATACTGTAAAGCCTGGGAGAAACAGAGCTGGAACAACTTTTCCATACCGCAGGTAAGTGGGGTTTTTAACCCAGGATTGATAAGAGGTGAGGTAGCAGCTGTACCAGGCTTTCTGTGCTGTGCAGGGGCCAATCTGATATGTGCTCTGAGACCATCTACTTGGTCAGATCCTGCAGGGTGCTCTCAGCAGTGGTCCTCATATCATTGACACAGTTGCCAAGCTGCTCAGCCTTGCCGAGGCTGAAGTGTTCTAGGCATGTCCTAGAGCAAGTAATCTGGATACCTAAGAAATCTTACTGGGGGGAAGGCACAGCCACTTCAAGCCTTTAATAATAAAGCAACTTAGCTTTAATTTGCTAGAGTGGAAGGAGATCCTCTTTTTTCCTCCTTCTCACTAAAAATGTAAAGATTTTTTCAAATCTTAAAACACGATTTCTAAAAATGTATTTATTTTCTGGTGAAAAGTTGAAATGCCTTTTAGGGGAAGAAACAGAGTCTAAGAACACTGAACATTATTATTATTTAAAAGTTAAGTTTTCTATTAAGGAAAGAAAGAAATAAAAAAGTCTTAGCTATATATTTGACACATTTGCATGACTAAAAAGTGGAAGTCATGGGGAAAATTAATATTAAGGGCTTGTATAAACATCTCATTAAAAATAGAGTGAAAAATAAACAGATAATCCTCCCAGATTGCTTCTCATGCCCTAAGCTATAACTTCTATAACTTTATAACAACTGTGTTTACTACTAACAGTTAGTAGGGGCTCTGTTGTCAGGGCTGTATAAAAGAACTGCAACAAGTCGTGACTTTACGGGATAAACCCAGAAAAATCTTCAATCAATCAAGTCCACATCAGGATTAGGCATATAGGGAGGCTTAATTAGGCATTAGCGAGGCCCTTAATGGAACTACTGTGAAGGACACCTGCTGAGGATCTAGCCGGACGTCTCTTTTAAACATATTTATACCCAGCCTCTGGGCTGTGGAGTTGACATTCGGTGCCTGCTCTGCTGATCAGCCTGTGTTTGCAATTGTTTACAAGCTAAACAGCAGGGGGGCAAGGGCACTAAATAAATAACATACCGTCAAGCTGTTTCCTTGTCCAATAATGGTTTCTCATGAGTTCCTTCCTGACCCGTGATCAAGGACGGATAAAGGCCTGAAGACAAAACAGTTCATTCTTCTGCACCTTTTTTAAACAGGTGACTTGGAAAAATCTATTATTGTTACCAAAGCTATATCCATACCTGTGTCCTTATTAGTTAATATACCTGTTACCTTTCACTGTAACTTGTTAAATGTAGGTGCTATTTCCTGTTGTTTACAAGAGTTTTATACCAGGGTAACTGTTTTGGCAATTTTAACTTGGATAACATAAAACCACTTGACAAGGTCTTCATGATATTCCTGCTCTAAGTGATTTTTTTTTCCAGACAACTCCTCTGTCTTCCTCCTTTATACCACTGGAGTGGTGAACAAGGACATCCTCCATGGTCACCCTCATACCATGGCAGTCCTGTCTGCTTTTCATGAATTTTCCTTCTGCTCCACAGTATTGCGTGCAACTAGAGGCTTTCTGGGATAGAGGAATAAATGATCTTGGGAAACAAGAGTGGGCTTGGGCTTGGGTCCATGTGGAGACTCTTTACACCATATGGGTGCACTTTGGTGTTCAGACATGGGCTGAGGCTATCTTCAAGGCCCATGGGAAGGGGAAGAATCTGGAATCGCAGCTCACATTGTCCCCTAGTGTAGGCCTGAGCAGATGTTTACCTTTGGATGGACAGCTGTTTGTCACCTGTCTCTGCCACCTTTGTGTTTATCAACTATGTGGGATTTGTTTGTTAGGGAACCAATATGGGGTATAATACAACCTGGGAGCCTACCTGTAGGGGACCCATATAGCCCATGTAAAGGACCATGAACTCCTAGGCAGCCAGAATTGAATGTGTCTTTACACACTGCAGACTAACAGCTTGGGTAGGATCAAGGTTTCTACAGGATTAAGGCTTCTACATTTAGCTGTCTGTCCGTGTGTGGACTAAGTGTCTGAATCCAAATCTGGTCAATGGAGAACACGTCAGTACAGTCTGTGGAGTCTAAAGAGAGATTTGGTTGACTAGCCACTGAATTCTGTCCATGCATAGGTGCCTGATGCCATTTAAGATGCTCCAGGATGTCCTGCATGACCTCCTAGCTGCCAGTTTAGGAAATCACGGGTCTCCTGTGGGACGTGTCACCTTTACCTCCCCTATGGGTGTGTTTCAGATACCCTGGAGCACCTCAAATAGTATGGGACACAATCAACCATGCCCTAAGTATCTAGTTTGGATCGAGGTGAATTGCCATTCGGACACTGTTGATGGCATTGAGTAGATCTCCATTAGCTATAATGCCAGTTTCAACACTTACGTGCACATATCTGAAGTTATGTGTCTTAATGTAAAGTTGAATTTCACCCTGTAAATGACAGGTTGATTGAAGACAGCAATATTGATAGGTGCTGGATCAGAGAACTTGAGCAGTTTAGCTACCACTCACATAAGGATTTCAAAAGAGAGTGTAGATGCAGCCAAACTGTCCAGCCAGGGATTGGTTGTGTTCAAGAGTGAAACTGCCCAGACTTTGCTTCAGAGCTGGATGTCATTCTGGCTATAATGAGAGAATTCAGAAGTGTGGCTATTAGTTAGACAAACTATTGCTTTATATTAGTTTTATTTCATTAAAGTACTAGAAAGAACTACATTTTCAGCTGAAAAACATGACCTGAAACTGGGCTATTCCAGTTAACACCTATTTCACAGAAATGCCACCCACCAAGAGTTTTTCTGAACAAGATCAAGAATCAATTTATCAGTGCTCACATTAACTATAATGCCAGGTCCTTAGCAACTTTACTCTTTCAGTGATTACCTAACTTTGATCGCATACTGAATGCCCTGAAAAACTCAGATGTGGTTCAACCATCTGGCGTTATATTACACATTTTAAAAGGTGTATTTAAGACCTTCTGTGGCTGGAATAACACTTCTGTGGAGCTAGTGCTCTGATCTGTGTTCCAAATCCATCACATTATTTTCTTATGAGGCCAGAGCTACCATCACTAATTAGGCCTTTTATTTTGTTTTACTAGATTATCTGGTTTTTAACTTTAAGATCTCCTTGGCCAACCAACAGAACTTGGATGAAGTTATCTGCGTAAATCCATGCTAACTCTCAAACAAAACTAGCAGAGTTGATTTAAGATTGCCACTTTTCTAAAATGTCGAAAGCAAAGTTTTCCTTCTTTCCCAAGATCCATGAACACTGGTTTGAACGTTGCAAAGCAGACCTCATCATAGCTGTGTTTCGCTACTTCACCAGTTTTTTGTCTTACTGTGAAAGGGAGCTGTTACATTATGAATGTTTGATTATATGCCATTTCCAGACTTTGCCATTGTGTTATGATGATGTGATATGACAGGGAGCACCAGGAGAACCTGATGTTCAGTTTCCTCCTTTTGTATATGAGTCAAAAGATAGATATTAATCTGAATCAATGCTTTGCATTCTCATCTCCTTCACATTTTAGAGAAATATATACATTACTTGGTGTACTCTGTGAGATAGGCAAGTGAAGATACAAATGTAAATATGATAAGAATGAGTTAGGAAAGCACATAGAGCAGAGGAAGATGACAGGGTGAAAACAAGTTGCTGTACCTAATGGGTGAGAAGACTTTTCTTCTATTCTGGATGTTATTAACAACAGTAGGTGAAGTTCAGCAGGTTTGGGAGTTGCATTTGGGTCAGCTTGTTCAGACTCCCCTGCAGTCTCCTTAAAGCAATGAAGAGATTCCTTAAGTATGGGTTGCTTGTAAAATTACTTGTCATTACTGTCTGCTTTGGATTGAACTGGTGCTCACCCCAGCCTCCCTCCTAGATTTAGAATTTCTCCACCAGAATTTCATTTTAGAATTTCACACCAGAGGATACGAGAGTTTCTTTAAAGAGACATCTCAAATAATAGAAAATAACCATTAGCAATTTGTATGTCACAGCTTCATGTTTGCTGATATTTTGACCATTGGAGATGCCTGCTGAGGGTCACTTCCATCTCTCCAGGGGAGGGAGTGGGATGTGACTATATATATCCCCCATACACTTGGTGGGGGAGATGGGGCAACCCCTGAGCTTGCCTGCTGTTCTGTCCTGGATCCTTTTCTCTTTGAGGCTCTTCTGGAGGTAACAGAGAAAGTCTGGCTCTGCTCTCTGAGTGTCCTGGTTTTGAGACCCCTTTTTTGCCAGCCTTTACCTTGGCCTACATTCCCCACTGATGCTGAGCACTGATTGGAGCCTAAGGGTGATTTGAAATGACAATTTCTACAATATTTTAAAATCCTAGGCATGGATTAGGACCGTCAACATTTTTTTGTGTGTGATTTTGAACTAAGGCAGCAATGTTTGCTTTGCTTTGTACTGTGCTTCCTGCTGTTCGAGTGCAAGAGCTGTGCCCAAGGCCGCCTACCAAATAGTCAGGATAAGGCCGAGTGGAGACCCCATCCTGCACAGACTCAAACAGTGGTGTTGCTTGCACAGAAGCTAAGCTTTCTATGTGGTCCATTGAAAAGTGCTTCTGTGCATGCCTGGGAGCTTAAACACAGCCACCAGTAACTCTGTATTCCAAAATGAGCTACATCTACTGAGTGTAGGTACCACCAGTCCTGGAGGGCTGTTGGAGCTGGTTGAATCATTCCTTCGGATTTTGGAGGGATTAAAGCTTTTCAGTCCTGATTTGCGCACTGCAGGAAGCAGTCTGAATCTCACTCTTCACCTTTTCCTCAGAGTCGTCTTTATGAGTTTGCAGACTGTGTGTATGGCAGAGAAATGCAAGTAGTTTCTTTGAAAGGATTTTTCCATGCACAGTGTAGCTAACAGTATCACCAACCGTAGCTCAACTACCACATCACCAAGACAATGGTATAGTTCAAATTTATTTTCAGCAGTGGTTTGGCCTTCAAATTGTGGATGACCTTTAAGATATGATTTGACATCTCCCATTTGTTACTACTGAAGCAAACAGAAGAGGGAGGTCTGTGAATACCACTAGCTCTGTGCTGAGATAAAAATACTACTTTGGCAATATGCAAGGTGCATTTTTTCCTTCATCAGATGGATGATATTGGTTTTGTTTTGCTTTAAACAGCATGGTTTATTATGCTACAGTTTTATAGAGAGCAAATTCACTTTTCTGTACAGAATAGGGTACCTCCTAGTAAATAATGCATTTGACATTTCAGCTCAGCATTAAAAGAATTATCCTCTTAGCTAAAAACCTGTCTTTGATCAAACTTGTGAATATCCTTAAAAAGAAAAAAGTTGCTTTTTGTAGTTACATTTGCTTCAGCATCCAAATGTACCCTAGGGAAAGATCATTGTTCTTCCAAAAAAAAGAGGAAAAAAAAAAAAAAAAAAGAAAGCAGACCTCTGCCAAATACCTCTCTATTATGCAAAAAGCCTCCAAAAGAAAGAAAGAGAGAGGTCAGGATGGTGCACTTGCCAGTAAGAAAGCTGAAAAAACCAAACAAACCCACAATTATGGCACAGATTTCAGCAACAAAGATCCCTTGTATGATGTATGGGCAAGATTTCTTTTCCATATAAACCTGTCCAGGTCTGAAGTAGCTCTATTGATTTCAGTAGTTTCCACAGACCTGTACCAGTTCTTTGTCCCATGGGAGTTACGGGTATTGGACAAGTTATTGGTACATGTCAATGTAAAAGTTTAGAAAAGGAATAAACAGCAAATGGCTAAATGTGCTCCCATTAAAGTGGAACTGGTGACTGTAAGAAAATTTATGCTGCGAGGAAGGTCTGCATGCATGTCTCAATTGAAGGCCTAGCTTTTAACCTATTAAATAATTTTGTGTTTCTTGGCTCTTGCTTTTAAGGTCTTTGGACCCCAACAGACTATGCCTGAAAAGCTTTTAGAAGAAGCATGTCAGAAAGGCCCCATCTCTTGCAGGGACTCCGAGCTCCCTTCCACGCACGGAGGGTGAGCTACCCGGGACCTGAGGGCACGAGGGGCTGAGCTGACCCTGCTTCTCCGATGAGGGCATGTCCTGCAGAAATTGCTAGCAGGAAGGAGTGAGCGTGCCATAAGGTACCACTCCAAACTCCCACTGAAGCCGATGGACTCTTTGGATGCAAATCTCAAGGACAATCCATTTGGAACTATATAGAAGGATTTATGTTTCTATGTCATAGGTAATTTATGTGTTATCTTTAACATTTGTGCAATACGTTTTTAATTTTCTAACCTAAAAGTCTGACAAACATTTTAAACAAGTCTTTAAAACTTCCCTAATTTTTGGTTTTTTTCCAGGTTCTATCAGAAATCAATAAATAAGCAGTGTAGTTTAAAAATTAAACAAAATCCATACCCATACCTTAAGTACTACAAAAACCAGAATTAAAACCGCGTAACAAATTGTAAACATAAAGCCGTGTCGAATGCGAAGTAAAAATCCCTCTAAAAATATCTATGTCACAGAAGACTGCAGTGTTTTAAACACGGATCTTTTCCTGACAATTTTTGCAATGGTAATATTCTTAAGGGTTTATGTTAAGGTTCATTTGATTCTATTTCTTTAATTAGCCAAAACATCTACCAAAGATATGTATGCAACAACTTTCAATCAGGAAATTTAAATCACCATATCTTGCTGCTTACAGTTTTTGTTATTTTAATATACAGTTAAGAAAACATAGCAAGTCTTTGTTTCTAGAGAATATTATATTCCAGTGGCAATGCAGCAGGCATAACCTCCTCTATTTTGGGAGTAAAATGGCCAAAAATATATTTGTTCTCCAAAGCAAAGCCTACCAAATATGCTTTCTTTACCCTCTTAAGCACGTGTGCCTGTACATATGGGCTCCTACTGACCATTTTGGGAGGAACATCCTCAGCTGCTTTGAGTTGCCATAATTCTCTGAGATATTTTTGTCAAAAGAAATTAAATTATTTCATTCAAAATGCTTAATCAAAACAAAATATTTACATTTATTTATGTAAGGTGACAGCAAAGGGACAGCAAAGCCAGCTTGCCTTTTTACTTCTCCTCTAACTACTTTCAGACTTATTAAGCAGCTAGGAGGAAGGAAACAGGAGTTATACGAGGACTGAGCTAGTAGTGGCACTGATTACCAGGTTTGATGGACTGAATACAAGAATTTATTTTTTGTGTTGTGTTGTCCCAACACCTGACACTGTTGAAGATGATAGATATTTTTCCACTGGATTTTACCTTAGAGGAAACAAGTCTACTTTCAAGAGAAACTCCTGGAAGACATTTGAAGCACTGCGGTCAGGCTTTTTATCCTGACTTGTATTCCAGTCTTCTTGATTTCTAACGCAGCTTTCAACAATAAAAGGAGGAAAGCATCTAATGTGGTTTGGGAATGCCAGTAAATGTGGAAATTATGGCAATGGCATCCACTGACTGCGGGAAGTTTGAAAAGCAGAACAAGAAGAGATCACACCTCAGTAAAACATTGCTGAGGGAGAGACACCCAGGCAAGACAAGCTCAGCAAGCCTAAACTCGAAAGTGTCATGAAGCTAATGACCTGCATTCATTAGCTTCTAACTGGAAATTTTGGAGGCCTGTTTTCCTGTTCTTAGCTTTATTGGGGTTTTTTTGCCATGCTAAGAATATTCTAAAAAGTCTAGAAAGAGGCAAAGGCAGCGTGATGGAAACAGCCTCATGGAAGATTGTCATATATTATTACATGCAGTGATCTTGGTCTTCTATCCTTTCCCTTTCCCTCCTTTTTCTTGCTCAGATGAGGAAATGTAATGGAGAAGAGGAGCTATTGCCTGATTAGCACGGAAATGAGTAAATTTGAGATTCATGAATAAAAAACCTTGACAGCTTAAAATACGGTTACCCAGCACTAAGGCAGAGATTTAGCCCCTGCATAATCTGACTTCAGTCTTCACCAACACGCGCCATTTCATGCTCATGGCAGAGCAATCTAAGAGCCTTGCTTCAGCGAAGAAAGAACTGAACTCATAGCTGCCTTTGCAGCTAAAAATAGGGGGATGTCAGTGTGCTGCCACATGACATTTTTTGGCAGGGAGCTGGAACATTTTCATTTTGCAAGGCAAGCCAGTGGCACTGGATTTGCATGACTCACGACTGCTCTGCAGGGACCACCCTCTCTCTCTCTCCACAGACCCCCTCCCTGCACCAGCCTTTGCCAAGGGCTATGGATTTCCTCCCCTGAGAGTCTTTGAACAGAGATTTCTCCAAGTGCCACCACTGGCCATTCCCATCAGGATAAGCTGACAGAAATTTTCCTCAGAGGGTGGCTTCCAATGGATGAAGCCTTTCCAAGAACAGTAAACAGTAAACACACCAAGTTCTTGCCCACTGCATCAGGGCAAGAGTCCTGTTTCAGAAAATGCTGTGTTGGTAAGGCTGATTTCGGCATGTCACATGCGATTGCACAACATAACGCAGTGCAATGACGTGAGACAACTAAATGGCAAAATGCTGGCTCTCAATCAAACATGTAAAGCACCTATTTTCGGCTCTACCATCTGCTATCAGTTTGCACAGTGTCTTTCCCAGCTGAAAACACAAGTCAGATTGGCACAAACGGAGCATTCCTCTGGCTGGTCACAGACTGCAAGATACACAATTTTTCTCCTCTTGTGACCAGCCCATCTCTGATTTATTTATTTTTTTATTTGCATAATGAAGTAGGCTGTTTTATGCAAGCTAAATCATGATAAGGAAAAAAATAATCTTCTTCTAGGAGGAATGTTCTCTAGCATCCTATCAGGCAAGGTAATGGTATGTCACTTCCACCTTCAAAATAAGCATGCAGAAATTAACAGCTGAAATTAATACCAAGACTGGCTGAACCTTTTCTCTTGAAAGTGTTTCAATGGGGACCCTTTTTTCTGTTGCTTGATACTCTATGAGATCATTAACTCTACTGTCATCTACTGATAAACAGGGAAAAGTTACAGTAAGTAAGAATTTTTTTTAGTTGGCAAATAACTTCCTGTGAAAAAAATAGACACTTTGGGGTATTTAATGTGGAAAACAACAAAGCAAACCAAAACAAATCCAATAACCTCTAAGGTTTTCTGTGGAGGCAACCCCCACCCCAACCATTTGCTGGTTGTGAGGGGGTTGATCACTCCTTTAGAATAAATTGATTACTCCTTTAGAGCCTTGATTTGGAGGGAGGGAGGTGATCTGAAATTCTTTCCTTTATAATAAAGATCAAAACCACCAGGACATTTGCTGCTTTCTTCCCTGAATAAATAAGATGTTTCTGAGTTGAAACCCTGGCTCCGTTGACTTCACTGGGGCCATGATTTCACCCCAGGAATTATTCTAAAAGCATTACTCATTTAATAAGCATACCACACTAATTCTCTACTGTTTCCGTATGAGCACCTCCCAATGCCAATGTAAACCCACTGCACAAAGCTACATTAAAGCAATATTTATGGTTGAGATCTTAACACAAAAGTCAGGAAACTCAGAGTTATGGTTCCCCCAGCCAACCATAACCAGGGGTAGCTTTAGTGTTTTGCATTACTGTGTCTATACTTCACAATGTATGTCCAAATACCAATGACTGAGTTATAGCTGCTGTGGGAACTATAGCTTTGGATTTCGGTATATTTTTGCACTTAAATTCTCAACCTGGGTCATGAACAACTGTGAAAATTATGATTGCAGCAGAGGTTAGTATCTCCAGCTTGCTGTTCTTGGTTACTGCCGAGGGTGACATGGGAGAAAGGTGAGCTCTCCCTGTGGTGTGGATGATAGGAAGCCTAAGGGTCTCTTTTACCTTGACAAACAAAATACTTTGGCTGCACTCATAAGGTATATAATGATTAACTCTTCTACAAGCTTTGTATCATTTAGCAGATACTCTGGAAGAGAGCAAGAGAGCTGATAGGATTTGACAAAGATTACTTGACGTGATTCTAACTCTAATATCCAATTAACTTGGTCAGAGACAGGGAATAATAAGCTGCTTTTCTGTACATTTTATACTGTGTTAGGAAAATGCTGTATTTTCACTTCAAGGAAAATAGGACTGTTTTTACCAAGTGTCCTCAGGAACAAACTGCATGAGATATGGAAAAAAGAAAGTTTGTACAGTGGGCAGTGCTAACCAGAATGACTCATGGTGGTGTGAGATACTCTGCCCTCTGCAAAGATACCTCTCTAGCTCAGATCTGGGGCTATTCTAGGGCAATTTTACCTGTAACCTACCAGGTAGTTAGTATGCAGTTTATTTAAATAGTTCTTTTAGACATGAATATTCTGCAATAAGGACTAAAAATAGATTTAGTAGGTTGACAATAACTGGAATTTGATGTAGAGGTTTACAGTAATTTTTGTAATGTTTCTCAAGGAGCATGAAATTGAACTCTGACTTTACAAAGCTAGCTGACTCAGGAGTGGGTAATGGCTTGAATGCCAAAGAGGAACAGCAGAGGCTAGAAGCTCTCTCCCCTCAGCCTGTGCCAGTGATGGGCTGGAACTAACTAGTCCAGCCACAGAGAGAACGGAATAGCTGAAGGTTGCTGGCATTTGTCTACCATAAACACGGGAGGAAAAGAAATTACTTAGGCATGTATTTCCTTAGGTGAGAAGTTCACAAACAGAATCAAGATTGTACAACCCCCATTAATTTAGCTGGACTGTATTTCTTGGGGTGCTATAGCCTCATCTACATTTGGACTGTGATCACCATTTGTAATCGTTAGTGAGCATGGTCACTTTTCTAAGGCAAGTTATAATCTTGTCTGTTGGGGAAGCGATCCAACCATAGCAGAGCATGATAAGTGGAAAGAGAACTGGGAGTGCCTACTAGCAGCCACTCCAAATCATCACCTTTGTTTGCTTTCAGATGTTATCAACGTCCCACCGCAAGGATGAATGAAGTGATATATCTGGCTCATGGACCAAGACATGAAGAGTGTTTTCCCCTGCTCTTAACAGATGCCAGTAGCAGCACGCAGCTGAACTGGCCCTTCCAAAAGCTAATCCTGTTTGAACATGGCTGCTGATATGTTCATACCTCATGCTTATATGTCTTGGCTTTTAGTTTTACATATTGAATTGCTTGGATAAGGTCAATACGTACAGCAACAACATTCCCACTGACTACATAAGCCCAGCTGCTCCTGCCCCATATTTCCACCAGATTCCCACTGCGTCTGAATATAGCAATGATATAATTGGATTGCACAAGAGCAAAACTGACTGTTTAAAGGCCAGGTGGTAGAAACATTTTGCTTTGTGCATATATATTTCTTCAGTGTATTTTGCAGCAATTCTAACAGATCGCTGGCTCTCAGGTAAGACTTAAAGCCAAGTCGCTTCGCACAGGGCTTTTGCACAACCAGGTCAGAGAACAGTGTATTACTTCAGATGAGTTTACCATTGTTGTTCCCCTGTACATCTCAAGATGGCATGTGTATGGTGCTATGCCTAAATGAGTATGCATCCGGACAAGTCTTTTTGTTTGCATGTACTTAATATCTTGGAGAAGGGACAGAACTAAGCAAAGCTTATCAAAAAACCTGGAAAAAGGAAAAAAACTCAAAGTGTGCTATTCTTAGCTCTGTATAAGCAACATTTCAATTGTTTTAAAATCATCTTTATTAGAAACTGCTTGAAATATAAGCATACGGACATTATAGTCCTTTGCAAAAGGTTTGCCTGTGCTCTGCTGAACTGGGGGTTTATGCTGAGAAACTGTCATATTATACTCTTAAAAATAATGAAAAGGAGTTAGAATCGCTTACCAAGCTATAAATTAATCCTGGGATACAGTATAGTTCTTACAAACCGCTGGATCACGTACAACTTGTTGGTATCTCGTGCTTACCAGTTCACTAGGATGTTAGTTTGAAAATGCAGAAGTGTAGTAAGTATGTATCACAGAACTTCTAAAGCAAGTTGGAATTAGGTGTAAACATACTTTTCAGTGTTACTTCTGCTGCTGAAAAGAGATGATGTTGCCACGGCTTTTGGGTAAAACTGAATTATTTGCCCCACTGCTTATTTAAATCACAGTTTTTAAGTAATTTTCTACAGGTTCTTTGATTTCTGGATGTCTCCTGATGCTAGTTGAAATGAACCACTAATTTGGGGTTTTTTTTTTGCTTTTGTTTTTGTTTTTTAAGAAAAAGGGACTGTTTATGTGCATACCTGTTATGAAGTAGGGTTCTGTAATGGGAACTAAAATCAGTAGTGGCATTTAGAAAGGCATGGGGCAGCTAGTGCCTACCACTTAGCTTGATGTAACCAAGAGTAAAATGCAAGTGTCTGCCCCTTCATTTTCCATAATTTTCTTTTGCATGTATGGAGTGTTTTGCATACCTGTGACCTCTCGATTAACGTTATTTATATCTCATAAACTGCCATGCTACTTTTCCAGATGTCCTAATCCTTTATGTAAATGAACTTATTAAATCCAGCCACCAGTCTCAGTGAAACCTGCCAAATCCACTGTGTCTGGACTCACATGCTCCGTAGACTAAGCTTTATTTGCATAAACTTGTTCGGTAAGTGTAATCTTACTTATCATCTGCAGAGTTAAAGTTTCACTAATGTAAATCCCTGACAAATCAAGCACAGATGTAACTGCTTGCCCCCAGGCTCAACCTGTCAATTCACTGCCACCCTTGTATCTTCCCCCTACTCCAACCCCTCCGCCATCCCCCCCACCCTGCAAGTGTTTTTTAGTACTACTAGTCATTTAAAACTGTTTATGTAAATACATTGCAGGTACTAAACATGACACTGAACATTAGTCATCTGGGCTTTTTCCTTTTGATCAAACTGCCTCACAAAATAGTGTTGGCATGTAATTCTGGGTGTCTGCTTGTACCACCTGGAAAAATTTGCTCTGCCAGTCCCCAGGTGCCAGACAGACTGTTGCAGTTTGCCAGGCGATGTTCCAGATAAGGAGTCGAGCTCAATAAATGGTTAATGTAAGCTGGCAAATTCCACAAAGCAGCCAAGGAAAATTCAATCAGAGGGCAGCAGGGGGTGTAACTCCCTAAAACCACCAGAAAGTAGTGGATGATGGGGTGAGGGGATGATTCTTGTGCTTCATGTTCCATTGTCTGTGAGAAATGAAAATTCCCTCCCAGTCATAAAACCAGTAGATTTAAAACCAAAGCAAAATCTGCCAGCTCTTGAACCTTTTATGAAAAGGAGGAAAATGTTACTTTTGAATTCAGAGGGTGTTGGCATACACTGGGTTTGTTTCTGATTACTTTAAGGTCTAAATATGTTTCCTTTGCTGGTACCCACTTGCTATTTATTTGGCTTTAGTCTTTGATCTCCCTTATGCTGGCACATCATAAAAAACATATTCCTGTTTGAGTTCTATATTATGCAGTTAGTCTCTGCTTGGTATGTTCACCAGGCTGGTTGTACCTACAGAATAAGACTCTCTTTGTTTTTGATAGACTCCAGGTGTTTATCACTATAACTTACTAATGGATTTGACCACAGAATATGCATGCAAGAAGCAAACTGAAAAACTAATGGCAAAATTACTGGTTTGATAATTCAATGGCCTGCTATACCGTAACCACAGGAACCACACACGTGCACGCATGCATGCACACATGCACACAGAGTGAGTTTTGTAAAAGCAGGGATCTTTTGCTTACTGAGTTTTCCTGAGATGAATTTTCTGTTCTGGAAATTAAGCTTTGCTTCAGATTTATTTGTCACTCTGAGTTTTCTCTGAAAGCTTTCCAAATTTAAGCCCTGCTTATTCAACTCTATGCAATACTGCATTTTAGGAAGGTTCCACATCCAGCTGAGGTGCCGCAGTTCCTACAATTTCCTTGCAATTCCAAGGAAAGGGATCATTCCCATCAGCCTGCCCAGCACTGGCAGCTCCAGCTAACCTGTTTAATCCACACTGCAATAGCCTGGGGGCCGCGAAAGTTAACTGTGGTATCTTGGGTGAGGAGCCATAGTTTCGTACTGTATATTAACCCCACTGCTTTGCAATAGCCAAAGATGACTTTTTCTTCCAATTCTGGTGAACCCAACTTTTTCTAATAGGAAATTATAGAAATCCCGCTTTAAAAATCCTTATTCTTATACATACCATCAAATGAGAATTGCCTGTTTAAGTGCAGCTATCTCGCCACTTTAAACCCAGAAATAATCTGTTGTTGAGTTCTTAGGAGGATGAATTTGTAGCAAAATGGCCAAACATACCTACTTGCAAAACCAATGGAAGAGTTTCCTCTGTGGTTCTGCTAGAAATGCAGATGATTTTTGTATGCTTTTGATTTGGCATATGATGCTTACAGGAACAACAGCTGAACTGCAGGCTGGAGAACACGCTGTGAAGGTCAAAGCAGCAGTGGCAACAGTGTCCTCTGCCACCCCTGAAGTTAGTGCTGATGGTAATGCTAAATAGAAGATAAATGTTGCAGGCACTCAATGAGGGTATGGTGTTGAGGCTGAGGAAACTGTTGTTTGTACCTGCTAAGAACCGGTTCACAAGCAGCTGGTTGTGCTGGAGACTCTTGTGCTCTGTCCCGCGCTGCTCACAGAGCTGTGTTGGTAAGCCTGTGCCCTCACGGCAGCTTCTTCACCAACCTCTGTTATCACCTTGGATCACAAGACTGAGTCAGAAACGCCACCCTGTTTCTGAAACAGCACTGCTGTTTCCCGAAAACTGTGTTGGTGTTTTGCACTTTTGAGGTCAGTATTACCATTACAACACTTAAAGATGCCATATAAATTGAATACGCTACATGAGGATGGCATTTTGTCACCCACAGCTCCATGTTAGGGAATTCTCATTTTGCAGCAGTTCTTCACCACTCAAAAGCCAGACAGTAATTCACTACCCTAATCTAATACAAATGAAGACCAACTTCTAGAACTTTCCCCATCAGATTATATAGGCCTTCGGCAATGAAAGCTGATTTAAATTTTTCCTTCAAACACATTGCACGCAAATCATATCCTTTCAGTGCTCAGAATCTTTTCCCTTGTATGCATCATTTGATGTTTTGAGATTTTAAAAGTAAATCTCAGATTAGTTCATTGATCAAGTTTAATGAGCGAGTTCCTTAAGAAATGCAAAATTTATCTTGGGTTCGCTTGAACATAGATAGTTTCAAAAACGAAGCTGCACAGATTTGTTCTGTATATGCCTGTACACACAGGTGAAATCACATGCAAGTGAACCTTGCATGAAACTGATTTTAAGCAAGATGTTATTAATGACCTTGTCATAGTTAGAATTAAGGTTAGGTCTGTAGCTCTGGTCGTTAATACGTGATTTCACTGTGATATCAGAGGTAACCCAACCATTTCTCACAGATGAATTTTCATTTCTTAGTTCTATTGTTTGATGATTTCCATACCTTAAAAAGTAGGGATGCCTTTTGAGTCTAAATGTGATGCTGTATTTACTAGCTGCTTTAAAAAAAATGAAATTTTTATCTCAATGTATGCCTATGGACTTTCAATTTTACATTCAGCTTAACGTAGTTGTCTAAGAAGCATAGAAGTGATGAAGTTTAAAAGTGTATAGAGAAGACTCTCAGAATAGATTTATTACACCGAGGCTCAGATTTACCCCATTTATACCTGCTAAATATTAAACACTGATGTTTTGCTATTTTTATCTTTGGCTGCAGGAGAGGTTTCTGTCAGAGGTCAAACATGCTTCTGTGTTGGTTACTTGTGCTGTCGCCATGCTGATGCGGCATTTTAGCTAACACCCATGGGCTTGTCAGGCTATTTCCATTAGGAGGGGAAACTGATGCGGCAATTCAGCGTATTAACAAGGAATGCATGGAAACCCTGTTTTGAGGAGTATAAGGAAAACAAATGACAACAGGGTTTCCTTGCAAACAGTTTGTAGGACTGTCTTTCACAAATGACTATCACAAATGCTTTTCTGCCTCTCTCAAACAGTCAGTTTCCCAAAAAGTAGTGTCCTGGTTCCCAAATTATGATTTGATTCTAAGTCTGAGCCCAAGTTTGAGTCCAAGTCCCAGCCCCCTCCTGCAGCGTGGCTTTGGTTTTGGACAGGCCCTGGTGATCTTGTCTCAAACAGTGACTGCCATTATTTCCAGCTACTCATATAGAAAATGACTTTAATTCCTTGGACATGAAGGAAGTCAGATTAGCCTCTGGCTCTTCTGTTATCTATAGATCAGGTACAGCTGAAGGCAGCTATTAACATTTGCAAAAGATTGGAAAAGGGAGCGCCAGGAACCAGGGCAGTGAAGGAAAAGACAAAGAGAAGATAAGGGAGGGAATGGAGCAATGACAACAGTTCTTAGGTCCATGTAATACAAAGAAAAATAACATATAGAAGAAGGCAGAGCTATGAGGCATAAAAGCAGAGAAAAAAGGAGTGCTTACCTGTCTTTTGTTGCTTTAAAATACTTTTTTTTTTTGTGCTTGGGAAGGTAAACTCTTACCCAGAAATGAAAAAAAAACAAAAGCAGTTGATTTTTTACAACATACTGCTCAGCACTATCAATGCCTGCTTATGTTCCTTCCTACCATGACAGTTTAATTTAAAGGAGAAAATCTAATTTCCTGTGCTGATTATATATCCAGTTAATTCCAAACTCTCATATAACAGTTAAAATTGCTGACAATTAATAGAGGAGGCACAGCTCTGCTGGTATAGCTTAGACCCATTCTCACTGAATCACTGAATAATTTAGGTTGGAAGGGACCTTGGGAGATCACCTGGTCCAGACCCCCGGCTCAAAGCAGGGCCAACTTAGATCGTGTTGCTCGCGAGTTTGGCCAGTCAAGTTCTGATATCTCCAGGATCAGAAATCCCACACCCTCTCTGGGCCCCTGTTTCAGCGTTTGACCACCCTCACGGTAAAAATATTTTCCTAATATCTAATCAGATTTTTTTTCACATTATAACAAGTGCTGTTTGTCCCCTGCCTTATTGCTGTGCACCTTTGAGGAGAGCCCGGCTCTGTCTTCTCTGCACCCTCCCATTAGGTAGCTGAAGCCAGCAGTAAACACCCCACAGCCATCTCCAGGCTGAACAAGCCCACCTCCCTGCCTCTCCTCCCACACCAGGGGCTCCAGCCTTGACCACCCCGGTGGCTCTCCGCTGGCCTTGCTCCAGTATGTCAATGTCTTTCTTGCACTGGGGAGCCCATGACTGGACACAGGACTCAACTGTAGGCTATACTGGTATGAATGTTTCCGTGGAAGGGCTTTTGCTGGTATCTAAACTTCCTTGCTCTGGGTGTGAACACCCTGTTGCGTCCCTACAGGGGACATAACGTATCAGGCTGAGCACCAGTTCCCTCAGGAAAGAAGCTCAAAACTTACAGGTTAGATGGATCTGGGGATAGTTCCTGCAGGTACAAAATCTGCTGGTGGCCAATCTGGACAGTGCTCCCTCGTATCACCGGGGACAGTAAAGAAGTCAGTGTAGATACAGCCTCTACTAATCAGTGGTGTGCAGACTTTATCCTCTCAGCTTACAAAACAAATCCCAACAAAATTCTTGACTTTAGGCTTCAGAAAACATAAATGCCTTTTCTTTTGGGGCATCATCAATGACAGAGAAACCTAGGTAAAGGAAATATCTTCTCCTATCTATACCTTGTTCCTACACAATGTTTCCAGTGTTGTCTGGAAAAATCAAGAAAATGTGTCTCCCATGCTCATTATCCTTAGCATCATACCTGTGCTTAAGGAATGTCAGCATCTGGGTGAGCGGGATATGAAAGTAAAACTTCAGTGCATTAACTGCTGTTACATTTTGTAAGCCTATCCAAAATGCGCTATCCAATGGGATCTTCTCCAATAATAAAAATAAAATTTACTGAAGACGTGCTATTTATTTGCCAAATGTATGTCTGTCTTTTGAACCTCTGGTTGATCTGTAGATGCAAATTAATGCCTGGTATTCGACTGCTACTGCAAATTCTGAGTACTTGTGACTAAATTTTCCTTATTGAGTATGCATTTTATAAACATCAGCGGACACTTTTTGAAAATGTACTGTTAAATCTCAATAAGGTAGGCACCAACTAGTCTGTTAAAGACTAAGTAGGTATTTTCCTGAACCAGTTCTCATATTTAAGGATTTTTTTCAATCACTCTGTTCTCTTTAGAGGTAGATCAGAGAGAGCATCAGTTATTAGTAGTGTTTCAATAACTAAATGAGGAAAAAGCTTTCTACTTAGTTTGCAAAGAGAAAAAATACTGTACATAACATCCAGTTTTATGTATAACAGGCACCATTTACAAGGCAGCATTTACTGCTAGCTACCACTTATACTTGGTTACTTCTCTAAAGCTGCATGACCCTAGGTAATGGTTGTATTTACAGTGGTAAGTGGTATGTGCCCTGCGAGATCTGATATGTACCTCAATATGGCGGTTACATGATCCCGGGGGTTTCCGACTGCGTCAGGTGCTTATCGTTCTTGTTCTTGTTCCTCCTGTCATCTGGAGTAGTAGTTATGGAGACCCTGGAGGCAAATTAGAAAGTAACAGCTTAGCACTTGTATCAATGATGCAATCAAACAGAATTATTTAGGTGTCCTGGACAAGGAGAACCCACTCATCCAACTCTCTCTGCAACACTGATAGAAAAATATATTTTAATCATTAAATTTAAGACAAAGAAGTTTTTGGATAGTCTTCTCAAGAACAGATCTCAGAAGCTCAAGACTGTCAAAAGCACCATATCATCAAGCCTGTACTGTTGCTTTTTAAATTCCAGTACTTGTGCAGCTTTGGCACTTGCATGTCTTCAGAGTCAATTTTTTAGATGTTGTTGAAGATGGGACTTCAGAGAATGAAGTCCTTATAAAAATTTTAGCTGCAAGACCTCACAGAGCAGAAATCCCATCCTTTGGATAAGACTACAGCCTTTATAAGCTCTGGTGGCCCGTGTTGGCCAAACATTGACCTTCGGGTACCCTTTGGGTGTAACTTTTGCCTCCAGGCGTGCACCACCCATGCAGCTGGGTAGCTCAGGACCTGAACCTGGAGAGGCTAGGACGATAGGCAGGGTTTGCTCATCTCTCATGGAGAGATCACCCACAGTTTGGTTTTAATATTTACTGTTTCTATATCTAGTCTTTACATTTTAAAGCACTTTTAAAGCTGATGATTAAATTGCCACATGTGAGCAACTCAGTTCTTGGACTGAAAAATGGCATCTTGGTATGACAAATATGGTTGGCGATTGCTACATGCAAACCTGAAATACCTCAAGAAGCATAAAAACCAAGGTGGTGCGGGGGAATGGGTTTCATGCACGGGTGACTAGTGGACTGGCTGCTGCTCTCACTTGCCGTTGTAGATAAAAGGGTGTGAAGTCCTTATTTCACAGAGCTAGAAGCTTGTGTGGTCATGGAAAGTAAACAGCAGAAAACCAAGCTATTTTTAAGGGGGGCAGGGAGCTCATTAGTTTGTCCTGAGCCTAACCCCGGTGACCCAGACTGCCTGTCCACAGCCTGGTGGCTGTCAGCCCTGTCCACCTCACCCCTTCCCAGCAGAAACCGCTACCGGCTGCGGCATCAAAGCGCCCTGGGAAGCACCGTCCTTTCCCGCTGCCCGCTGCTCCCCTCATGGCCGGTCAGGAGTGTGCTCAGGAGAGCCGTGGGATCTCCAGCCCCAGGAGACCCTGCTCCCAGGGTGGCCCTCGGGACTGGTGGAGGGACACATCCTGCCGGGTACCCCAGCGTCAAGCGCGCTTCAGCCTTCTGCAGTTTCTCCTCCAAAAAACCCACGCCACTGCTGTGCCGGCTGTCAAGTATCTGCAAAGTATCCCGGCCGCTTCTGTAGGGTCTTCTGAGGGGGGGAGCAGCAAGAGGATGTTTGTTTTAAAAAGTGAAGGGGAAGCAATATTTGGCTGTAAGCGTATCTGGGGGTGGGCAGACTGGTAAAGCGTGCAGGTTGTATTTCTCAGAGTTGAATGGGAACAAGACAGCAGTGGAAACAAAGCACTCTTTAAGGAAATAAAGAGAGAGGTAAAGCTGAAAGAGTCCTTAGTGTAGCATTTTGAGTTTATGAGGCGTTTCCTCTTGCTGATGAATATGGATGGCTGAACTTTTCTGCACATTGTTGTTAAAAATGAGTGGAGTACAGCTACAAATAGCTGTCTGTTCTCCTGTCTGCAAATTCCAAACACAAAAATGCAAAATTTAGCTTTGGGTTCAGTGTCACATCCCCTGTGAAGCCAATGGAAATCGTATAGTTTACACCAACATAAAATGTTACCCACAGTCTGGATTGCTAAACCACTAGGGTAAGTAGTGAGAAAACTTATTTATAGACATTTCAATGACATCTAGAAGCCTTTTCCCGTCGCCGTGTTTCCAAGCATCTTCATTTGCTTATTGTGCACTTTTCTGTAAATACAAGTTTTAGTGGCACAAATCTTTCCTACAGTCAGTTTTAGCAGAGTAGCAGACGTTTCTTTTGCATAACAACATATATTTGTCAATTAAATGAAATGATTTTAAGTACATGGAAAAAGAAGTTAAGAATGGTTAAGTCATTTAGGCCAAGAACTGGGGCAACAGAGTGGAACTTGGGTGACCAGTTGCTCTACTGAAACCACAAATTCGTGACCATTGAATAAACCTTTGAATATGTGCCAAGAATAAATCTGATTAAATTTGTCGGCCGAGTGGTTCAATACAAACTGATCACCCAGATAAGCTTGGAAATACTAACATTTGATCTATATTTGATCTGTTGATATAAAAAAGGATTTTTATAAAAAGTCAGGATTATACAAAGTCAGGATTAATTTGAGAGGTAACTGGGTAAATTTTGGCAATACATATATTCAGGAGATTAGACAAGGTGATCTAAAAATCTGTTCTGTCTTCAACCCTATGAATCCTGATGTAGATATTTAACATGGCACACCAGTGCATCAGCTTACAAGAGTCACCCTTGATCTTCTTTTTGATGACAACAAAATATGTTCTTTGTGTGTCTTATTTTAAAGCATATTTTTCTAGCCCTTGTGTTGTTCCTATGGTTCCTTTACTAAGTTGCCTTGGAGAGGCAGAACTTAGGATGAGGTCCAGGGGCTGCCTCACTACTGCTGAGGGGGGCCTGAGGGGCCAAGCTGCAATGATGGGCTCTGCCCACTTCTGCTCAGCTCTGCTGGGTCTGGACAACCCTGCAGATATTGCAGAGGAGAAAGCTCATGAGCATCCTATGCTTGGAGGGCTCCCTGGGCAGACTTGCCCGCTTTTTGAAGAGTTCCCCAGCTTAGGACCTGCCATTCAGATCTTCTTTAGCTTAGCGGAAAATACTTTTTAAACTTAAAATTAATTTTAAAATATGAACATGTGTTCAGAGCGCCAAGGCGGGGGCGGGGGCAAGACTGGGCTAACACAAGCTGGAAATGTCAAACGAAGTGTGCGTTAGGCTGCACTGCTGGATCACTTGACTATTTAATCCCCAGTTATGGGGCAAGAAATCCCTACGCAACGTGCAGGAGGGTTTGACAGGAAGCGAGACGGGAGAAAATGAATTGTTGTGTCTTGTGATATGCTGCATGCAAAAGTGAGCCAGGGGTGAAAGGGTATGATGACAAAGCTGTTGGCAATTTAAACCTTGGCTCAGGCATAAAATAAATACATTATTCCTGATGGTGAAATTGGATGGTGCTGTCATGGATTCATTTTGTCTTCCTCGTGTTTTTCTAGCCCTTTCTCTTTCGTCTGACCTGTGGCATTCATATCTGCACACCGACGTGTCAAGACGCTCTTTGAACGTGTCAGGTTGTGAGTGCACTTTGCAACCCTGGTTGCAAGCATTTTAGCTGAACTCCACATCCAGATCCCATTAAAATCCTCAAATTTCGGAGGGCATTGTATCAGGCCTTCTGCAGATGGCACTGATTGGGTCAGTTCTGGTTTGGGGCATGGTACCATTTGTGCGCTGGTTTTTATGCTGCTTTAGCGTGCAAAAGTCTCCCCAAACTGGCCAGGGTAGTACGGGCTTTACACATGGGTCCTTAAAATTAGTGAGAGGTAACATGCAGCTTGTAGAGGAAAAAAGTAAAAGCAATCTCAGAAACATCACGGCAATAACTGCCAGAGAGTGGGTGTGTTGAGAACACTACCTTCCTGTCTGTGTCACTTATATCTTTACACTTCCATGCTTTTTTTTTCCCCATGCAGTCTTCTTTCTCTCCTCTCTCCTCTTAGTTTTTACATCTTCTAAAATGACACCTTTTGTCATGCTGTAGATATTAGTGCAGGGAAAGTCTCCGACTGCCGGCCTGGTTGCCTCTGCAGCGCCGAAGACGGGGATTTCCTCTGGGTGCAGGAGAGGTGACCTCTGTTTGCACGTGACTCCGCTTGCTCCTAACCTTCCTGCTCCTTTCAAGATGTTTCCTTTTCAGTTTGCACCAGCGGCTGGGGGTAAAATAAAGGGAGCAGGTTGATATTTCCGTTTGGATAATCCCAATTTCATTTGCTTATCTAAGACTTATCTGAAACTTTATGGGCTGGAAGATAGGCTGGAAAATCACAAAATCAGACCTTCTTGGGAGTGCTTTACTGCTTTCTGGGCTTGGTGTGTCTGGACGTACCGCAGGTACAGCTTGTCACTCAGTGTCTTGGTAGCTCTAGCTCCTTACAGCCGTCTTGAGCCTGGCTACGTATGAAAAATTAAATAAATGAAATATTGGTGGAATTCGGTAAGTGCTCTGGAGCGGCCGGCGCTGCCTGCACCTTGTGCTTGGCTCGCTGCTTGTTTTCCCGGGAAAGGCTGACCACTCCTTGCTCTCAGGGCACTGCAGAGTGAACAGCGCTGCCGGTCGCGATGGGCCCTCGCTGCTGCTCCCGGGACCTGCGCTCTGAGCCAGCCGTTTTGAAGCCCAGGTGTAAAATGGTCTCAACCCCCCCCATTTATATTTAAATTCCTTATAAAATATTTGGTGCCAAGAGGTTATTGTGGCTGTGTCTTGGTTTCTTACGGACCTTAATGGAGGGAAAAAAAAACTTTCAGCCATTTGACTAAAAATATGTGGAATAGGATTAGCCTGCACCTTGTAAAATTTTATTTTAAGAAACTAAGGCCCTGATCCAATCACAATGAGGTCAGTGGGATGCTTTCCACTGATTCAGTGGGCCTTGGATATGGCCCTAAGACATTATTTTCAGTAACAAGGACTGTGAGAAATGTATCTAATATTAGAAGTTTATTGTTTATATTCTTTCTATAATTAAAATGGCCAGCTGCTGTAAAAAGTTTTCCTCTGAGCTGAACGTCTGCATGCTAAATTTGAGCCTGAAGCAAAATTAAAGATGTTGGCTCTCGGCAACAAAGGCTTTCTGCACAGTGATCCAAGCGGGACGGTTTCTCAGCTATCCTGTTCCACAATGCACTGCTGTGAGACATTGTCCAAGTCCTCCACAGCCTCCTCCACAAACATGACAGAAGAAGACTGCAGTCAACGAGTAGATTTCGATAAGCTCTTTACATATGACAACATCACGACAGGGACGTATGTGACTGATCTGATCCACGCCTGATTTGTGTTGTTCTTGGACAGACACAACTGAGCCTGCCCTGAAAATAGTTTCTACTTCTTTGTGGTCCTTATGGCCTGAAACCTTGAAAGACCGAGGCGCTTGCTGTCAACACCAGGTGTATGGGCAGCCCAGGCCTCCAGATGGATGGAGACTTGCTGAGGAAGCAGCTCTTTGCCAATATATCTTTAGTAAATAGAAGGAACTGCTTGGGCAAACTGAGGCCATTTGTATGCAGGCAACCGACTGAAGTCATTTTTCCTTTTACAGCTGCTAAATAACGGGGCAAAATTACCATCTGTGTCCACCATCCGTGTCACCCATGCATTGTTGGATGGTGATTCTAAGCAGGACGCAGCTTGTGGGACTGAGGTACAAGATCCATACTGGAAGGCATAGAAGAAATGGCGAAAGGCAGGAAAAAGGAACTGTTGAGGGATGACCTCTCTTTTGAGGGGTGAGGGTCCTCTGAGAGCGCTGAGAGTCACCCATTCCTCTGCAGGAACCAAAGCGCTCCCAGGGCAACTCTCAGTCAACATGACTGGGCATCCAAACATACCCAAATGCTGAGCAGTGGCGACAGGGAGTGATGGCCGGGCCACCTCAGAGGGGTTTCGTCAGGGCACAGCCCCATCCTTGGCGCAGGCTGCCGGGTGCTGCCCTGAGGAGCTGAGCAGGGTTTCCCTCCCCAGCCGTGGCCACCCAACACCGCCTTTGGTCTGGACATCAGCAGGGGCAAGAAAAGCCGCTGACGGCGACTGCACCAGCCAGCCGTGGGAGCGCTGAGCCAAGAGCTGCCCAGGAGGTGGTGGCCTCCCCTACTGCTGAGCATTCACCCCTTCCAAGCTGCTCTTTTATTGTATCCCCCGCCTCCCCTTTCCCTCCTGTAAAGTCACGTCTGTGTAACCCCCTTTGTTTAAACCCCTGCACCTGCCTGGCAAGGCGTTGCTCATTCCCGAGCGCTCCTGGAGAGTTATGAAACTCCTTCCTGAGTTTCTGCATGGGGGGCCTCAGCAAGTGCCATTTAAGCAATGTTCACAGGAAGCTGAATCAGACCTTCTTGCTGCCCAAGAGGGAAGAAACACTTCAAACACTGATCCTTCTGAAAAGTTAAATTTCAGCCTATCTCAGAGCAATCTGGATAATGTTGGGCAGGAATCATATGTGCTTTATTTCTTTTGTTCATTGAATCCAACTGCACGCTACAGTCAATACTTCTGTTAGAACCCTCGCTAACATACCAGCTGAAGCCAAATACTGATCTCACCCCAGTTTCACACCTGAATGACTGCATCTACTGCAGCTTTATTGAAAAATATGGGATCTATTGGACACACATTGATATCAGTGAGCAGTTACACACACATAACCAGTCCTACTGGAGTAAGTAACGGCTCACAGATTTGAATGAACTTCAACATTTGGCAGTTAAGGATCCCTTTAACCTCTTTACCCTTTCAACATATGTTGATTAAGTAATGCTTTGGATATTCTAGAGAGATGGCTTCGGTTTTAATAGATTTCCATATAAAATGGGACATCCCCTATATTTGCTTGATCTAGATCACTTTTTATAGTAAATACTTGGTATCCAGAGATTTTTTAAAACTGAATTATTATTACTACAGTGGCATCCAAAGCTTGCTCTGTGCTCCACCAGGACCCCAAAAGCCAGAGCGATAGGGAAGTAGACTCCCTGATAACTATGCCTATTTTACTCATATAAAATCAACAAATGCAAAAATTGACACTAAAGATGAGCAAATCTTATCTGATAGTATTTCACAATAGATATGCTAAGCAATGTTGCACGTAGCTAATGCAACAACACAGATGGCAATAAATAGGAATATCTTTCCACTTAGGTTTCCCCTTATTTATCATGCATCAGTGTGCACAGTTATATGCCACATATTGAAACAGTTTTACATGCTGTATACAGTCTCAGAGAAATGGATCTTCCTTTCTGATGGAAACATTTGTTGTTGACATTTGAGAAATGGAAATGGAATGTTTAAACTTAAAATTAATTTTTAAGGTCTTTTTTAAAAAAGGATCTTCATTATTTTCAATGAAGACATGCTGAGTGTTTAATCACCGCTCACCTTGGAACAGCTCTTGAGTGATACCAGCACACCACCCTTAGATTCAGGTCAAAGTTGTATGTTTGCTTCAGCCGGTGTTGTGGGGGGGCTGTGATGAAAACCCCAGTTCCTCCTCTCTGTTGTTCATCCAGTCGCATATCCCCATCCTTTCCTTGTGCTCACATTACTGCTCATCCAGCCATGCAGTGCTGGAGGAGCAAGGCGCAATGAAGGGCTGGGTGAGGGAAAGCTGATTTTCAGCTGGATCAGTTCCCTGATCAGGCTCCCTGCAGAACCGAACAAATTACACAGAGCCACAAGGGCACAACTAGCTTTGAGTAGACAAAGAAGGGGGAAGGGACCACCCCACCCACCCCCTTTCAACACAGCTCAGACTTCTGGAATAAAATAATCATGCAACTTCAGCTGCAGTCAAGCAAGCAGAATTACCTGCTGAGGCTTGGTTTGTGGGGGAACAGAAACAATAAAAGTTGAAAGGAAGCTATAGGGTTTGATGAGGTTTGTCTATGTTTGGCAAAGACTTTTTTCTTTCTTAGAGTTTCTTGGAAATGTCTTCAAAACATTCCAGGCTTGGTTTTGCTCCTTAAATACTCTTCAGTGTTTTATTTCTTCCCTCAGATATGCATGCAAAAACTCCCACATCAATCAGAAGAATTGTCTGCACATCTCCTAAGTGCAGGAGGTTTCTTTTTTGGTATGCGCTTTGTTTCCTAAGGAGAAGTAAATTCTGAGCACAAGCTTCCTCCTGTTCACACAGAGGAGAACAGAATTTTGCGTGCTTCCAACATGTATTGGGGACCAGTTGCTCTCACCTTAACAGGGAGCACTAACATATTTCATAAGAAGCCCCAGTGGCTACATAAATACTGCCCACAGAGTGCAGGGTATATCAGGACAGTTAAAATGGGGAGTCCTACCCTCTGATTTATGAGACGTGATGAAGAGGTAGGAAGAGCTGCATGTAAGAATGGGGTAAGACATCAATTCACTGAGGAGAAATTGGTACATCATATTTGATTTAAAATGCAGGGACTGAAACACTAATGTAGGTCTTTAACCTCCTTGATAAAACACTAGTGGACTTAAAAATAGGTTTTAAAAACTGAGCTGCTGTTTTGATTTGTAAAACAAGTTAAACCAAACTTGACAATAAGGCATGTGCTTTAGATTTCCCTGGTTTGAGGCACTGTTTACTCTGGCAGATATATCCTTAAGTGAAGCTTTTTTTCCCCCCTCAAAGCTGTTACATGGTAGACTGATGTTGGCTGACCCTGAAGCAAAAATTTGAAAACAGCACATTTATTTTCTTCCTAATGCTAAACACACATGCCATGCAGCATTTTTTGGTCTAGCTGGAAAATCTTCAAATCTAGACTATTTGTCCCTTTTACCCTGACTTTAATGTTTTCATGAATATAAAAATAACAAAACGAACTTGGGGGACGGGAGCGTTTTACAGCGGGAGCGCAGCCTGTAATTTGCAGGCTGCAGACTGGAACGGGCAGACGGGAAGAGCTAATGGGTCAGCCCTGTCCCGCGCCACGCCGGTGACAACGGGCTTTCCCGCATGCCTCAGCGCCCAGCAAAGCTCCCAGCGTGCCGCCGGCCAACTGGGCGAAATGTTAGCAGAACTGTAAATTCGCTTCTCGCTCATTAGCTTCCTTGTAACCCAGACATACAAAAACCATTAACCCTTCCACCGCTTAACTGTGTGATGTGGCAGGAGGGGCCAGATGACTTACCATCCTTTTCTCCAGTTCGGAGCAAATGTTTAGCCTGTGGCAAAACTCATGTGGTTGACACTCATCGTTGCTACTACTTGAAAAATCCCTTGGGAAAAAAAAAACAGCTGGCAGACCACTGCCTGCAATATTGATGATATTGAAGGACAGCTCTGAAGGAGGATTACTTTTTGGGACGTAGGTATTGCTAGTTTAGACCCCACGCTACAGAGATTTTGTAGAGGCCGTGTGCGATTGCCTCTTTTTTAACAGCTTTCACGTAGGTATAAATGAAGCCGGCATACCTGTAGAGCCACAGTCAGCCTCAGAGACACTGACTTCTCTCTCACTGGAAGCCCATTTACAAGGCCCCCTAAGTCTTCCAGGAGTCAGCCGAGGGTGTCAGGGTGGGTTACCAGAAGAAGGAGCTCGTTGACCGAAGTTGCCGTTCTTACTCTTCTTGCTAACGGAGCAGCGGTTTGGGTAAAACACTGAGGGTCTGTTCCATGCAATTCTTGAATGGATTTGACTGGATTGGACTTCAGCTAAATGGATTAAATTGTTAAACTAATTTAAGAATGTCCATGTTCAGAGATGAAAGAAGTCGCTTAAACTGGTGCCAATCCTCACATTGGTAAAGAAGGAAAAAAGATTTAAGAAAGAAGGACTTATAAGAGATCATTCCTCTTGAAATTTCTAACCCTTTGCCAATGCTAACTGAAAGGAATGAAAAAAAAATCCTCTGGAGAGGTTTTAGCAATTAGTTCCTGTTTGCAAAGAATCTGGGCCTGTGCTGCACTAGGCCACTTGGCCCAACCATTTTTTTAAATATTTTTTTTCATAAACTGCACTGCATCTCGTTAGAGATGCCCAGCTGTATTTTTCTCTCTCTTTCACAGCCAGACACATCACTTTTCATCCTGTCCTTTTCATCACCTACTGCTTCTATAGCAAGAAAAGCAAGTGAAAATGTAGCTCAAAGAAATCTCCTACGTATTTAGCAGATTTCTCCTGCCATTTAGCAGCTGGAAACAGAGAGGTTAATGCAGCACCTTGAGACACAATGCTGTGACGGTCACCCTTGCTGATATTCTGCAGCCATCAGTGGTGCATGGACCACAGTTCAGGCAGCTCTGTTACATGGTACTCAGGGATCATGGATCCGGTACACGCAATATATTTTTGTATTGTAGAGGGCCGAGCTGACTTTGCATCCCTCCAAGCTGGTGTATAAGCTAGCTCTAGCCTGGAAATTATAAGGCTGCTTTATTGCAAGCAGCAGAGATAAAGGGAATCACACATTACCATGTTGCTACAGCTTCTAGATTAAGTCAGTGCTACTGTGTTAGAGCGAAATCTGCTAGTCCTCATCTATGTAGAGGTATCTCCAGTAGGTTATGGGTGAAACCTGGCAGAGCCCCATAGATCGCTGTGGCTCTGAATAATATGCACACTAAAAGCTACGGGGCCGGTCACATAAGCATTCTTTAAGGACTGTAGCTGAGGGGTGTCCACGCATTACTCTTAGAACCACGAGTATCTCATGTTTTTTCTCCTATGGGGCTGGCTAGTAGAGATGCTGATAGGATAGGCATGCATTTCTGCCCCTCGAAAGAGCTAGCAGGAGGGTTGCAGTCCACTGGGTCAACCATTCTGTAGGAGGGAACCACTGCAGAAGTGCCCTGAGGAGATGAAAGGAGTGTGACCAGTGTGGCTGAACACTTTGCCAGCCTGTGTAGGAAAAAAAACATGGCAAAAGACACTTGCAGTTTTCTACCTTTACATTTTGCAAGGATAAAATGAGGTCGTAGACAATATACATTACAGATTATAAATAAAATCTTGCCTTTTTTTTCTTTCTTTTTTTTTAAATAGCAAAATTCCCACTGCTAGGCCAGAATTTCAAGGGCTTCAGTAAAAGACTTGCTCTCAAAGGCAATGACTAAACCAATATGTGCCGGTGTCCTTGAATGCAGAGATGTGGCTTCTGAAAACAAGATGTGCATAACAGTACCCTTCTGTTCTGTAGCTTAGCAACTCAGCATGTAAATGGATACTCTTCAAAAGAAGATTTCCCATTTTAATTGGCAAGAACAGAGATCCATGTTAGAAAGTAGATTTTGTGTTCGAAGCTGTCCAGTGGATGCAATTATATTTTTATTAAAGTGCATTTGTTAAGGTTCAGTAAGAATTCAGTGTTGGCTCCATTTTTATATATTTCTGCTGTCACATACATATATATACATATATATCTTCATGTGTGTTTGTGGGTATGTGTACGTGTGTATACATATAAAAGGTATGTTGCTGTGTAAAAATCCTTTTATATTTTGCTATATTATGGGAAGCGTTTCCACACTGAATTTAACTCCTGTCTAAATAAAATAACTTGCTTAATTTTAATATTGAGGTTATTTTGTTTTTCATTCACTACATTTACAAATCAAATGTGCCATACTAAAGATTTTTTACACCCATATAATCAAAATGGTGACACCGTTTCATTTGCTGCCAATATAAAATGAACCATTTGCCTATATTTACTGCCTAGTTGACTGATCTTTACACAGCAAAAGCAACAATCTCACTGGCTTCTGCTCTTAATAACTCTCCCAGTGAGACCAAATCAAAAGACAAATTTAAATCTCTTTACTGCTGTATCACCTTCTAGTTATTATGTACACAGTCATGATAGCTTATGCCTGGAAACAACCACCAAAATAGCATTTCCCCCTTGATAATGGCTTGTTAAACAGTTTTCTCATGTCACATTAACACTAAGCGAGGAGCAGAGGAGACTGGAGAAGGGGAGGAGCCTGGAGAGCATGGCACTCCATGGGACAGTTAGACAAAGCATGAGGAGGGCGCAGGTGAACGGACCTACTGCGAGGCAAGTCACACCGTGCATACCTTGGCAGCTCTCTCCAAAAATAATTCCTTGGACCTTCTGGGATGTGCTAAACAGGCTGGAGTTAGTACCATTTGTAACAGATGTGTGGGGTATAATCATGTTTGTACTTGATGCCTGAAGAGACGTTCTTACAACACCTTTGGAGCTGCTGCCATCTCAGGCAGGGACTGCTTTTATTAGCAATAAACTGTTTACCAGAAAAGGGTGTTTCAGTCACTCTATCACCATTAATCTGAGTTTGCTAAAGAGTTTTATTTATAGAAGTCCTTTGGTATCCAGCTTCATGGTACCAACGGTTGGAGAGGTGGTGATTTTTAGGGCAGTTTCCCTTAGCTATGGAGAGCTCCACCACCCCCTGCCTATACACTCGGAGAGGTGGGGTGGGAGATGCTGGTCCCCTTTCCTCAAGGAAAGGCAGGAATCGAGACCGAGAAGCCCACGTGAGTGCCCTGGAGACAAGAGCTCCCACCTTTTTCCCCTGGCATCCCATTTCTGAGGGCTTCCAACCTCACCTATAATCTTTCCTAATATATTCTAGTTTGAAAGCCACTGCCTTCATCTCTATGCTATTGAGTAAAAAAATAGCACACTTATGCATGGTGCAAAAATATTGCCCTTTATTTCAATTGCCCTGTTTCTGTTCAAAAGGCCTAAACTGGAATGGAAATATTTGGGGCTTTTCAGTCTAGCAAGAACTTCCCAAAAATTAATTTCATTTGGAGCAAAATATTGCCCTTTTTCACTCTCCTCTCCTTTTCAGCAGTGTTTTATTTAGGACTTCAGACAAACAAAAATTCAGTTATTCACTCAGCTCTGTTGAATACCAGGAGACCTCTTCTACCAAGCGGCACAGCTTTATGTCAGTCCTTTGGCTGGTTATCTAAGGTAAGTGTCACTGTATTACCAGTATTTTATGTTTAGTGCTGGTGTTACATATTTTATTCCAAGGGATTTTCCTTTCCAAAGTAAATGACCAATTTTTAGTTATACTAAAAATTTTTAGTTATAGTAAAAATCAGTGCATCACCATAGAGCTCAAGCTGGCTCTGAGGTGCAGCCTGGCAGCCCCCTAAGGATCAAGACCAGCACGGCAGCTTAGGAGGGAAGACAAAGATTGTACCCAGAGGCTGCAGGAGGGACTGGACTGAAAGCACCCTGAGAAGTTTAACACCTCATGGGGTCAAACCTTCAGTTTCATGTCATGTCCTACCTTGTACTGACTTGTAACATGGGGGAATTACGGATTCAAGAGGTGACTTAATGCAGATTTTGATTCAACTGTATGCATTGCTCCTTCTGTTGGAAACTTGTATCAATACATCATCTCCGTTATGCACAATAATGGGAGCTTGCAGCAAGCCCTACATCTCTGGCACTCTTCGCACTGGGTGCTAATTGTCAGAGGGGCTTTGGATGTTGCTCGCCAGGAGAGACACCTTGCCACAGCCTGGCAATTTCTGCGTTAGGCTTGGCATGGGTTCCCACTGGGCTCCTGGCAGCCCTGAGCACCCATCGCCGTTTAGCAGCCCCGAGCACCCATTGCCGTTTAGCCTTCCCAACTGGGATACTGGCTTCTTCCTCCTGAGGGCTGAGCGTGCATGCATGTGTGCATGTGCACGTGTGTGTGTGTGTGTGTGCACATGTGCATGCATGTGTGTTTGTCTGACGAGCTAGTGCCAACTTTGTCCCTACCTGATTGGTATTGTGTTTGACAGTGATGATCCCCCTTAGTCACTCCAATTTTTCAGGCAGCTTATGGAGTTGGGAAGATTTTAGTCACATCTTTCCTGTTACTGTTATTAACAGTGGAACAACCTAAAACACCCGCTTTCATGCTCCCTCTCTGCATAAAGAGGAGTGATCCAGCCTTGTTTGTTAAGGAATTTATTTGCAGGGGACTGGGCCATTTCTTTCTCTCCTCCTGCCTGAGAGTGACTCACTTCTTTATTGTGTTCTTTATAGCATGTTCCTGGCTTCTACCTTCCTTCTTCTGTTAGAAGCTCCTTAAAACATTACGCTAAAACCTTGCACATCATACATCTTAGCAAGTCATAATCACATCTGGTTTAGTGTCATGGCTGGAATCAGCTATTCTTACTGACTTTAGAAGCTGAACATTGATCAGGGTTTAAGACACTGTGAAATAGAGACCAGATTGAATGGCACCTCTCAAGCCCTTGGTAATTGATACAGGTGCAATAGGGGCTGGGACACAACAGCATCTTGGCTGCTTTACACTGAAATGGCCCAACAAGGAGTCATTGCATATCTTTGCAGTGAAAAGTAGGGAACATTTAAGGACATGACTTTGTGAGGACTGATTCCACCTTCTCAAAGGTAGAAAAGGCCTTGGTAATAAGAAGTACAGCTAAAATTAAAGAACCATATTCCTCTTTTTCAGGAGAGTAATGGATTCATCGAATGGTATAAGAATGCACACATCCCTTGTAAACTAAAACAGTGTTAATGATGTTCACTGATTTATCATTTATAGGAATAACTCTTCAATCAAAGTGTAATTCTAAAATTATTTTTGACTGTTTTGACTGCATTTTGCTGTAATGGATAAGAGAAAATGGAGATTTGTGCACTCCGTTTTTTCAGGAAAGAACCTGAGTCACAAAGTCTTGATCCATATCCAAGCTTCCCAAGCAGGTGTTGTTCAATGGCTTTGATTCAGTCAAGGGAACAGCTTCTAAGTTCAGTCCTTAGTTTCCCTAATAATCAAGGAAAGGGGAAATAGGTCAGCTCTTGAGTCCAGCCCCATTTCTAGTATTAGTCCACAGAAGACAAATGTTAATGAGGTGGGAAGTTCTCTGGCAGTGAAGCCGAGTTTGGAGATTATCGTTTGGAGAGTATCATCAGAGGTAATGATAGACCTCAGCAGATCAGTCCTACCTTGGTCTGCTAAGGCAGCTTTTGTAGAGCCGTACTGAAGCTTAGATTATTTCTGTAAACTGGGTTAAAAAAATGCAAAACAATGAAAAAACCAAGGGAGGGAGTTGCTTGTTATTGTTGTTATCCCGTTCTTCCGTGGCTGGTGGAGTCACTTTGTCTCTGCTGCACGATAAGAGCTCACAGAGAATCAGTTGCCATTTTCAGCTGTGTTTTGTGCTGCTACCTTGGATTATAAGCCCTCTTTACAGCTTCAGTCATAGCAGATTAAGATAATATCAGAAGTCCAGTTTTGCTGTAGACAAATCCTTGGTGTGCTGCATGCAAAAAAAAAATCCATCTAGGAGGAAAATTCATTGGATTCTGTTAGGATAAATTAACATGACAATATTTCTCTTTCATTTATCTCCAGTTTGTGTTAGTCTCTTCTGAAAAAAAGCAGTTTGATACTTCCCAGCAGAGAACTTCTGTGCTAGAGATTTCCTTTGTCTATTCCACCAGTTGCATCAGATAAAAATTAAGTGAAACATGACGTACTGACAGTGAGACCAGCAGACAGAAATTTGGCTGGGTCTTCAGTTGCACTTGAACTTCTGCTAAACATGTGATGAATTGTGGCAGTTGGGGGAGGTTAGTAAAATAAAAATAAAAATTGAAAAAAAACCCCAAACAAATAAAACCTCAAAGAATTAAAGCTTCTCAGTTCTGATTTCATCAGGAAAGCAGAGCTGCTAACAGTTTCTTATTTTTATTAGTATGTTAATTTACCTTTGACTTTTTCTACTGAATAAAGACCACAAAAGCGCTGTTTAAATTCTTGGTGTGAATGTTTGATTATTGGTATTTATTTTACCTTGCTTTACATAAGATACCTTAAATCATAATGATCAATCTCCTTACTATGGTACTGGTTACCGTGACTCCAATCTTACACCCATTTACGGCTGAAAATAACTGAGTTCAGTAGGCTTATCTGCATGTGCCAAGTTCCTCGCAGGCACATGGTTTTGCAGCACTGGCTCTTGTGGGCAAGGTTTTCAAAAGCAGCACTGAAAGTCTGCCTTTTCCCGCAGTGAACCCCCACCCTGCTGCCTATCGAGCCCTCCCAAATCCTCCCTTTCTCTGTCATCTCCTCTGCTTTGGTCATGATCCTGAGGCTGCTCTAGAAGAAACATAGAGGGAAGAAACCTGTTGACTCTAATCCTATACTAGTATGTTACACGATAGATGCCTATAGCAGCATGGCATATCAGGTCTGCAGCATTGTGCCCTAGTTAAGCCCGTCAGCTATTTCCCCTGCAAACCACCCTGTTTGGATGTGGCTGTGCCGCTGAGAGCTGAAGGTCCCCCTGGAATGCATTTGAAAGGCGTGCGGTTACGTTTTGTTTGACATTATGACAAATCCCAGCTGCACAGCCGGCTGTAGGATTGCGCTGAAGGCAGAGGCTTTCCTGGTCTCTGGCTTTGCAAGGTTACTGGGGAGGGCTATAGTAACATAATTCGACTTTGCTCCATATTTTTCTCATATTAAAAAAAAAAAAATCGTATGAAAAAGTGCCCTTCCCACATGTATAAGGACTTCTGAACTCCTGCTGCGCTCAGGATAATTGTTCTCAACTTGTGTTTAATTTTAAAGCTTGCTACTTCTATTTCAGACCAAAGAGGGACTTGTCAGCCATTTCCAATTACAGTAGTTTGCCTAAAAAAAGGCATATTTCTACTTACAAACCTCTCCTTGCCTGTGTGTCTGTACCGATCCAAGCACACATAGGGCTGAGAATAAGTGGACAGTGACATTGTCCAGCTTCGGCTCAATGTCCAGATGGAGATCGGCGACGAGTGGTGTCCTGCAGGGGTCCGTATTGGGACCAGTACTGTTTAATATCTTCATCAATGACACAGACAGTGGGATCGAGTGCACCCTCAGCAAGTTTGCAGATGGCACCAAGCTGAGTGGCGCAGTCGACACGTCTCATCACGAGGGACAGGATGCCATCCAGAGGGACCTGGACAAGCTTGAGAAGTGGGCCCGTGTGAACCTCATGAGGTTCAACAAGGCCAACTGCAAGGTCCTGCACCTGGGTCGGGGCAACCCCCGGTATCAATACAGGCTGGGGGATGAAGGGATTGAGAGCAGCCCTGCCGAGAAGGACTTGGGGATACTGGTGGATGAAAAGCTGGACATGAGCCTGCAATGTGCGCTCGCAGCCCAGAAAGCCAACCGTATCCTGGGCCGCATCAAAAGAAGCGTGGCCAGCAGGTCAAGGGAGGTGATTCTGCCCCTCTACTCTGCTCTGGTGAGACCCAACCTGGAGTACTGCGTCCAGCTCTGGAGCCCTCAGCACAAGAAAGACATGGACCTGTTGGAGCAGGTCCAGAGGAGGGCCACTGAAATGATCGGGGGGTGGAACGCCCCTCCTATGAGGAAAGGCTGAGTTGGGGTTATTCAGTCTGAAGAAGAGAAGGCTTTGGGGAGACCTTATTGCAGCCTTTCAGTACTTAAAGCGGGCTTATAAGAAAGACGGTGACAAACTTTTTAGCAGGGCCTGTTGCGACAGGACGAGGGGTAATAGTTTTAAATTAAAAGAGGGTAGCTTTAGACTAGATATAAGGAACAAATGGGTGGTGAAACACTGGACCAGGTTGCCCAGAGAGGTGGTAGATGCCCCATCCCTAGAAACGTTCAAGGTCAGGTTGGATGGGTCTCTGAGCAATCTGATCTAGTTGAAGGTTTCCCTGTTCACGGCAAGGGGGTCGGACAAGATGACCTTTAAAGGTCCCTTCCAATCCAAACTATTCTATGATTCTATGATTGTTAGATATTTATTTTCTAAGGTTATACAAAATGCACTGCATTTAACTGAGGTAAGTCACCACATGAATTTGCAAGTGGTTTTACAAGCCATGTGCCTTGAAGGGCCTGTGCTTTCCAGGCAAATGTCACGGCAACAGGGGCATGGCTGGCAGGGGCACGGGTCAGCTTGTTGCTTGCATGCTGCACCAGCTCTGCCCAGGCCCTTCCAGTCCGTCAGACAGCACTGGCTGCTTGCAGGTGTGCGGGGCTGAGCCTTGGGATGCTCTGGAGCATCTTAATGGGGTGAGTCTGTGGCCAAATGAATCCAATGTAGAAACAAGACGGGATTTTCAGGGAGGGTGGAAATGGACCACTGAAACAAGCTATTAAGGGAAAGAAGTTTGCTGTCTCGCCAACTTTGGATTAAGCCTGGATTTCTTTCTGAGAGATGTATACTATTCATACTCAGGTTACTGAGTTCAAGTCAGAGGTAAGCAGTAAAATTTTGAGGCCATCTTTAGGCAAGAAGTCACGTAGATATCTAATGACCCCTTTTAGTCTTAAACTCAAGGGATCTATGAGGAAACATCAAAGTGCTTGGAGTGAAACTGCAAAAGCTTCACTTCATGTGGGAAGACCTGAGAAATGCTAAGGAGACAGGCCCTGATCCTACAGCCCAGTTTGCGAGCAGGGATGTCCATCTCCAGAGTGGATGTCCATCTCTGGAGTAGATGTCCATCTCTGGAGTGGACTTACTATCTCCGCTTAGCTCAGGGAGGCACTAAAAGAAATAACCAGAGGATCAGGGTTGTTGGATAGTGTGTTTTACTATAAGGAATCAGCTTTTAGTAAAGCCCTGTTCTTTTTCATGGGGTCTTTGAAAAATTGGCAATATGCTCCCATGCATAAGATTCTTTAAGTCTTACAAACTGGCTGGCCTCTCCCAGGCCATTTTTTTCTCTCAGTGAGCTTCAGTTTTGCTTTTGCTGCTAGCTCGTGGTTCTCAGATGTAATGGGGAATGGGCGGGACTACCAGTGGGGAAGTTTAAAGTCATTTTCATTTATAAAGAAAACCTCCTGGGGAGGTTTCACTTTGGGCTGGAGCCAACTCTTTGTTCACCTGCAGAGCCATGAGGGAGCTGGGACGTACACAGCTCACCGCCACCGCCGCTTTCTCTCGATCCTGGGCTGCTTCGGAAGTCCTGTCGTAGCTGACAGAGCCAAGAGACCTCGCTGGGCTGTGAAATGATCCACAGCACTCCCCCAAATCCCTGCCCTGCTGCAAGACCCCCCCTCCCGTGCCTGACACTCCTCACTGTCCCATTGGCACACACTGTGCTGCGCCAGCTGGGCTGCGGGAGGCGGCCGGGCATGCTGCGGCACCCACTGGCACGGCATGGCGACACGTCTAGGGATACTGCGTGTCACATCTCAGCCGTATGGCATCACAGGTGAGGCTAGGTTTTGTTTTAGAAAACAATGGCTCTAAATACTGCCAAGTAGTTGATGATTTTCCAGGTCTGCCCATGGATGTCTGGATGGAGAGTGTTACTTTTTGGACTGCTGTTCTGAAGGGGGGGAAACCTGCCCTACAATAAAAACGTTTGTTCAAGCAGTGCTTTTACTGGTAGATTACATCTCAGCGGAGCCATGAGGACTGATTCTGGCTGCCTGAAGGCCCCCCTTGTAGCAATATATCTATTCTGAGCATACACAAGTCTCATTAGCATTAATAAATTGGCACTGAGGGGATTTTATAACATCTCTATGGCTGGCTGTCTCAGTTCCCTGTGGCCGGTTCAGCTTCAGACAGGGGTCTGTGAGCAGTTTTTAAAGGGCCAGACTGGGAAAAAATCAAGATAAGGCAAAGGAGGAGCAGGGCTTAATGGAGGCGTGACAGGGAAAGGCAGGGTGTCTTTTTGCTGTCTCAGTCCCATTTTCTGCTTGTTAAATAAACATGTGAGTGACTCTTTCCAAGTCCCCAAGTGTCATTACCCTGCCTCTCTCTAGCTACGTGTGTAAGGGGTGGGAAGGGGAAGGGTGTGCTGGTGCTGCCCATTGCCCTGCTTGTATCCCCCCACTTTCTCTTCATCTAACCTAGAGCTGTCCCCTGCCTATAGCACGTCTCTGACTGTCAGACTATGTAACTGTCTGCTCCTGGTCCCCATCTCTGTTGCATGTAGCTCCCTTCACTCCCCAAGCTTGCTCTGGTTCCCCTCCCAAGGGCTCACACGCTCTTTCCCACTCCCCTAGAGTTCCTTTTGTTTTCCCAGCAGCAGCAGAGAACTACATGTTTCACCTCTCCCCAGTGTGGCTGTGACCCTCTCACATTCTCCCTGCTTTGCTCTTTTTCTCCACCATGCAAACACCCCTTGCCCTTCCCCTTAAACGCCCAAGATCCTAAACCCCGGCAACTCACTCTTCTCATTGCACAGCAGGGTAATCCCTCACAAACTTTGGTTTAGGGACTTGAGCATGTCTGTGTCTATGCAATAACAAGACAGCTTTATGCTCTGAGGCAAACTGATATGGAACTAATATGGAATGGCATTCTTAACACAGAGAGGGCTGTGATGGGCAGTGCACCTTTTTCCAGGTTAGAAGAGAAGAGATGCATTAGTTGCATCCATATGAGCACTTCTGACCCTGATTGTTTGGAGTCATGTCTGACCCCAAATGTACTACCTGTCCTGGGTGGGATAAGGAAAACAAATCCTGCAATTTCTCAAGTTTTCTCTAGCTAGTGATATTATAGTACCTTATACTGCTGCTAGCAGTAGAGTCATTTTCAGACTTACCCAGCTGCAGGACAGTATTCTGGCAAGTTCCTGTTTTCCTTCACAACAGCGTTCAAGCGCCTTGGCAATAGCCAGTCAAAGAAAGTCCATTTTGAGGCTCAGCCCAGAGACTAGTACAGAGGCAGAATAAAGCAGTAAAGAATAAACCTCACCAAGATCTGCATTTGGAGTGGAAAAGCACTTAGGCTAACAAGCAGGAAATGTCAAGCAGAGGCTCTTGGGAACTAAGTGCTTTTCTCCGCTCAGTTTGCATGGCAAGGAACCTTCTTGTGTAATTAACGCCAAAACACCTCCTTTCTCACAGAAAGCATGGAGATACAGTGGATGGGCAACCCTTTCACAAGAGAACATCATGGTGAAGGCAAATGGGACCCTGGCTTCTGGAGATTGGATTTGAATCCAGGTCCTCCATATGCCAGGAGAGAGGTCCAGCCATCAGCCATGGCATACACGCCAGGGGGTGTATCTCCTCGCAGTTTGTATAAGCCATTGTATAAGCCAATTGGGCTGCAGAGAACATCAAGATGACATTGGGCCCCAAGGATGAAGGGCAGAGCATGTGCCTGCCAATAGCAGTGCAGGCACCAAAGAGTTTAAAATTTGAGCCTCATCCTTCCAGCATGAGGAGGCATGTGACTTAGAGGCACCCCGCCATGAATTTAGTTAGTTTAATATTTCATGGAGATTGTGAAATTCTTTAACATAAGATAAATAGTTTAGAAGGATTCAAAAAAAGAAATGAGATGATTTCTAGAGTTAATGGGAACATCCAGTTCAAATACAAAATTTCAATGAAGAAAGAGCTTTGGAAGTTTCATCTATGCAGTCAAACTCCAGGAACTGGAGGAAATTTCTCCATTAGGTGGGCCACCCCACAGATGCCCACCCAAGCTGGTACTGGTCGGTACCACAGGAGAGACAGGAGACAGGATTTCCTGATCTCACCCAGTCTGGCTGAATTGCTTTGTAGCAATTTGAAAAACACCAAAAAGGTAATATATTTTCTGCCAATTCTTTTCCTCTGTCCAAAGTAGAAACCAACTAGGAAAATATGTTTAACATCAGACATACTTTTTCCCTGCATATGAAGAAATCCAGAAGATGAGTGTTTCATTATAAAAATATTTCATACTTAAGAGATACTGTCTGTATGTCCTTGGTTGGGTAGCAGAGTAAACAGTTGCATAAAAGTGAAAGGATTTAAGATGTGTTAAAAGGGAGTTCATTTTAGCTGCACCGTAACTACAATAACATACCTATTTTTTTTCTTAGCCATGCCAATCTTGTATGAACACTCTCCCTTCCTGTTACTCTTTCACATTGCCTGGATAGGAAATCAAATGCAACGGAGATGGGTGAGACCAGAAAAGTTTCAGATTTTATTGAACTTTGAGGGTTTCTGGAGCCAGTGGCTTGCAGAGGTATCACTCTGTGGAGGATTTCATCTGTAGCTCAGTGATTAGCAATTGAAGGATGGACCGTGTGAATGGATGTGAATGAAGAAGAACAACTACATTTGGGCCCAGTTTTTTCTGTTGTAACGCAGGAATAATTTGCAGCTTGAACTACGTTTTTTTGACTTGTGTGTAGAGAACACGGCATTTTTTGAAGGAAACACAGCTTTGCTGACTCCTGTGTTTGGAAATTACCTTTTCGATTACTCAAACAGGAAAGGATAAACACTGGAAACGTTATTAATAAAACATTAAACCCCCCCAAAACCCCAGCTCCTAATTCAGCAGAGGTCAGACAATAAAGTTTACAATCACGCACACCACGTTGCTCGGCGCTCAGAGCCAGCACACTAGTGACTGGCCAGATTAGTTAATCTTCCTCAGCTTCGTCTTGGGCCCTATAACTACTGCGGCAGGTCATTAACCAGCTGGTGAAGCCCCGGCACATCGTACATTTATTCCCAAACCTTAGCAGCCGTTGTTGAGTCCAGGAGCCTTAAAGAGGTATTTCTGATGTTAGCTGACAGAATGATAATTTATGCTCGCTGTAATTCAAAGGGATTCCAAGGCAACTGTAAACTAATGAAACCTGAATAGCTTTCCCGGAGAAGGTTCCTTATTTAATCGGTTGAACAAGAATGGAAATATGTAAAATGGGCAGTTGTTCTTTCTTTTAAAAAATACGTCCTTTTTGCGAAAAGGGAGATAAATGAGATCATGTTGTGTTAGAGGAAAGAAATGTAGAAAAATGTTTGACTAATGCAAAATGTTTATTCTCCCCACGTTTCTTGATTTTTTTTAACTTTGCTGTTCATCACTGCCAAAAGTAAAAAGTGAAGAACGCAATGTCTAGTAAGTTTGGTAACCTAGTAGAGGTATTGCATTCAGCCAGGATTTTCTTTTTCTTTCCTTTTTCTTTTTTTCTTTTTTTTTTTTTTTTAATCTCAAATGAAAGGCTCTCTTTAATCAGATAATTGACCGGCTGGTAATTTTAGCCTTTTGTGACACACCAGTTGGCAGGTACAGTGGTACATAACCATGAGCCTTTTCCTACAGCCTTCCCTCCCTCTGGGACACTCACAGACGTGTCTCTGTCTTATCAGTCCCAGGGGACCGTTCCCAAACATTTTGCAATGAGAATGCTAAGGAGGGGCCTTTTCCCTCCCGCAAGGGAGGGCCAGCTGTCGGAGGTAACGACTGCCGGTGGACTCGCAGATGGCACTAGAGGTGCTCCCTCAGCCCACCGCGCACCTGAAGAAAGGGGGTGGCCATTGCACAGCTGTTCCCGTAGGGGCCACACTCTGCCCCCCTGTCCCGGGGCTCGGGGTCCTTGCCAGGCTGGGGAGGGGGGGGCTCAGTGGCGGCGGACATGGATGTCCCCAGAGCGTGCCACGCTGATGAAGAAGGCACGGAGATGGTCCTTTGCAGTTACTGCCTGCTCCTTGCTCTTACCCCTCCTCTGCTCATTGCTTTCAATGGCGGCCGGGAGTGAAACGTAACTTGCTGCATGACTGACAGCCCTGCAAGCTCCTTGGCAAACCTCGGGCCTTATTTTGAAAGGCCCCTGAAAGAAAAAGGATTGTGTGCTCTGTGAATGCGAGGCTGCTGAACCGCTGCCAACCCCAGGCTGCTCCATTCAAAGGGCTGAGTGAATAAATGAGAATAACATCCTTGGGGACCTCGGGGATCGGTTTACTCTGAAAATCCTCAGCCTTACAAAGGGTCAGAGTCACAAGGTAAATGAAAATGGCTGGGAGGGGACTTTGATGGTCGAAACACTGTAACTGTAGAGGACTTGAAAGAAAACTGAATTTTTAAAAAAGTGAGAGAAGGGAAGGAGCAAACAGGGGGAGAAGATGGCGGGGAGGGGGACTTCAGCCTGCAGCCTCACCAAAAGGGGAGGGGGAGAATGGGAAGAGGAGAAGAGAAAGACACCTCTCCACTCTCTTAATCCACAGCGATCTTTAAAATACTGCTATTTAGGGTACGGGCAGTGGCTGTAGCAAGGGAGAGCATCTCCCCTGCCTGCTGCCTCAGTGCGACCAAGGTATTTCATTTGAGTAACCGGCAGCTCGCAGAGGGCTGAGCAAATGGCACTAAGGGCATTACTGCACCGTGCCCTGAGAAGCTGAAAAGCACAGCACCCAAATCTTAAGATAGTTTGGGCGTTTCAGTTAACAAATGCCCATGTGAGTTAAGGAGGAGACATGCAAGAAGGGCATTTTGGAAATAGCCTTGCACTGGTATGGAAGGCAAATGACGTGAACGCGTGCACTTGCCTTGTGTCTGTTTAAGATTTGCTGTGTAAGTGTCGATAAGTCGTATAAGGCCAGATCCGAGTTAACATCTTGAGACCAGTGGGAATTAGACACCTAAACACTTCAGTCTCAAAATCTCTGGCTCTCGTTGGTCTCATCTCTTTACCTTTAGTTTTCTGAGCAGCTCCATTAATACTGACAGTAGTAAAGTTAAACACATTCCTAAACATTTGCAGGATCAGGATGTAAGTGACTCAGAGCAGCCGCAGTTTCTTATTAGGTGTTTGTATAGTGCCTGGCATCTGGGCCCCATCTCAGTTGGAATTACTGTAATTCAAGCCCTAGTAATTACAAAAATAGTTTAAATACTGAATTATAACATTTTTCTGTCAGATTCTCTTCTGCTGGTTAAATATTTTTTTAAGTCCTTTAATTCAAGATGCCCAGCTGACAAGTGCATAGTTTTGGTCAGAGAGTGTTGCTTTCTCAGTGATGTACCTTAACTAAGGGAGAAGCTGTATATGCAGCTGAACTCATCTTTACTCTCACACGGTAAAGATGATACCTGTAGGCCACTGAGAGAGTTAGAGGCATTTTTCCCCGCTCTGCTGTTGGTAAAGACTCTGCTATCTCCAGATAGTTTCCTTTTGCAAATAGTTACTTATCTGTAATGGAGGGTGGGAAAAAGAATATCCTACTGAAAATCAAGAGAAATTCAAGCTTGCTGCATTTAGGCATTCAGATCAAGATCCATACTCTGTGAAAAAGAGTCTTGCCTTCAACTTCCACTAGGCTTCATGTCGTCATATAGACTCCATGCCTTGTAACTGAGTTAAACTCTGTTATTTATGACACAATTTTGGGGCTAGGAATGTTAGTACCCCATGCCAGTGCACAAAATAACAGTGGACAGAGAACATGCAGGATCCTATTTCGTGTTTCCTACATGCCAGCTGCAATATTGTTCCTCTGAACAACTCTCTCCTGCCTTAGGATCCAGGTGGGGAAGGACCTGTCAGCCCCAGAGAGCATCATAGGCTCTTGTCCACCTCTGCTGGTGTTTTTTAGGGTGAAAACAAGAGGGTTTAGCTCACCAGTAGTATAGGCCAATGAGTAGCTAGATCCTTCATCTGAAAGTAGAGATAAAACATATTTCAAACAGTTTTGTTTTGTGTAGCATGGATGCTAATAGAGTTGATAGGACTGCAGAGAAAGTAAAATGGCATCCACAAGGGCAAACACTAATAAGAGATTTTTGCAAACCAGAAAACTTTGAGGCTTTTCTAAAGCTTTTTTTTTCCATCAGGTTCAGAAAACAGCATTTATGCCTAAATCCTTGCACTAGGCAGAATAGAGACATTGCTGGATTGTGATCCAGTTCCTGTGTCAACCTCTAACAGCTTCAGGGGGAGTCATTTAACCTCTCTGCGCCTCAATTTCATCTTCATAGTGCAGAAACAGAAGCGCTAGTTTAATCCTACATACTGTGCAAAAGAGGTACAAGTAAACCATAGAAATCTTGTTTTGGCAGATAGATTAATGGAGGAAGAAACGACTTTGTCACAGAGCATATCAGTGAAGAAGGTATTTGATCATTTATTTTTAAACAGAAGCAGGTAGTTCACAAAACTCCAGTCAGGTTTTCTAGTAGGGCTGGGTCCCTAACCCAGGGTTCGGGCTCCCTCGTGGGTTCTCTGAAGTCTAATAAGGAGCAAGGTCATGCTGCAGCTTGCCCAGGGTGTGGGCATTAATGGGATTTCCTTTTAGCCTGCCACCTGTTTTCCCATGCCAGTGGGAGCTTTGGAATCTTTGAGATCTCTACCACTTTTGTCAAATTCAGCAGAAATAGGGCAAAGGGTTCAGAAGTTACTGGAGTATCTTGTGTTGGTATAAGACTCATTTCCTTAGGAAATCAGGCTGAGAAAGCAGTTTGGTTCAGAGTACACTCACGGCTATAACATGCCATAATTCGCTGTAGCTGTGAGCATCATTGTATAAATGAACACACATGCACACACATTTCCTAATGCCTAGCGGAAGCAATAAGCAGAACCAATCATGTATATGTAATTGTGTTTATTTTTCACAAATGTCTTTTTAAAAAGGATTCTCTTAAACCAAACATTTGAGAAATGGCCCAAACTGGGATTTATCTCAATTATGTGTGTGGAGAATTATATGATAGACACGTTTTTCCAGGAGAAAAAACTGAAATGGCACATGGAGTTCATTAAAATTGAGCTAATGGTTTCAATCACGTTCCTAATAGTGTAGAATAGCTAGCCAGCAATGTGGGCTGGGAATAAATCTGTGTGATACCTACTGAAACATATGTGCTTTTGTTTTCCCTCACCACGATGGGCAAACTGTCTGTTCCTGAAATGCTTTATTTTTACAAACGTGAATGAGGAGAAATGTGAATGAGGAGAAATGTGAATGATTAAAAAGAATAAACATGATTAGTCTGTATAACATCTTGCACTATATGGGTTCAGATAGATAGGGACAAAGAGACCTGTACCTGCTGTAGGGTGGACAGTTCATGGTTGTCTACCATGCAGTCATATGTAAGGACAGAGTTAGGGCAATACAGGTCATATTTCTTTTATAAAGTGCCAACTTGTTCTTAGCCTCAAGCAGACAAAAAGCAGAGCGGTACAGCTTAACTTATTAATGCAGTCAGTGCCAACATTTACTTTAAAGAACTCCTTATTTTCCCAATTCCTACAGCCATTTTTTTTAAAAGTATACGTCAAACAGTTTTCAATATTTCAGTTGTCTTTGGGACTGTGAGGTTTTTGTTAACATGGGGGCAGGGAGCAGCTGCCCCATGTAAAGCCCCCTTCAGGCTATCTTTATTTTTGCTTGATAACCTTTGCAAATGCGGCACTCTTTATTTTGCTTTCCCAGTGTTTCCCAGCAGCAAAACTTTGGAGTCCCCTCCAAATAATTTGCTTGGGAGCCAGAGAAGCACTTTTCATCCAGCGCTGTGGATTTAAGTTCAGCCTTCAGAGGGCAGCCCAAGGCAGCAGACAGCCCCCGCCGCCCGCCGCAGGTCCTCGGCCAGGGCCAGCGCTCGCCAGCTGTCGCTGCCCGCCGAGAGCCGAAGCAGCCATGTGCGACCAGCGCTGAAACCTCCTCTTGGGTGAGGTTTGCACCCTCTTGTCATATTTTATTCTAAGCCCTTCCCCAGACGGCATTACTGATTCATGGCATTATTCTCCACATGGTGTGCTTCTGCGAGATGATACCCGAGCGCGGGTCTCTGTGTGGACGTAACGGCATGACAAAAACGCAAGGTGACGGCTGCGGAGCTGCTAGGCAGGCTGTTGTGGGAGATCTGTAGGAGAGAAAAAGGAAGCGCCTTTGCTGCGTTGTGTTTCTGTGCCACAGAAGTTTATCTATAGATGTGGGCACCACACTTTCATTTTCAGAAGGGAAAACTGCAAATCATTGCTTCAAGAATTAATATAAGACCCTCTGTCTTGTTTAAGGTTTTATTGTGATTAGTTCTGCTGGTATGAAAAGGGGAAGATGGAGACAGTGAGTTCAGTGTGCCTCCCCGAAAACAAAACAGGACTTGTTTGATCCCATTCTAAAATCCAATAAAAGAAGTTTAGATGCATGTTGAAAGACCCATTTGCTTCCACCAGGCACACCACATAAGCAGTTAGTGTCCTATCTACTTCCCTCATCTTGCTTTTAATTCTCTCTTTTCCCTCACTTTCTAATATCAACTTTCACATAACTCTGTATTGCCCCAGGACTACATGATCAAATCACTTTTAATAAGAAAAAGTGAGTTGATTTATGAGGGAAACATTTCCTTGATGGGCACTGGGGAAAAAAAAAAAAGCCCGAAGAATTTTCTTGATGATCCGTTTCATTTCCTAGTTATTGTGCCTACAAGATAACCTTCCCCAAAATTCCTTGAGAAAATGCCCCTCTAACCTAATTGAGGGATTTCAATTCCAGTTGAAATTATGCATTTCCTCCTGCTCAGTCCCCCTCGCTGCAGTTTAGAGTGATCTTGGAGCTTGTTTCTGCTGGAAAAACTCAATGTTTGGGCTTCTGAGCTGGCCGGCCATGCCACACAGTGCAGAGAAAATGGTGGAATGAAAAGATGCTTTTATATCGCTGTTTTCCTTCTGTATTATGAAAGTATTGCAGCGTCAGGAGGGAAAAGGAAGGTTTTACAATTGGGAGAGTGCAGTTTGGGGAAGAAAACTAAGTGTCCTTGAAAATATCTCCTGGGTTGTATCACATGTGCTCACGGATGCCAGCAACTGGGAATGGAACAGCACCAGGGAAACAGGATGGATTTCAAAATACAAAAACGCAAAAGTAGTACTGTGCCAAGGAAGCATGATAAAAATGCCTGACTGCACACCTAGCTGTAGCAGAGAAGAATGTAGACAAACCCATAAAGTCTGGACAATTCTCTGAGGAACAAAGGAGCTGCCTTCCTGGAACAGGCTTGTGCTGCTCTCCAGGCTGAAATCTGGCTCCAGGGCTGACCTCCTCCAGATGCTCCAGAAGAAGGCAAAAAAAACCGCTCTGAAAAACAAAAACCTCAAGGAAGACATTAAGGGAATAGTTTGCCAATAAAGGAGAATTCTTCATAATTGCCTTCAGTTAGTTACTGTCTTACACTCAAAGCAAGAAAGCTTAGTTCATTTCTAAAACACTTTTAATATGCAAGACACAAGGGTGCATGGATTTTGAAAGTTAACTGCTTATGCATGCATATAAAGAGCGTATATTGCATGTAAAAGCACACATATGCAGAAACAAATTACATACCTTTAAAACCTGCTACAGTTCTATGTATGAAATAGAAAAAAGCTAAAATCAGTAAGTGTTCATTGCCCTCATATTTTACACTGATTCCCATTCCCATCTTGCTCCATTATGCTCCATTTGATATCCTTTGCCACTTTTTAACCTGGAGGCATGCCCCCGCAGAGGCAGGTATCTGTGTCAGACTTACCCAGCAGTAGGACAATTATCAGTGGACTAAGATTACATTATTAAACGTGCTCACAAATCCTCCTCCGCATGACGATCCAACTCTCGTCCTTGGCACGCGATGCCGACCCCGCTGTGCTTGCCCGCTCTGGGAGCCTGCTGCAAACGAGCCGGCCAGGCTGCTCAAGGAGCCAGCGCCACGCACGCTCCGGTGACCGGCAGCAAAATACAAGCGCATGAGAAAACTCTTTTGCTACATACACGTCTGCAATACTTTTTGTCTACTTTGCTGGCAGGGAGGCCAAATGATACCTTTCCTTTTAGGATAGCAAAATGAATCATACTTTCTGTCTTAGGAGTAATGTTTATGTGTCTCTGGGAATGTGATCCTTATTCTCTCTGTTACAGACAAGACCCAGATGCTTTCCTGTAGTTCAGATACATGCAAGATACCTTCACTTCTCTTTTTCTTTCTTTTCCTCCCTCCTCCTTCTTTCCTTTTTCCTTTCCTCCTCTCACTTTTTCTTTCTTTCTCTTGGGGGCTGTATATGCGGTCCTTCCCAAACAAAAGGAGTTTGCTCTTTTTCATAGAAGGATGGGAAAAGTTCTTGCATGAGTGGAAAAGTGCTTCGTTCTACAGTTTTGAGTGGGGATTGCTGCCACGTTAGTGTCTCAAAATGTCCTTTAAATGCCATTGTACTGCCAAGGGAATGCCTTGTGTTTTGGGAACTACAAATAGGGCTACCTGAAAGAGAAAGAGATCTGGCTTGTAGGGAGTCGTAGGCACCTACCACCTGGGAAGTTACTACAAGTTGGATAGAGTAAATCATTGGACTAATCTTGAGCTCATTTCTGTTTAAGTCCAGGGAGAAGCAGGAACACCCTTGGTTAGCTTTGCCACCAAGGCAAGACTTTGGCATCAAGCCTAAGAACAGAGCGAGGGACCGCAGGAGAAAGCCGCAGCAGAGGGAGTACAAGCAGAGGCAGCGTCTGTCAGCCAGACGAGCAGAGGTCTCAGCCCATCAGAAGTCGTACTGGCTTCTTTCCTGAGCATAAGGGCAAAGGACTTCTAAGAAAGGGTCTGAAAAACAGCTGACTTTGTGGATGTTTACAGCAAACTCTTCCCAACGCAAGGAGTCACACAGATGTGGTTGCTTATAAATGTAAAAATTCAACACAGATGGATTAGGGGGGGAGTCTAGCTCTCAGTGCTGACTCTGAGACGAGAGTGGGCTGCGAAATGAAGCCTGCTAGGTTATGTTTGACGAGGCAGAGACGAGGCAAAGAGAGCGAGCTGTAACATGATCAAAACAGTGAGGTTGGGAAATGATCTTTGGAGCAGTTCTCAATCACCGTGAGCAGGGAAAACTGTGTTTGTCAGGAAGAGAGGAAAGGCTGCGGCTTCCGTGGTCTACTGTGCTTTGTCCAGACCAGGACTGAACAAGCCTTTTAATCTATGCAGTACTCACTTTACTAGACAGATTTATATATTGTATATGTGTTAGAAAAAGGTTCCCGAGCCAGTACTTGTTCTAAATCCTTCCCTTTCCATTTCATTTTTACTGTGCTCACAAACGCCCATTAAAATCAGGATCTCATAGATCTAGTGGATACACAAATATTACTGCCACCTTGTTACAGCTACAGAGGATGTGAGGAAACAGCAGACTCCTCATTCAGTTGAGTTCCCATTAGCTCGTTCCTGTCGCTGCTCAGGACTAAGGACACGCCAGCAGGGAAAGGTGTCCCCGTGCCTGGTTCCTTCAGCTGCCTGTGCTCTGTGCTCCCCTCATGCTAGGTGGTCTTCGGGTGAGCCAGGGTAGACCTCTGGTCCACCTGAACCATTTGTAAGCAGCCATTCATGGTGTGGTTGCATGGGTACAAGAGCTGAGGTGGGGAGAGATGATGGCAGGATGGATTTATCCCTTTTTCCAGCAGCCTGGTTTGTGTTGGGTGGCCTTTCTTCACCCTGATGTTTATCTATTTCTGCTTTAAACACTTCTGATAGTTGTAAATAATAATGCCGAGATCCCAGGAGGGTTTTTGTGATGAATCACAGTGGCATTCAAAGTGAGATGCACTCCGAAGTGACAGAAGGGATTTGGAAATCTTACTGATAGTGCTGGAAAAGCCCTTGAGGGGCTAGAAAATATAGCTTAGCCAAATCAAATTATTTGCAGAATGGCATCCTGTCTCCCATGTTTCAGTTGGGTGCTCTCTTTGCTTCCACCATGTAAGCCACTGCCACATCACTGATGCTAGGTCAACCCAACACTCCTCCATTCCTCAGCTACCCTTCTAGCTTTCTCTTCACTGTTTTTGTTTGTTTGTTTGTTTGTTTGTTTTCTGAATCCTTTGTAACTTGTTGGCATTTTTGTGGTATCAAAATACTAAAAAATGAACAGTTTCCTAAGTTGAGCATTACAGTAACTCTACATAAGACTTTGTGGCTCTGTGTTTTTGTAACCATGTGAATTGTGGATTCTTGCTTTTTTTTTAATTTTACACCATATTACACCACAAGCTGTTATCTAATTTGCTCTCCACCAGCACTGCATAAGCATCATTGCTTTTCAAGACTGCTTTCGCCTATTGTTAAATAGCCATGGTTACTCATACTCCTACTTTTGCACATGGCTTAGAAATCTTTACAGAAACGCATTATTTCCACAATATCAATGTGTCTGCTAGTAAATTAATATACCATTCAACCTAAGAAGATATTCATGCCCTTGTTGAAAGACAAACAGGTACAAAGACATGTCTAGAGATCAACACTGTGCCTGATCTATGTAATATTTTTATTAATGTTATAAAATGAGTTATACATAAGAATGGCTAATAGTACTGAATAACTCTCTCTAAGGTGAAAGAAATGGCCTAAAAGACTTAGGAAGGTTATAAAGAAACACTGGACGGTAATAATTTAATATACAAGATAATAAAAACGAAGTCTGGTTTTACATAATCTGCATCTCAGATATTTAATGACATAGATGGAGGTGAAAAACTGTAATACCCAGGTAGAAAAATTAGATATATGTCTTTCAATCCTTATAATAAAGGATTTATCATGTAGAAGAGGATATTGATTTATGATGATCAGCACCTTGGCTCAGAACATGAGTCCTTCTAAAGAAGAGCCAGCGACTGTTCACAGGGGAGTAAATTCATTCTTGCCTTAGAAAGCAAGTATTATAGTTCCCTTCTGTACCTGTCTGAACAAGACATGAGTTGTTGGAGGCTTCACTTGAGTCCTCAGGTTGAGCTTCACTAGGTCTTCTTTTCAAGTCTGGAAGAGCCTGTTGATCCCTACTGCATGTAACTTACAGCAAAAATAAGATCATTAAACAAGTATACAGGATAAAGGAATGAAAAGAATGCATTTATTCTGTGGCATTACATGCATTTTTGAGAAATAGTTGCTCAGTTGTTATATTTAAGCTGAGAAAAAGAAGTGCATTTAAAATTTTCTGTGCCTTAAGATAGAGCTGGTAAACACACATGTTGTAGAGTGTCCCTGTTGTCTGGAGCTCACCGACCCCCAAAATGATTACACTCATTTGTTCTGCATGGTGAGGGCTGAGTTCCACAGTTTGCTGTTGGCAGCTGAGAGCTATTATTGGGCTGCAACATCTGTTTCAACAACAGTGAGTCCCTGGTCAGCAGAACTAATTAAAAAAGAAGTCCAGAGTCAAATACCATGACCTATCTGGTGTGTCTATGTGTAAACATGGTAACTACTGGAATAATGAAAACTTTAAAATGCGTAGGATAATTTACAAAAATATGACAAGTGATGAAAACTCTCAGAACTGTTCTTCATATCACACACTTACGAACAGCACAGGCGAAGATTAGGATTCCTGCAAATGCTTAAGCGAGTAGGGAACTTTTTATCCACGTGGGCATTGGTAGTAAACTCACTGAGGCCACTCAGCTGCGCAGCCCTTCTCACGCGGGTGAGTATTTACAGAATCGGATCGCAAGTTTCCTCAATACTCTGCCAGGGTTTTGTTAATTGGTAATAGTCGCTATGAGGAGCTCGGGTGTACATATAATGGTTCCAAACATTCACGGGATTCCTCCATTTCTCTCTTCTGTCAAAGTTTCAGTTGTCAAGACAAAAATAACTGGTGCTGGTGAGTTCCAGTGTGTTAAATACTTCCCTCTGACCTAACGAGGAGGAGAGGAGTCGTGTTTATACTGGGCTGATGAAATGAGATGGCTTGTTTGAGGAAAAGGCAGTAGACAAAATACTCAGGACAGGAGGAGTAGGAAGCTGTCACAGCAGGGACTGCTTGGTTGTCAAAGTGATGACTGAGTTAACTCCGAAGCATCCTAATTTTGGTTTTTCCCAGGTTTGCTGATTAATTCCAAACTTTTTAAAACTGAACTGAGGCTGAAAAGTGACCAAAAATTCCCTACTGCATACACGTGACTAAAAAAGTGATCTGGTTTCTTTTTTAAATATGGGCAGATTTTGTGGTAGAAGTTGTGCTTAAAGGAAGCCCCTTCATAGTCCCTGCACGAACTGTATGGGAGGTGGGTCCAGACGAGCGAGTAGAGACAGGAGTGCAGTAGATAGTGCATTAGGAAGCTGCTGCTTTCCAACACAGCAAATGGGCAGGAGATGACGGAGCGTCCTTCCCCATCCCATCTTCAACATATGGACCATAAGCAAGTAACTGTGAGGTCCTTTTTCCAGAAAACACACAGAAGGAACTGTAGCTCTCAAGGTCACAATTTCCCATCCATACAGCTCCTAATGCTGCACAATATATCCCCTCTCCTGGTATACGGTGCAGCTGCAGTCGTGACTATTAAATGAAGATATAAATGATTAATAGTGCCTCAGAGTAAGTCTGTCTATTCACAGTTCTTTTCTTTTTCAAATGTGTTTTGAACATTTCCAGCCAACAGGAAAATTGCTAATGGATTCTTGTGTCTGGTTTTAAAATTCAAAAATTTGTTTTTATTTAGCTCTTTCCTGACCAAACCTACGCTTGTCTATGATTTCCCTTATTGCAGAATAACAGAATCCTTTCTTTTCAGGGGCCACAGAGAGATTGAAATGGTGTACTGAAGACAGTACACCTGTGTAGTCAGTTGTTTTCTGCAATCCATTCTTTCTTTAGAAATGATGGGAAATCAATGTTTCCCTAGAGATTTTTATTGCCAGTCTGTTTATCTGCCAGAACCTCTTCAATATCCTTCTTAAATGGCTGAGAATTATCTTTACAGGGTGTTGAGATGAATGGTTTGTCAGACCTTCTGCCTGATGATTTTTACATCCTTTTCTAATCTCTCCATTGAATAGTAGGTTAGCAAAAAGTAACATACATATAATATGCCATTTTGTACTGTCAAACTTGCTGCAAATCCTAACTCTGTTATGAGACCATGCCCTTAAAAGTGGTGGGGAAAATGCCATTAATTTTAATGTCTTATGTGTTTAAAAGAATGACTAGACTATGTCTTTGTCACATTCAGATTATTTGCAAGAAGTATATCTTCCCCACAGGCTGACACTATTTTTGATAAGAAAGAACAATATTCCTGTTGATGATTTTCTTAACGTCACTGGCAAAATTTGGATTATCCACTGCTAATTCTGTTTGTTTAAACTACAAATCCTGATCTGTCCTTTCTGATTCATTTAACTTGCCATCGTGCCATGTAGTGGGTCAGGTGGCGAGGTGATTGATCCACACTTCCATTTCTCCGTGGCCTTTTCCAGACTTTTTCTATCAACTCATGCAATCTCTTCTTAATATTTCTTGGTTATGCTTCAGATATAACACCATTCTATGAGAAATGAGTAATTACATTATTTATCTTTTCACCATTCTGGCAGATACCGCATCCATCAAAACCAGATACTAGGAGTTTGTATTTCTTGAAAGAATTGAAAGAGCTCAGAAAAAAAAGACAAAGGAATAGAGAAACCATCAGCATTTATTTTGCTAGAAAAATGTCATGAAAGTGAGACCCTGCTTGTAATATCAGGAGCCTCTTTCGTTGTTGTGCCGCAGTTCTAAAGAAAGCCCAGAAAAAGCAACATGTATCAAGCTGAACTGTTTCATTTTAAACTTAGGACCTTCCCTCACTTATAGCAGATGTGGACCCCAGGTTTTTGGCCATCCCTAATATAAAGGCTGCTACTGAATGAAAGACGAGGTAATTTCAAGTCAGGTAATGCTGTATGGTGACCACATGTTCCCCATTTCTTTTTCAGGCTGTGCTGTTTTCGCTTCGTGCCACTAAGCTTTTGTGGCATGATGTTGGTAATCGTCCTCTGCACAAAGGCTGCGGCGAGGACGCGGGTGCTGGCGGGCACGCTGCCGAGCTGCCGGAGGGTGTTTGGGGAGACGGCGGGGCGAGGAAGGCAGAGCTTCCCGGGCGAGACGTGGGGGCTCCTTTGGCAGGGAAGGGTATGGGTGCTTCGCCAACAGCGGGCAGGTTCACCTCACACCTGGTACGCGGTGGGATAAAAGCACCTGCAGACATGATGCCAATGTTTTCCCGGTGTGCCTTTCCGGCTGGTGCTGGGTTGTAGGCAGAGGAGGCTGGGCCTGGAGGGGCTGCCCGGGCTCAAGCAGCCCTCCCCCAGGACCTGCCTGGCTGGGGCTGGCACAGGGCACGGGTGCGAGGGCAGCTACCACCGGCTGTGAGGACAGGACAGTCATTTCCGAAACACCCTGCCCCTTCCCCTTTATTCCCCTGGTTGCTGCAGGGGCAGCAGGAAGCCCAGCTCCCCACATTTCTCCATCTTAAACATGCCTTTCTCCTCCTACTGTCTTTCCGTTGGCAGAAGGAGGCTGTCCCCAGACCCTCGTCCACTGGAAAGTGACATCCAATTTCTCCTACGCTGCTGAAAAACTCGGAGCCAGTCATGACTATGTTGATCTGCTTAGTTTTACTGGATGAAAACTGCAACAATAATAGCGCTGATACAGTGCAGAGCAAGACTTTCAGCTGTTGCAATCATCACAGTTCTGCCAGCTTCAAAGGAAATAATCCGTTCATGCCAGTCCAGAATCTGGCCTTCTTCTAAAGAAAGCAAGTAATGCTGAAATCAAGGTCCCTCTTGAACAACGTTGTATTAACATAGTGACTGTTCCTTGCCAGAATAGCTTGCACCTCTTACCCCAAATTTGAATCTAACCGCAAATACATTTCTGGTTTTTTTTGCCTTGCAATCAATTGTTTAAAGAAATATGATTGTCTTTCTACTGTTTCATTTCCATTGTTTGGAAATGTTCTGAGTAGCTGATGAATTCAAATTCTTTCACGCACTGATTGCAAAGCTAATCGGCTAGGTGAAATGGGACTGAAATACTGCTATTTGCTCTGATTTCTAGGAATATAAATAGCGACCACAGCTTTAGTTCTTGAGCTGAACTATTCTCAGGACGCCTGCTTACATTCACCTGAGAACCAGTGGGCATCTGGCTGCAAGACTTCATGGACTCGCTTCTAAAAATTAGAAACAAAGCAGAGAGGACAAGAACAACACAGCCCTACAGGTTCTCTCCTAAATTAGAGCTTTCACCATGGGAGACTGAGCAGCTCAGGGGAATTGGTAATGGGAAATTGGAGCCATGCACCTCGAGGCTGCCAATCTGTATCTGATCCAGGCAAGTACTGGCTGGAAGCCTTTAGCATCCAACAGCTCTTCTCTTGTCTTTGTGAAGCTGTTAGCGGCCTCGGCCCAATTCCTGGTGGATATATATCCATAGCACAAGGCTACCTTCACAGCTGGCATAAAGCTGCAGCCTCGCTCACAGTCGCAGCAGAGAGGCGAGGTGAGGACGAGGGGGAGACGTAGCTCCTTCCTGCCCTTAGAAGAGTCCCCCACCGGCAGGCAGGAGGCATGTAGGTGGAGGGGTGTGGGGGAGACGCCATTGCTGGTTAATGTGCGCTGAGGAGAGGAGTTTGGCTCAGAGAGACCCTGAGTAGAGGGGTGCATGGAGAGAGGTGGCAAAGGATCAGTCAGAAAGCATTGGATGGGGCAGGGAAGAGTAAGTAGTGCAAAAACGTCGCCCTGGCAAGGAAGCTGTCTGCATACAGTGCATATCAACATCAGTCATCTTCTCTCCCTGTACAGCACTTCTCATGTGAGGATTGAATGCAAGAGGAGTGTGTTTCTGATGCAGAACTGCCTAATTTCTGTGAAATCAGTGGGAAGGCAGGGGATGCTTACTGCATGTACCTTTTACCTTTGCAAATCCTAGCACCCACCACTAGCTACTTGTGCCCACGGTTTCTCAGAGTGAAAAATTGCTTGTCCGTCACAATATATGTTGCTCTTCCCCAGCTCTCCAAATAAATGAAAAAAAAAAAAAAGAAGCAATATCAGAATTAACAGCAGCTCCAAGGTCATCACAGCATAGACTTTGTTCTTGGGCTAGAAGTGCCAAAGAAGTAGAACAGCAAAAGGGAGATCACATACAGCAGCACGAGGAGAAATAACTCATTTCCCAGAACAAACTGACACATTCAATTAAGCCCTCACTCGCTACCTGGGGATGAGCTTTAACTGAACTTTGGGGCTGGCCATCCAGACACAGGCAGGTAATCAGGTAACGTGAGCCACTTGATACCTACCCGAAAAAAAGTATGGGTTGGGTGTGCAGTGCCTAAACTAATTACTCCAAAATGATTGCCTGGATTTGGGCCAAGCATTATCTCACTTGTCCTCATTGCTACTGCAATGGCATGAGGGGAACAGAAAATGCAGTAACATGAGAGGGAGATACGAACAAGAGAGAGGGAGAATTGAGAACGCTCGTTAGCTGTGAAGGAGATGTTCTGTCTCTGCACCACTCTTTTGTTCAACCTCAACAACAGTGAAGCAGCCTTTATATCTTGTCTACTCCTTTTAAAATGGATTGGCAACCAGAAGCGTTATCCACACATACATAGTCTAAACACTGTGAATTAACCTGGTTTTTTTCTCCTTGCTCTCCGTAGAGCTAGACTCATCTTACTGAAGAAGAAAATGTCAAGATTTGAGAGTAATTTTTATAAAGGAAACCACAAATCCCTGATCATAAAAAAACTGTCATCTTCATTTTCTAAGCAGATCATTGGTTATAAAGTGAATATAATATTGACTCATCCTGACTAAAACAAAGAAATTCTGATCCAAAGGATTATTGGGCTTAATGAAAAGACTTCCCATTCCTTTGGGAGGTTTAAAGCAGAGCTGCAGAGAATGGTTATTTTATTGGAGGTGGAGAAAATCAGTCATTTAGTTTCTGATATAGTAGACTAGTATACAGGACCTGCCTTGGAATTTAGGACAAACAAAGTCGAAATAAGAGAACCAAAAAAATACAGCAGCACAGCATCTTTTATCTTTCATATGCTGTCATCTGGGGAAAATAATATTTTTCATGTAGGAGTTGGCAACTCATGCATTATGTTTAAAACGTGCCTGGAAAGTGTGGGCTCGGGAACTATCAGAGATGTGTTTATGGTGAAGGAAAACACCTGAGACTTACTTTGCTAAGGGCTGTGCTTCAGCTTGTTCAACTGATGTGGAACTTGTTGTGTGAAGCCCATGACAGACATCAAGTAGGAGGTGAAACAATACTGAAAAGCTATAGCTTTTCCTTCTGTTTGCTGCTCTGTTTTCCGTGACACTTACTTCATATATGTGAATATAATAAATGAGTATTTTAGTAATAAATAAAACATCAGAAAAGAATAGGCAAGACTGTGAAATCAATAAGCTTAGTCTTCACAAGAAAGGACAAGTAAGACTCTCATTAAATGAATCTAATAATCCATCCCTAATTCACTTAGTTAATGCTTAGAAAATCAGTAAATGCTCATTTTCAGCTCTTGCTCCGTAGGGATGTACTCTTTCAACTCAATGTAGATTTGTTTAAACTTACAGAATACAGATCTGGGGAACAGTGCTTCATTGCTGCATTAGAACCCGCAAGCCACATTTACCCAAAGAACAGATGACCGTGACCATTTACGTGTAGCTGCCTGGCCTTCTGCGTCGTGTTGGGCGTGAGCTGGGCATGTCAGTGTTTGCCTTTGTTCCCTGTCCAGGATGACAGGGGAGGTTCAGCTTTAACCAGGAGGGTGCAGCTGAGGGTTAGAGGACAGGGCAGTTTCTGTCTTTGAACTTCAGTTCGGCACTACCTAGGAGCTGTAGATGACATTAATGCTAAGATAGAAGATCATGTTGTTGCTTGATCAGTTTCTTTGCCTCCCCTTCCCCTCCTTTTCCTTTTCCTTTTCCTTTTTTTCTTTCTCCTTTTCTTTCTGCTTTTTCCTTTTTTCTTTTTTCCTTTTCCCTTTTTCTTTTCTTTTTCCTTTTCTTTCTCTTTTCCTTTTTCTTTTTTCCTTTTTCTTTTTTCCTTTTTCTTTTTTCCTTTTTCTTTTTCTTTTTCTTTTTCTTTTTCTTTTTCTTTTTCTTTTTCTTTTTCTTTTTCTTTTTCTTTTTCTTTTTCTTTTTCTTTTTCTTTTTTTTTTCTTTTTCTTTTTCTTTTTCTTTTTCTTATATCCCCTCTTCTCTTTTTTTTTTTTCTTCAGTGTCATCTTTGGTGGTCATCTGTATTTATAGACAAAGGGCCCCAATGTGCTGTACATGCCTGTTTCTTTTAAGGGAACCTGCAGCCAAAATTACCTGTGACCTTTCCCAGGAGCATGGTAGAAACCTCTTCTTGAGTGAGATAAAGAAATTAGAACTTCATTCTTCCGTGGTTTACTCCTAGGAATGCATTTTGGCAAGATGCTAAGAATAAACCAGTTATTGAAAGGGGGATCTGGGAAGTTGACAAGCATGGCTAAGCCCAGCAGGGAAATTTGATGAGGAAATAAGATGCTTTGTAGATCAGTGTGTAGTGATTAGTCTTTTGAATGCTGGGATTATTATATAAGCAAAAAAGGAGGGGGGCACTTATTGTATCTGACAGCTACCACTTATACAGGTATTCTTCGCACTAATGAGAAACATAATGGTGTATTTGTTTATAAATCCTGAGTGAGAGTCCTGCATTTTCCACAGGCCAATTAAATGTGATGGAAAAGTAAGGACAACTTTTCTTTTTCTTCTCTCCCAAATTAGAATCACTACAGAAAGAAAAGGTAAAAACATCCAGCAAATATCCTGCCCTATCACTGACATGCTGCCTTAAATCTTGGAGTCTATGTTCATCTTCAAACAGTGTATTATATATTTGAAATGCAGACACCATGTTTTGTACACTGTAAACACATGCTGAGAATAACCAAGGATCCAGAAATCATTCCACGCTGGTATGACAGATATTACTTGCCATCATGCTATACAAAAGCAGACAGGTTAGGAAAAGCAAGTAGTAGAAAAAAAAACTAAATTAACTTCTGAAACCATCACAAAGAAATTAAAAATTCTAAAATGTCTATTGTCTAAAAACAATAGAGAAGCTGAGACTTAAGTAACTGTTCTGTTCATTTTTTTTCCTTTTTCATAAGCAACTAAATCTTGTTTTGAAAACTATGGTCTCCATATGTTTTAAAAATTGAATGATCACCCATAAATATTATTTCCCCCTCTGCATTTTCCTCTCCCATCATCATATGCACATACAAACAAAAGTAACTTGTTAAACTTACTTAGAAATTTGCATGTAGATTCTACTAATAAGAGTTATGACTCTGTGTGTGCGTGTGAAAAGAGAGAAAAAGTGAGGCAACACTTTCAACTTCAGATAAAACTTCGGAATATTTTACAGACATTCTTCTTCACACATGACATGTAACACATGACATTATTCACCCAGAAAATGCTTAGGGAAACAGAGAGAGTCATTTACAAACTTCTCTGAGCAGTCTGTAGGCTTGATTCAAAATAACCTATTTGCAACGTTATTTGATTATCCCGGACATTATTACGCATTTTTGTTTAGTTTTCTGCACCGTAGCTAATATGTTGCCTAAGACCACCTGGAGCTAGCTGGAGATCAGAGTGTTTCCAGTCCTCGCTGCAGAGCCCTTTCCCTTACAGACGGACTAATTTGTGGGCAAGCAAGATTTATCATCAGCCTATGCCTCTCTCTCTCACTGGGACATTATCTTAGGAAGTGTTATTCTAAGTAGCAATTCCCCAGTTCAAGTGAAAACACTTACAGAGTCAGCTTATTGAATGGAAAGCTGGAGTATATTTATGAATGTTTACACTTAACATATGCACATACTTCTACATGCTATGGGATATAACACCACCTGGACTGAGGCCAGATCTCACTGTTTACATGCACAGAATGTATGGCCTCATTTTGTTCAACTTTTTCTGAATTGCAGGGATAATCTAAGTGTAAATGAGTCCCTGCCTGAGTTATAGCTTTATTGAATTAGTTGCAGGAGCAAGTACTTAGTTATGATAACATTTTATAGGTGGAACTTCAAACCAGAAAAGAAAGGGGACATTTTTCCAAAAATTCACTGTTGCATTCATATATTAAGTATACTGTGTGGTTCTAGTAAACCCCATTTTGAAGAGTATCTTCAGTGCTAGCTGCCACTAGTGATCCTGCGTTTGCTCCTTAAGCCGCAGTTGGCTGTGTACTGCTAAGGAAGTCCTGGAGTTTTGGAGTCTCACATGAATTTTTATTGTAGGGCTAGCTTAATCCAGGTAGCAGCGCTTCACATATTTTTACTTTGCACGACAATAAATGTCTCTACATAAGTTTTAAGAGCGTGGAGAACTTGTTGCCCACCTATGTGGAATCTGCATGGACGCCCTGTCATCCCGTTCTTTTGCAATTTCCCTTCATCTTTAGTTTACTGTAAGCTTGTCAGAAAGCCTTGTATAAATTTTCAAATGTATTGTGTTTTCCTCAAACAAATATCCCTACCTTGTTAGAGGATTGTTGGAAATTTTTAGAGCTCTTGCCACAACCCATTTATGCATTGGGTGATTTTAGGTAAAGAAAAATCCAGTTCCAATCATATTCTATAGATTATTGTCATCTTGAACACCTGATTTGTTGTCCCTATCTGCACACAAATTTTTTGATCCTTCTGATTCTAGCTGAGAAATCAGTATCTATAGAGGACTTGAGATGACGTTCACAGTATTTTGGCTTTGTGATTCCTGGTGCAGTGTAAAGCATGTCTTTGAATTGGTTTCTATCATTATTTTAAAGCTGTTGTTTTTCTTGTCTTACAGTCACTGCTGAAAAACCTGGAGGTTGTCCAGATCCAAGAGTTTTCATAAACATCTTTGATATGAATCTTTTATGACTCTTCTCCACTTGTCTGTGTTATGCTGAATAGTGAATGCAAAGACAGTCTCTTCAGATAGTGACTCACAGGAATGCAACATGCAATCCACACAAAGGAAATTTAACACCTTAGCAGCTAATTAAAAAAGCATTACCTTCCACCAGTGCTGACCTCCAGCCATGCAGAGGATAAAGATGGGTGTCTGTCAATCAAGTTTACCTAACAAACCCTGGCACGATATTGTGATGAATGGACAGATCTAAAAAAGGGTGATATTGCTCAGAACTCTAAGGTACTCTTAATACCACGTTTAAAGAAGCAGAAGGCCTCATCAGTAATTTGAAACTTCAGCTTGCCTGCTAGGGATATACCGGTGCTAAATTTGCTGAGTACTACAGATACTAGACATGCAATATGTAGAAGGACCATTATAGACATCCATGGGGATTTTGATATACTCAGCACCAGGGTGTTCAAACCACAACGGTACCTACAGACATTCTAAAGTCTGCATGCTCATATTTCACAGTCTTTCATCATTCCAACAGCAGAATAAACACTAAATTTTAAGTGGGTTTGTGTTCCAAAGAAATTTTATTGTATGTTTGGCACTTTGCAACTGTTGATGTTGGGTCACCCTCCATTTCTACTTTATCATTAATTAAGACAAATACACCTGCCGTGTTCGATGTAGAAATAGCATTCATCCACACTGTTCCTGAAATGCATTTAATCCCTCTATCCTCCTGCCCACATATTTTTTCGTCTAGATTTGTATCATGCAGCCTGTTGCCCCAGAGTTCTGTGACAACCCAGCCACAGCACCCTTTGATACAGTGAGAAATGGCTTGTAAAAAAGGTACCTTTTGTTTTCCTTGAACCAGTTAAGAGGTGAGAGGGTAAGCTCCTAGTCATTTATATCAGTTCCATAGGACTTATCTGAATAGCCATGTAAAAGTCTGGGCTAAAATGTGATTTAACGATGCTTTAAGTGAAAATACGAGGAGCAATCACCTGAATTCTGTTCCCATGAGACCTCTTTTCTCTGCACAAGTGCATTCACTGTACATGCAGGATAGTGTAAAGGGATCCTACTGTAAGTGAGAGCAGGACAGTCAGGCATTTCATGATGGCTCATCACCTTGTTTCTGGATTTCCTTTCCTGAGTTCTTTTTTACATTGCTCAGTTCAGACTGGAAGAGGAAAACCCCACAAAGCAGAACAATTCTCTTTTTGCTGTTAGGACACCAAAATATTTGAGTCACACAGGTCTAGGACAATAGGTGAGGACAAGAGCAATGAGAGAGAGGGGAGTTGGGGAGAGGGATCTCTCTCCCTGCCCCAGTCCTACCATGTCTCCTTGTTCAGCCATGGCTAACATCTACTGAACTTCTGGAAAAGTGGCAACATCCACTCTTTGTCCTTCTTTCCTCTTTCCTCCCACTGACCGGGGAGTCTATTTCAGTGTGGTCAAGGGGAGGCCTCTGTAATTACTTTGTCTGTCTTAGCCTGTGGGATGGATACCTGAAGTATAAAATGAACAGCTGTAGCTGTTGGTCAGTCAAATGCAGTGTATTAATGAGACAGAGAGAGTTAGAGGCTCAATGGGAAACTAATCATATCCAGTGAGGGAGAGGAAGGCAATAGGCTCCATGTAACTATTTCAGTGAAAATGAGTAAATCTTTGCAGCTGTTAAATCTCTGTGGGGCTTTTTATTCTCTTTAATTAAGATAATTGTAACTGTGTTAAAAGGCACTACTTGGTTCCATCACTATTGATCTACATGGTCAGGATCAAATAATATTAGACCGGTGCTTGAGAGGATGATGAATGGAGAAGCACGGCATGATGAACTGAGAAGAAGGATGAGGAAAAATGTAATTGCCACAAATGTTATGCCTGACAAAAGCTGACTTGCTGTGAGACTTGGTTCATCACCTGAAGGGGGAGGGGATGACTTTCCAGGGTAATGTCCTGTCCCCGTTGAAGTTCTTGGCCTCCAGGACATGGCAGAGGCGACCACGTCTGGTGGCTGATGGTCAACAGCAGCTCGAGCAGGAAGGCGCAGAGGCAGGGGTAACCAGAAACTGCAGCAGACGGAGCGGGTGGCATCTGAAACCTGAAAGCAGGCAGATGGGCCACTACTTCTCTCTCCAGTCACACAACTTTCTGTTGCCTAAATGGAATTGTTCCAGATGAAATTTTCCATGTAAAAGCTGACTTCAGGATGAGTGTTCCTGGGAAATTTCAGCAAAAACAATTCAGCTTTTCTTCAACTATTCATCAGGCAGAATATACACTCACATATACTTTCATGGCCTTCTCTTTGACCAATATATTGTCAGAGTTTGAAACTTGGTAGAGACAAGGTTCTTTGTCCCCACAGTGTGCTGCCTTTTGGCATCCTCATGAAAATCTCCCCAAGTGATGCCAACTTGCAGACCTTTGACTCGCTGCACTTTGCACATGCTCAGCTGTGACCTCCTGAATTTTCCCAGTTGCATTTCCAGAATATTCCAGTGGCTCCACGCATGCTCCAGGACTCTCCCTGCAATTGCAGCTGTGGGTTCCTGTCTAAGGATACAGTTTCATGATCAGCATAATTTGATCTATCTGTGGGCTGCTACCCAAAAGGGATGGCCCCATTTTCTCTGGGATCCCCAACTGCATTTTCTGAACTCCCCCTTTGCATCAGATCTAGCAACTGTACAATTATGGAGCAGCTCGTGGGGATGACAAAAAAATCTTTTTTTTTTCTTCCTGTGTTTTTCAAGGTCAGTGCCAGTTCCAAGTATGCAAACCAAGAGCAATATGCCTGACTCTGGTTTCCTTTAATTGACTGCCCTGCTTGGGCACGCGCTGCACGAGAGGAGAGAGCTGCTCACCAGGATGTAGTGAGGCCACAGGCCAGAGCTGTGGAGCAGGTAGTTGTATAATATACGTTTACGAATTAATACGTGCAAAAACCTGTGCTAAGTAAAGGAAAGCAGTAAACAATATCCAGAGTATTGGGTCTGCAGACGCTTGTTTAGTATACAAGCCACCTAGGCACACGGTGTCATACCTGTCTGTATGCAAGCAGCTTGATGGCCAGCAGTACAGAGAAGGAATTCAAAATAACTATTATTAGTTCACCAGCACCCACTGGAACAACACCGAGTACTTTACAGATATCTCAGACAAACAAGCCTTCCATGAAGAACTTGCATATTCAGTGTAACAAGTATGGGCAATAAATTTGCTGTCCTACTCACGGTAAGAGGAACACAGCTCATGGTGCTGAAGGACCCGCTCTTTCCCTGGGGTAGTGTTGAGGTTAGTTAGGTTTTTTGCCTTTAATTTTCATCATCTGGGAAAGCCAAATAAAATAGGGTGCCTTTATCTGAAACTGGTGCATCAGTGCATTAATGGTCTCCTGTGTGCTTGGAGATACCCTGTGCTTCCTGTGCTGCCCTCTGCTCAGCTGCTCGGAGCAGCGCAGGGGCTGGCGGCTGTCACTGGCGCCCTTTCCGTGGGAAAGGAGAGATATCCCAAAGCTTTGATTTAAGGTGAAGCTCTCAGTGGGGAAAGCAGTGCTCTGCTTGCCAACTGCTTACTCAGTGCTGTCCGTTGCATTAAAATAAAAGGGTTGCTTAACTCTTCCATAATACTCTTGGATTTTTACACATAAATTCATCTATTCATCACCAGATTTTATAGCAAGTGACTCCCAGGGGATGACCTTGATTTCTAGCAAAATGACTGGGAGAAGCAGCTTTTAATTGTTTTCTGCATATACAAAAACACAGTCAGGGAAATAATGCACACACACGCACAAAACCCAAAGGCACTACAAGAAATATGGCTTTCAATATATTACCTAATCCAATTCAGAGGAACTCTCTGAGTACAAAGGCTGGGCTGGTGTGATATGATTCGAGCATATGGATATAAAGAAATGCTAAAAGAAATGGAATTAGTAGCTTATTTATGTTCTCCTCTACCCAATGCACGGCATCGTTATCATTTTATCAGGATCCCCTGACACTCCTGATGAAGTGTGAGCAGATTGACTCACCAAAGCCACAGCCCAAATGAGCCTTTACTCTCTGATGTTCACGGACAGCTTGTGAAACTTTCCAGTTGATGCTGAGATGTCCTCTGGGAATACTTCGAAGAGTTCAGGAAACGTTTTTTTTCTTTCTTTCTTCCTTTTCCTCTTTTTTTACCATGATGTCTTATTTTATAGCGGAAGGACTACATCTCACTATGGGAAATATGAACTTGTGACAAAAGCAAGGGTTAAAAACCAAAAAACAACTTTCAGAATTTTTCCAAATCCGATCCGTCACTAACAGCAGTGAATTTGGGACATTCAAATTCCATGCTCATTTTTGGGAAGGGGGAGGTGAGACACTTCAAAGAGTTAAATCCTTTGTCACAACACAGCTTGCCTCAGATCTGCACTCTGATATAAATGAGACCTATTTCAGTGCTATTTGATAGCTCAACAAGATATTTGTCAGTATTATCAGATGATTGTATCCTTTGTAACAGTTCTTAATATCTGCTAATGAGGAATTTCAGTAGTACTGAGGAAAAGAAAAAGAAGTTTTGAACAAGGTGATACAGTTTTAGCTTTACCTTCAGGCTGTGAGTTCAGTGTCTCACTATCACTCCATTGTGGTCCATCAAAAACTCACTCCTACTGAAAACAACTGCAAAAATATACCACCAGCATTTAATATTGTCAGAGCTAAAAGGGATATCCACACTGTAGGCTTGTGTCACCAAAAAATTGCAGAGCATCTGGCACATGAATCAAACCTGTTTGGTCTTTAAACAAGGACACCCGTATATGTTAATGTGTCTGTTATATCCATAGTATGAATAAAGCGTAAGTTCAGTAATTTACTGTAACAAAGACCTCCAACCATAGCCTTAAAGCTACAACCAGGTTAGCTCTTGTCTATGCTACAGTCCGGAGCCGTGTTTAAACAATTACAAAAACAAAAATGTATTGTAACCAGATCATCTGATATTGTTAGCTTTTCTGTCATTCTTTTTTTGAATGCAGATGAGTCTCAAAGGACAAATGTAGTTGCTGAAGACTGAACCAAGGTCGGTATATAACAGTAGAGAGAAAAGACACTCTTTTTCTAAAGAAATGTAAACAGACCTTAAACTTGAAGTTGAGGGCATCTTTTTTTTTTCCTAAGTACCAGGGTGACTTAATTTGCCAGCTGTTCATTTCCATCAGCAATTCATGAGCAAAAACAAAGAAAACACTTTTCAGGAATGCTTCTCTGCCCAGATAGTAAGCCATTATTTTAACTCAGAAGGCTCTCAGGAAGGACAGGGGAAAATAAGCCCCTAAGTATGTAAAATGCTGCACAACATTCAAATAATGAACGTTGCTTCTCACATCTAAGATGTGCTGCAGTTGTGATGAAAGATTGGTAAGTGGTTTTTAGTCTGCTGAGGCCCAAACCCTGGTTTCTGGATTTCTTCTGTAGTTATGGATATTATTCCTAGCTAGGAAATGTAGGCAGTTTTCCTTCCTCTTCTGCTTCTGGTGCAAGTGATTTTTAAGGGGAAAGCTAAACTAACAAATCACCACCATCCCCTCTTTCCAAACAACATCCTTATTTTTGGGTCTTTGTCAAAGAAGCAAGTGACAAAATAGTTGTCAATACTTCACGGATTTTTTTTTTTTTAAATCGCATAACTCCGGCAACTAACAGAAACTGAAGACCAGATAAACCATTTATTAAACCAACCACAGGACCTATTGGGGAGTGCTACTATCTGTCCTTTGGAGAGTTACATCCTCGTCCCTTTTACTTCAACCTTTCAAACAGCTGAACTGTGAATCATTTCCATGTACCATTACCTAAGCCTGCTCTCCATAGACTTGCCTTGGCTGCTCTCAGAGACCAGGAGGACAGCTACCCCTCTCTGGGATGAGGATCAGGAACCGGGGAGGAGGAGAGGAGTGACAGTCCTGCAGGCTGGTCTGGTGCTGGCTCCCTGCCACCCACCCGAGATCAGAGCCTGCGACGTGACTCCCACCACCCTGACTGACCTGCCTCGGCATCCTCCCATGGGAGATGTGATTTGAGCTGGAGCTAATCCTCCCCCACTGTTTTAATCAGTCAGGTCACTGCAGGGTTTGGGGCACATAAAACACTCCAGAGCTGCAGCAGATTTCCAGTCCCAGCTGTAGCATTTTGCCTTGCAATTCAGGGAGGTTCTCAGCCTGGATAATGCCGTGGAGTTCATGTGCCAGGACAGAGCTGCTGGGAAGCCCAAGCCTTTCGTGTTCCCTGTCCCACGGTGGAAGTAAACTGGAGCATTCAGTATTTCCTTCTGCAGAAGAGCAGGTCCCCGCTGCTCATTCACAAAAATGCTGCGAGTCCTGCTAGTATGAGCAAAACCACCTTCCTCTGTCATCTGGCATCCCAGACTGGCGGTGGGTTGGTCTCGTACTCGCAAGGAAGGCTGTAAGAGAAGTTCATCTGCTGCACCTGTCAGAAAAAAGTCCTGAAGGCAAGCAAAGATGTTGGAATGATCCCTCATGTCACAGGCAGTGGCACTTCAGGAATGATTTTATATGCCAGCCAGACTCCAGCTTCCCTGATTCCTCAGAGTCTTGTCATGGCTCGCATACGCCATGTGGCACTGAACATGAAAAACTGGAGACCACTGATCGACCTGCTCTAGAGAGCAGATTTAGGACATTGCGCACTAAATTGTTTTTTCTTTGGTAGGCTGCTTGGCTTGCTCATTTGCTTGTTTATTTGAGGCTTGTTCCATTTCCTCCTTTGTCCTTCTCCACAACTTCACTATGTTTTCAGGCAACTTGACAGAGTTTGAGACATATTGAAAATACTAATTAATTTATGGTTAGACTGCAGCCTTGATTTTATGGGGGGAAAAGGCAGCACACAGCTTTCCTACATAAAGAGAAAATCAAGAGACCAAGTGGCTCCAGAGCTTCCTGCAGCTACAGGGGAGGCTGGACATGCGTAAGCGTGAGCAGTAGATCATTTCCCACTCTGCTGTTGCGAATTCCTGCCTCTGTCTCCCCTAGAGGAAGGAGGAACAGCCTACCAGGGTTGCTAGTGATTCATACTGTGATTTAAGTAGCTTGTATAGGCAAGGAAGGGAACTCTGGGGTCCCTTATTCCACCCCAGGCATTGCGAATAAATTGTCTTTTCCATAGTTAGCTTCAGTAAAGAACTAGCCTACAAACTAACTTGTATGCATACATTTTATGCCAGTGAAATCCAGCTCTCCATCTGTCTCTTTAACACCTTTTTGTAAACTGTGCTAGAGTGATAACCCTAACTTATGCGTATTGGCATAAAGCACATCATTTCACCTTGGGGTAAATCCTTCCCTCCACGTCCCTTGCCCTGCACAGACCCTCATGGCTCACTTTCAGGGGGAAGGACCACACTTTTATAGTCACTTACCACTTCAGTGCCTGGAAGTTAAACTGTCTGGAAAATACACAAGTAAGACTTGGGGTTAGGAAACCGAAGGCTTCTCATAATGGGTTATGCTATATTACTGAGTGCTTAAAAAAATTCAGCGCTGAGGGCAGTTTGATCACAAGCCAACTTTCCCTGAGTCCCCATCAAGCAATGGTAAGACAGTGCCCAGCCTAAGAAACTAATAGGGAGATGAACTAGCTCAGCCATCAGGTAGCCATGCCAAATGTTCTGAAATTCAGCCAGATTCAAGTTCTACAGGTAACTCAGACTAAGGTCAGATGGGGTGATGTAAGTCCAAGGCAATCGCAACACAGCAGGAGGTTTTTGGGGAAACATGGCAAGGCCAGAAGCTTGAGGACATAACAAGTGGCTCAACTGGCAGTTGCCCACATGGTGAAGTAAGAGGAAGCAAAGCATGCGAACAACAGAGAGGCTCAACAGGAGAGCATCCAACAGATGAATGCAGCAGCAAACATGAAGAAAATCCCAACGAAAGTAAATAGTGCAAAGCGCAGGAGAGATTGGCCTGAAGAGCAGAACATGTGATGATCCTGAGACTGGCAGGCCACGCTAGGACAGCAGTAAAAATGTGTCCCTGTAAAGAACTATGGCCTAATAACCTCTTACTGCCCCACTGCATATGCTGGCTCAGAAGACAAAACAACAGTGAAAAGTGGTAACACTGAAGATGTAGGAACTTGCATGAGATTTCAAAGGAGAAGAGTCTGAAGGAGGTAGGAAGAAGGTTGTCGAAACATGCACTGACAAAGTGCCAGCAGCGCGCACACACTGTGTCTGCAAATAATTCTCCTAATAAGAAGAGAGTTTATTTTTAGAAACTAGGAGCCTTCTTATTTTGTTATCCAGAATTTAGTTACTGAAAGGGGATCATATAATGTATATGCAAAGCCTGCTTTGACACATCCTTGTTACTTGACTGGCTACATGTGTGTTATCTGTCACAAAAAGTTAACATTTCATAATTAAAACATATCCCCTCCAGGCATCATTTGTGTCATCCACTCACATGACAGCTGCAAAGGATTTTCATTGCAGTGACAGTCACAAAGCAAGGATGTGCAGCAGGGTTTAACACAACTACATTCATTTCTAAGCATGTTGGTCGCTTGCTTATTTGTGAGTAATGCAAATGGTTTTTTTAGTGGGCTGAGCTCAACAAGAAAATAAATGGGTTTCCTAGTGGACATGGAATTTTTTGGCTTTGAATTCTGATGCTGCATCTCTTCTGTAGCACAGAAATTTGTAGTTTAGACAAGAGTATTTCTGGGTCAGGAAGAAAGTAGACCTAATGTGTTTGTAATGGAAATTATACCTAGAGAGCATGAATTAATATTTCTACCTAGACGAAAGTAGGTATAGCTTTAGAAAAATGCAGATAATATCTATCCTAGTAATCACTGTAAAGACACAGTACCACCAGACTAATGACAAAGTATCAACATACTATCACATCTAGTACTCAGACCCTCCGCAAAACTGAAGTTTCACACATACACACTGGAGACTTCGGGTCGATAATTAGCTACTTTTTATAAACTCTTGTATTTTATTCCCTTATCATTTCTTTACTGCCTGATCTCTTAGTGAGAAGTAATGCATCCAGAGTAACTGCAAACATGAAATGAGAAACAAGTTAGACCATAAACAACAAAATAACTGTTAGAGTAATCAGGAGAGGATGCAGCCCTAGTATGAAGGGAAGAGACATATTATTAAAGCACCCACAGTGTTAGCCCATTCTGTTGGCAGAGGGGAGGAAATACTAAAGTAGTCAATCCACACTTGGAATTGATGCCTTCCCCTGTGGCAGATTGCCATGTTGCATCAGAAAGCTGGAGAGTGTGATGCATGGACAAAAAGTAGTGCACGCTAAACCATCCTTGGTTTGGTCTAAAGCCATGTGTACCCATCTACCAGACAGAAAGCGAAGTTGCTGCAAATGTGATACCCACTTCTGCCTGCCAAATCACCTCTTCCTTGAGTTACCCCATTCTCAATGGCAGGTGGCATGCTTAACAAGTATTCACAAAAGAGAAAGTAGTGAGGGGTTCTGCATTTTGCCCCTGTCCCATGAAGGCATGAAAAGATCCAGAACAGACTCTGGCCAGGAACTCGTTAAAACTCCATCCCAAACAAGCACCACTCTTTCCTGCTACTACCCGCAAGGGTGGACTAGAACCGGTTGCTCTAGAAATGCCAATAAGTTGGAGTTGCCTGAGTTTTGCTTTCTGGAGCTAATGGTCCAGAACATTGCTACTAAAGCTCTGCCTTTTAGTTACTCATATGTCACAAGAGCTATAGTGTAATTCAGGCTTCATTATTTAGACTGCATCTGGGCTCAGCAATGCAGAGCTTACCTCCTGGTCCCTCATCACCACTGTCCTTAGCATATGTCTCATGGGCACTAATAAACAGGGTCTGGGAAGCATCCACAGGATTTAGGAGTGTGGAGAACGGAAAATCCTCTCCTGAACCACTCAGTACAGACCCTCTGGTTTCCTGAAGGAATGGATTCCCTTGTGTGTTTCCATCCACATTTAAAAAGAGACAGAAACACGCAAATGCCCTCTTTGAGAAGGTAACCATAGCAGACTGAGGGTGGGAATCAAGGACTGAGTCCTGAGGTCCCTGACAAAGAAATCCATGTTACCTTCTGACTCATTTTCCCCCTTGCTAGGCCTGTCTTTCCCCTGGTTTTGAAGGATTACGTCAATGATTAGAAAGTACTTTACAGGATGCTTTAAGTGTTAATCATTAAGTATTATCGAATGGGCTGCGTGGGGCTAATCACAGTGGGTGCCCTATTCAACAGGTAGTAATTTTGGTATTTTAAAGACAACCCTAAAAAGCGCACTATAAATTGCATAACTATCAACACGGTCATCAGCATTGGTTAAAGATTCATTTCCAATGCATCTTCCAGACTGTGAAAATTACTTGCTTAATGAGTGAAGTACTAATGGCACAGATGGATACTGGATGGTGGGTTTTAATCCTCTCAGAGGCTCATCCTGGGCCAAACTGGCCTATTTCTGTTAGAGGGGAAAGAACACAACAGTGTTTTTATTCCTTCTTATTCTTTTCATCTGAAATGCACTCAAAAATTCTCCCTCACTTTTTTACTTTTGTTCTAAAGTGGGCTTGAATGGGCCACAGAATCGTGTTGTGTAAGAAAAACAGAATCCCCTGAGGTGGTGAAGTGAGAGGTGTGGAGGACGAAGAGGTATCTGGATCAAGCCTTCCTCCGTTGTTCTGCCCTTCCTCACAGGCTTTCTTAAGAGGCGTCTTTTAATGTCCTGCCCCCAGGTAGCTTTTCAGCACATCAGCTCTCCTGTGCTGGGAGTGCTTCCTAACATCTGTTTCGGATTTGTTGCTCCTTTGTTTCCATTTATGTCCCTTCTCAACCGTTATTGTTTTTAGGCCAAAAATATTAAATTGTATAGAAAATGTCCAGATAGGCTAAGACTAGTGTATGTGTGAGGTAAATTTTATTTTAATTGTTGTTTTCTATCATATTAAGCACAGGAGGTTCAGCTGCTTTGTTGACAGGAGAGAGAAGATTTTTATCTGTCTTCATTTAACAAAGCAAAGCCTGTAGAGAGACTCCATCCTTTATAGACCAGCTATTGCAGCCAGAAAAACACGACAAGGTTTTGAGCTTAGAGCCCTCATCACATCACACTTCTACCATCAAATCAGCACTACTACAGCAAAATGAACAGATTTAGAAATGAGGCAATTTCTTATTGTAATGAGTCTCTTGATTACTGCAGTCCTCGCAGGATGACAGTGCTGTGGGAACTGCACCTTAAGGAGGTCCTGGTACGCATCTTTGGGTCTGTTTTTTAGATTATACTGGGGCTCCCATTAGTGCAGGGCTGATCAATGAGTACCCAGATGCTGAATGAAAACACTGGAATTATTTTTGGCTCCTCATGATTACCGAACAACAGAACTATTTTGCATGATGTTAAAAAAATAAGATGGTAATAGAAGTGCTTAGTTGTTACAGTTTATGGAAGCAATCCAGTCAGTGCAAAATGGGAGCTTAATCTTGACCCAGTATGATAAACAATTAAAAAGTAAAGATTTAGATACTGTACCTAACAGATAAACATTGTACAAAATAACCTATATAGTGCAAAGAAAGACAACAAAATAAATTCACGTGTACAGCTAACAGATCTCTTCAATTCCTGTTCATGTTCACCCTTTATTGCTGATGACAATTTCTTTTTTCTTTTCCCATTCTCTATCCTTCATGCATCCGTTTCTAACTCAGTCACCTATACCTGTTGAGACAAGAGGTTGGAGGCAGAAGTTAAAAGTGGAATGGCTGTCTTGCCATTTCCCAGACCAAAACATTTAATGTACCCTAAGGTGGTGCATGAAAGTTTAGTATATGGCTTATGCTTTGGGGAGCAGAGGTCATCTGGCAACCAAGAGGAGTAAGCACCTCGCTGTTTGCAAGATCATACTGTTTTTTTCCAGCGTAGCATGTCTAGTATTTAAGCTTTGCCCTGATTCCATACATTGCTCCAAGCCACATCCCGTTCAATGGAGTTAGCAGAGCCTCTGTGTAACTTCTCTGTGGGGCCATTTTTATGTTCTACGCTGGTAGGACATCAATAGCTCTTTACCACAGACGTGGTTTTGGCTGGGGTGTGGAGTTTGGAGGCAGCCTCCAAAGCAACTTGCTGCATTCTTTGGCAGACAAGCTACAGAAGCATATGGCACTGAGTTACTTACTGGATAATATTAAAAATAGTATAAGGCTCTGCCTTTTAACTGAGCAACTATATTGCTGCTCATTAAACACTTCAGAAATGTCCATCTTCATAAATATAAAATATAGAATTACATATGCCAAAGAAAGGCATTATTACAGTTCCTTAAAATGAAATCTTCCAGGTTTTAAAATGCTTAGTAATACTGGCCCGCTGACATCCTACTTGTGACCTTAAAACAATTTTTTGTTGTTTCCTTTAAATAATTTAGTGAGTGATTGCTCAGTGATGATGTTTAAATAAAAACACAATGTGATAGTTAATCTGCGAGACAGATGCTATTAATATTGGATGGATGTAGTTTCAGAAGTATTCTGCCTGAATCTAAAGTACTAAGCTGGATATAAATAGTGGTGGATTTCCCTTATGTGGAAAATGTAATAGCCCCGTTAAGCATGTCTTCACTGCAGAGGCAGGCAGTATATTGGCCCTCGGCTTTGAGTACCAGCTTTAGCCGAGACGAGGTATGAGGAGCCAGGCTGCCAAACTACGCCGGGCTAATGAATCCTCATTAGCTCAGTGTTCCCCTAGATATTTCTGTTGGCCTTTGCAGGGCATCTCCCCTAATCCTTTCTCGCTGCAGTAAGTGGAGTTGTTCCAAACCTAACTCTTTGGGGCAACGGTGTCTTTTGGGCATATGAAGGGAAGTGGGAGGCAGGGGGTGAGGAAATGACCCTGAGCACCTTTGAACAGCTGAGTTACGTAGCCTAACCTTAATCACCTCAAATGAAGTAATCTGGATCTGTAGCAACAAACAGTGGGTAGTAATGTCCATGGCATGGCCTTGGAGCGGGGTCCTCTAGCTTAAGGTCACTAACCAACAGCCAAGGAACAAATGTGATGCCTTCATGATCTCTAGCTGTTTCCGAAAAGCCTCTGTGCTTGTGAGCTAGGTCTTCACCAGTAAACTGGGAAAATAAGAAAGCTGAATGAAGGTGAAAAGCTGCCTCTAACCTCTCTTTTCAACCTCATCATCCCGCAGAGACTGACAGCATCAGAGTTGGTGTGTGGCATGATGAATGGAGTAAAATGCAGAGCTGAAATAAGAGTCAAAAAATAACTCCACTCTGAAGACGTACAGTTACAAGGGGCTGTTATATGGTCAGTTCCCAAATGCCCACAATTTCAACATACGATAGAAGAGAAGAGATGTTTCTGTGTATGTTTCTGTGTATGTTTCTGTGCCAACAGAATGCTGGCAGGTATATACTGCCTTCTTTCCAGCTCACCCTTCTTTCTGCCCTAGAGAGAAGAAATGTTATAGCTGCTACTACTTTACTTTGTAGGCTATACCCACAGCTACACATTCAATTATTTTTAAACAGTTCCAGTTACAATTCCTATAATGGGCTCCATTTTTCCCTTTGTCCTTTGTTTTTTGACTTTTACTTACAAAAGAAAAGACAGATCAGCTAAGGATCTTTGTTTAAATATTATTGGCATACAGTAAATTTAGTAATACTAGAGTTAGTCCTGGAAGGATGTTAATAAGATTACTCATATTACCTATGCACTTAATAAATTTTTGCTGGCTACTGCTGGGTTCTCTGTAGCTCTAGAAACTTATACTTTAAGCTAGGGAGGTTCCCAGCTCAGTACCGAGGGGAAGGCTGATCCAGCCATCAGTTTCTGCCTCAAGTTTGGGAGATGCAGCTGCAGTTTCCTTACTTTACCAGAGACATCTTTGCACAAAGCACATGGGCTAAAGTCTAACACAGGCTTTAGCACAGGTTTTCCCATGCTAAGAAGGTCCAAAGCTGCCACCAAAAGCAGCAGTGCAGTCAGCAGAAGTGCCACACGGGGACCCACGGCAGGGCACACATGTGCTGGAACTGCCCCAGCCATTTTCCCCGCCGCAAAAGAAGAAAATATTCATTTTTAACACAGGAAGGTGTCTGTTTTAAGATTTGATTGATGGTGGCACAAACGCTCCTGCTGGCACACAGAGAAGGGCAATGCTGGGGTGGGATGAGAGGAAGGAAGGACTGATGCTTTTCCATCAGTGGCAGCATTTGTGAACCACGAGCCACTGCTCCCCTCTGCCCCACCATTGCATCTGTAAAACGGGACAGCAATATTCCTCTTCCCCACAGGACATCTGAGGATCAACACATCCCTGCTGCTGAGGCACTCAGGTGTAAGGAGATATACAAGTATAAGCTAGATCAGGCCTCCACCAGGAACCTGGAGAATGTATTTCAGCTGTTTGTCTCACATGACTCAAATCAGAAACCTTAGAAGTTTTCTTCAGCCCCCTGCTGTATCATTTTCAGGATAATTTAATCTTTTTTCTTCTTCCTTGCAGTTCCTTTTAAATATTGGGACAATTCTGAAAATAAAAATACTGTGCAGAAGAAGACTTTTCAGTGCTTTAACATATTCTGTTTTCCCAATATTTTGGCCAAAAGCAGTCTCATAATTTCATACTAATCTTCTCCTCACCATACAAAAAATCTGACATATCTCACTGAATTTATTGTCTGCTGAAAAATATTCTCTGAGTCATGTAGGATGGAGGCCAGTCTGAAAATCTCTGTTTAAAGACTTCAATTTTTTATCATTACGAATAATGATGGTGGTATTCATGATTGGTATTTGCACTACTGAAAGTTGGGACAAGGCAAGTGGTTTTGGAAGCCAAGTCCAGAGTTAACACCTGAAGCATTTTTCTTGGTGAAAGAAGCTGGGAGTATTCTTACAGTGAGAAATTTTGGACTCTCCTAAAAGAGCTACCAGTGTGTGGCTGATCATTAACGAAGGGACATGGTAACACATTGCAAATGCTGGAAAAGTGACAACACTAAAGAAAGCGGGGATACCATGATCATTCAAGAGGGAACAATCAGGAAGAATAAGACGAAAATAAGAAAAGTATAATTCAGTTTGTAAGGAAAATATCTTTGAGGTATATTACTTGGAAGAAAAGTCTTCAGAGTTCTGTGGTGAAACTATCCATCTTCAGTTTCTAAAATGAATCTTCTATTTTCATGATAAACAGCACTATGATCTGGATAAATTTTCTGTCTTACTGATACAAAAATAGTAATCTTACTGTTTTCTGGTACTTGGATCTTTTCTCAAAGTCTTCTAATACAGAACTTCTGCACAGTGAAATTAATTCTTCTGCCATTAGATTTGCTTTTCTTAGACACCTTTTACAGTCTCCTAAATCCTGTCTGAAAATCACTGCTGTAGGGAAACAGGCTGCATAAATCCACACATTTCTACTGGAAGAGCTGGAGCTTAAAATGAGTGAATCACATTTAGTAATTTGACAAAGAAAACTGAATTACAAATGTGTTATAAAACTTCACTTTTCCCCAGAGTACGTCTCATTGCTATATATAAACATTAGCGATGTATATTAGTATTGAATATTTAATATATACATGGTTGAATGATTCTTTGCAAAGAATACGTACAAATGTAAGCCATCTTTCTGCCAGTAAGTCAGCCTATTTTCTACAAATACATTTCTTGTTTATAGTATTTACCAAAGAGTTTCCAGCAATTGATTCTACTATTCGGTATGACCAATGCCTTGCATTTTATTATGATTCATTCATTTATTGCTGCTCAAATGTAGGACCTGAAATTTCTAGCAGATTAATGTAGGTAAAGTACTTGGCATTTATTTTCCCACTGTAGCTTTTGTAGCTAAAAATCATTAATGTGACAATGTTTGTTTATTGCTTTATGCTGTTTCTAAACTGAATACTCTGATAAAGATGCACATTTTTCTCATTAAAAGTTTTAGTTCTTCATGCACACACAGTCTTCTACCTCCATTTTGTAGCAGAAATATTAAAAAAAAAGGATGTACTTCTTGTAGAGGTTTGTATTTGTGTCACTCATACAACAAAAATTCAAAGATTCATGGTTGTTTTTTTCATAACTTGTTTGCCAAAAAGTACCAGACTAACATAAGCAACAAGTCAGTCTCTTGAAATGCTTTTTTCCACTCTTATGATACATTTCAAAGCCATTAGAAGCTAATCTGACAACATTTTTATGTGACATGGTTGTCAGTAGGAAAAAAAGAGAGGCATGGGAAAGCAGTGGGAAAAACCTGAAAATGAGAGACTTCAATATATTTGGGAACAGCTGCTAGCGAGATACGTATGTGTACAGGAAATACACTGCCCTAAAGGATCAGGATTTCAATAGAGGTTGGATAACACTTTAAGGTATACTGTACGTGTCTTTACTGTTACTGTATTTACAAAGAGAAACACAGAAGACAGCAGCTTGATGAAGCAGATTGCAAATGAAAGGAAAATGACAACCTTCTCTGAGAAAGTCGAATTAGGAGCCTGTGAACAGTTAAGAAATTAGAGCCCCATTTCAAGAGGGTAATTAAGGGAGTAAGTAACACCACCCATTCTGAAGCAATGGTTAACATGTAGCCAAATCACATTGCGGAGGCTTGCACAGAGCTCTGAAAAGTCATCTTGAAATTTCAGCACCCGCTTTGAGCGCTTCCCTGGGTGAAAGCTAGTGACTGACAATGTTAAACACAAGATCACAAAAGCCTTTCCAGTTCTGGCCTAATTAATGTATCTACTATCTATTTTTGCCTCTAATTTTCACTGAACTCTTCACTGTGGTGTAATTATTATTACTACACTGAATTATTTCGTAGCATGGAGGAATTTTCTTAGTTTAGTTACATGATCTTTGTACAATTGATCAAAACACTCAGGTTGCAAATGCATCACAAATTGTCACACATTTTGGGTGAACTAGCAGCGAGATGTTGCTGTTTGTTTCGCAGTATTAGAGTTGCAGAAGTAGCACAGACTTCTGAATAGCCTGGAAATAGTGCTTAATGTGACATGAGAAGCACCGAGAATTTGTGTACCAGGACTCAGTTACTTACTAAGCTGAAACTGTCAATAACTTCCTACAAAATTTGTATTTTTTAAAGAAAAAGGCTGATTTAAGAAGGTTGCATGTGTCTCAGTGCTACAAGGTACATTTTGAAAATCCACTGAAGGAATTTAGTTGCTCTGCTCTCCGATGTTGATGACAGCGTACACCTCTCTGAAAAATCACTCTCTGTGCTTTGCATATGTTAGAGTCCTCCAGCTCCATAATCTCTCAGAGTGTATTGTTATTGCATTTTTGACAGCTGGTTCACATACCAATAGTGATGTAACCCAGCTGACCTTATACCCTTTGCAGGTCATGCATGATTCTTGCATTCAGAGTTTAATAAAGCTAGGAAACAAGACTTGCAGAGAAATACATCCTTCCCTGGGCAAAGTGGGTTGCAGCAGCTCTAAATTGATTTAATGATATAATGGAAACAGAAAAGTATCTATCTGTGTCAAATTGTATTTTTTTTTTTTATGCTGGTAAACCACCATGTGGATTTTGATTCCTTCTCAGAAGAGAATATCTAGGGAGTCACAATGGACGTGGCAGGTAGAAAGTGAGTCTTTCTCATTTCAACACTGGCTCATTTATTTTTACGTCATTTAAAGTACATGATTTTGTCATTTCTTTTGCTTCCCACCTCCCAAAACACAGTAACTCTCCAAGACTAAAAATTGCTGAACAGAATTGTTTTTGCTGCTGTTAAATGACTCCAGAGTGACTAAAAATTCCTTTAGATAGTCCTCATCTTCTTTTTTTTTTTTTTTTTATTTTGGTGATCTGTTTTCTGTGGCTGTTTCTCAAAATTTCCTCTAATGTTAATTATATTTGCACAGAGGATTATGTGAAGTCGTGTACAAATGTGTTTCTTACTTTGCTCTAAATAAAAAAGAGAAATTTAAGATTGTGTTAATAAAGGTAGTTTCAGATGTGCCTTTGTGCATTATGAAATATCACCTGCTCTAGACCAGGTTTTGAATAAATGAGAATTATGGACTGTATACCAGTGAGATATTCTTTTGCTTCTCTCTGCTGTATGATTATGTTTTTATTCATCCACTTCAATGCCTGGGATGACGGAAGATGTTAAATATCCCAGTAGCACGGCTGGAGTCTGCGAAACAACCTTTACCTTGAGATGCCCTGACTGTCGGAGTGGAAGGGAAGTTGGAAGACACAAAAGAACAGTGACAAAAGAAAACAGAGAGGAGCAAGAGCCACCAGACAACTTCTGACAGCTCAGTACATTGCACTGACACGAGATGCTGATGACTTCATTACTGACTAACATTCTTCTAAGTGGAACTGATATGCCTGCACTCTCAGGGTAGGAAAGTAGTTTAAATGCCAAAATAATTCAGCAGGCTCTGCCCACTTTATTTTTCCTCAGCTATCTAGTTGTGAAGGTGTAAATATTGTAACCCCAAAGGGATTTTAGGGATCATTAGTGGCGCAGAAGTCTGAAGACATGAGTGACGCTTGGCTGAAAGCCTGCAACTGATTGGTAGCCACAAATGTGGTTTTGAACTACAGAAGAGGAGTGAGATCATCATCATTAGGAAGGAAAAGAAAGATGGAAACAAGATGACTTTTTTCACAGGTAATTCAAAGATTTGTACCTTTGCCTTCGGCTTGTGTTGCTGGAAGAAAGTTTTAAAAGATAAGGGAAAGAAAATGAACATATCCACAATAAAATTAAAAAACCCCAAAGACTAGAAAGATTGACAAGGTCATGGGTAACACAGTGAAACTTCACTAACCTTCAGTTAATTTGTTCTTATGTTCCCATTAGTGAAGCCAAAAAGATGTTTTTTCAGCAGTATTTATTTCACTAAACTTATAAAGTATAAATGAGAGCAGGAGGGAGAAAGTAGCTAGTAGTTGACTTCTAGAAATAATTTCCGGTCACAACACAGTCACTTTATGAACTGTTTTTAAAAAAATCACAGTATATAAAATATTTGTCTATGTGCTGAAAAAATCCTCACTTTACATTTCATTCTATAGAGTAAGCTGCTTAAGTCCAACTTTAACCTTCAGAGCATGACAAATCTGTCCTTCAAAAAAAATTAAAAGCACTCTAAACTAAAGCAGGAACAATGAAGAAAGAAGTAACTTCTTTCATTTGATGAAAGAAGAAAAAGAGAGGGAGTGGGGGAGCAAATGAATTTTCTTTGAGGCCATGTAAGGTTTTTTTTTTTAATTAGTTCTTTTCTTTGTTAGTTAGGTAGTTCTTTATTAGCTCTATCTACAGCTTCATCCACTCTGTTTTCATGTATTTCACTGGTGAAACTTTGCAGGAAAAACAAAAATGCAACTCCTTTTCCCCAAAACAATATCTTTAAGAAGGAGACCCACTACAGAGAGAAATAGGTTATTATGTCAGGACCATTCTAGAATTTACTAACGACATTCATAAGTGTTCTGAATTAGAGCAGGATGGTGTCCCCTCTATGTCTTTGTCTTGTAATTTAATTAAATTTGCCTCCTTCGGAGTACTCATTAGGGTATAGCGTAAGTTATTTACTGGGTCCGTTCACCATAGCACATGAAGACAATAACACAACTCCAGAGACTCGGGAGAATAAAGAAAGCGGTAATACTGGCTGACCTTTCTGATTTTTTTCTTTCCCAGTTTGAATCATTGAACTCATTGGGCATCACCACCACAAGCCCAAGAGCTCCCTCCTGTCCAAGGGAGCAAAGAGACACCACAAGCATGTGGATGTATTTTGGGGCATATAAGTAGGGACGGGAAAGCCAGCTTCACAGTGTGTGTCTTTCCTCCAGCCATACCAAAGTATCTCTGACCTACCTGAAGGGGTCTGGAAAGCCAAGGGGGGAGAGTATCTACTGCCACTTTCTCAGGTTAGCGGGGGGAATACTTAAGACATCCTGCCTGGATGATTGCAGCAGATTCTCTTGGCTCCTTTGCCCTCTGCGTGACACTGGTGTGACACCAGTGACATGACTGATCCCCTGGGCCATGTACACAGAGAAGTTTTGCGTGCCGGCATTGGGCAAGCATTCAGAGCAATTTAAAAAACCTTTAGCATGTATGAGATTCCGGCCAATGATGGCTAAATTGCATATCAGCCTCATCTGTCCAACTGACCTGTATTTGGGTAGATCACCCCCCCTGCAAACCTCACCTATAAAAACGAGCCACAAAGAGATGCCTGCATAGCCCCCACCTTTGCACAACCCCCTGCCTAAACTTCATAACATTGGCAAGCCAAAGATGCTCATCCCAGTGAGCTGGATTATCAGAATGGGCTAAACTGCAGTCCTTGCTGAGTGTTCGTGCCCTGGTGAAAGGAAGCCGTCTAGCAATAAATTGCATCATTGCCTTAGATGACTGTTGGCACAGGTCTTCCCCGAAGCCCTTCTCAAACATAACATAAGGTCTCACTGTAATAAAATAGCAGGGCTATATGTTTCATTGCCTTGAAGTCAGCTAATCACTCTGTAACCTGTCCAGCCACTGATAAAAAAAGGACATGTCTTTTGAACGTGACTGCAATTTTGTCTCATAGAAGAAGTCAAGTTAATGACATGCAAAGCAGCAGGTAATTAATACTGAGTAAGGGGTAAAGGAAAAGGCTGTATAACAAGGGGAAGGCCACACTAAGACAGCAATAAGTTACCATCTTCGGGAGTTGTCTTGGTCAAAAAACCCAAACATATAAATAATGAATGAATCCTGCAGGTGGGACTGCTGATGCTCTGGTATCATGAAGTTTTGTCATGTCCAGAACTGCCACTGTCAACACCTACAGTGAAGAGATTGATTTACATCCAGTGACTGCACTAGCAACCTAATAATAACAATATGTTTTCCAAATAGGTCACTCTGGAAAACATGGCTTTATTATAATTATATATGTTTGTTGGACCTACTGGCATCTTGAATCATGGGATCATAGGCTATACTCTCATAAATCACATTGTATTGCTGATTTTATACATATATTGTGGTTGTAGTTTATGTGTCAGTTTATATTTATTCCCCCGCTTGACATTATTCTTCAGTTTAAGAATGATTTATATATTTTTTCCAGTGTTATTTTGACCTTAATAAAGATTGTCTTACTACAAAGTGAATTATTAGTACATGGACCTCTTGGGCAAAGGTCAGAGGAATATGACCCACGTTTTTCAGGTGTCCCCATCTTTTGGGTTCTTTGTTTTCTGAGTTCACCATGGAGGCTAAACCATACAGATCAGGTCTCATGGTCAAAGCAGTGGCAGGAAAGATGCCTTTGAGGAATTTTAATCTTTGGGGAATTGCCTTCCCCAGAGGCACAGGCACAGCCCTTTTTGTGTTTGTCCTCTAGACCAAAGTGGTGCCCACCCCAGCCTTGCTCCCACAAACCTCTCTGTCCACCTGCCATTTTCTTTGTTTCTGATGGGGTTCTCGGCAAGCAACTTTACAGCTCCTTACAGAAATCCTTCACTCTCTGGTATCCTGGGATTTCAGGACCTCTTTCAGGACCTGCTGCTGGCACTGAAGGGAACTGAGAAACTCAGTCACTGATGATGATTCTTCTCATTAACTTAATCCATTTAAAAGTCTCCAGTTTTATACAGGGAGTTTGCATGCCTGACTGTTGAAGATGGCTTAATTCAGGCAAGATCCTCAGAGCCTTCATTTTGGAGGTGTTGAGTGCTACAACTTGAAGTCAGTGGGAAGTTCCACAAGGTCAACTCACTTGAACAAGGCCTATGAAAATTGGCTTTAACTGGCCCACAACTGAAAAATATAGAAATTAGGCTGAAAATATAGAAATACACATCTGAAAAAAGAAAGTATGTTTTGATTTTGAATTTAATCCCAGCAGGGATTCAATACTTTGAGAAATAAATTCCACAGGTAGTCAAGTCTATGACTCAAGAAGAATTTCTAATTTCTCTCTGCTCTCAGCAAGCAAATACACATTCAGGCATGTACAGAAAGAAAAACTGCTGATATCCTTAAGGCTTAAATGAAAACTACAAAAATGATTGCTTAAGGTATTTTAGTCTATCTTGTGTTTAAAATGGATTTTTGTATTTTTATTTTAATTATATTTACTACATAACTCACAAAAATCAGTTTATTCATATGTATTTTTCTTTTAAGGAAACCTAAAAAAGGCAAAAAATATCTAAAAGTATTGCAGTAAGACTTCCAATGACATAACATCATTCAGTTATGTTGTGATCTTTTTAATATACCTCTTTCCTGTGTTACCCCTTTTTCAGCTTTCTCTGTACTTTGTCATTCCCTTTTGGATTATTCTAGATTGCAATTGTTCTGTATGGTGTCTTGATGTTGCCTATTTAACGTGTAAAACATCTTTTTCTGTACAGCAAAGAATAAGACAAAATAATTTAAAAATATGATTTACTATTCTCCATACATCTTTAAGGGCAATATTCTCTTAAAGCTTGAGTATTTGCAATAAATTTCTTGATATCATTCTGGAATCCAAATGCAATATCTGAGCTGGAAGTTTGGACCTATCAATCTTCTTGCATATTAATCATTATAAGAGATTGCATCTAATGTCTCAGATCTTTCTTTTATCTTGAAATTGCCTGGATAGATGTGTATTAACATCACTTATCCAGTGGGCCATTTTTTTTCCCCAGTTGTACTAACAAAGCAAATCCATTGATTTCAGAGAATTTAATCCATATTTATATAATAATTATTGAGAGCATTGGAATTTGACCCTATAAGCCTTCGTGTTGAGAGATTCCCATCTTTACAATGTGAGGGGGTTTTTTAGTTTTTGTTAAGACTCCAGCTTTCTTTTTCTAAAGCTCAAGTTATTTAATATGGATATATTTCTTCATAGAAATACCACACTGTAAATCTGCATTCCATAGAGGCTTAATTCCTAGTACTATGCATATTCTGTCTATAACCTCTGCTTAGATTCTATTAAATTCACACCTTTCAATTCAACACGACTACCTATAGAGGATAGAGAGCCACAGGCTGCTGATCCAGAATGAAGAATAGCAAACTACCAAGTTGTTGAATGCAGAAATTGAGGCTAAGCTTCTTGGAAACAGGAACCTAAATTAATCTTGTGCTTGATTTTGGACTTTTTATGCAACACTGGTCAACAGAGTCATAAAGCAGGAGGTTCATCTCCACTCCAAAAGTGTGAGAGGACTTAGGATACATAATACTAATTCTGCTTTGATAGACGTGAATCTACCTCTGGCCAAAATTTTCATATACGTTCTGCGAAGACGTTTAGTACATAGTTTATCTCCAGAGACAAACGTGAGCTTGTCATTGCACAGGCTTTCTCCATCAATAGCTCCGTGATGGCTATCTAATGTGGATGGGCTCCTTCGTTGTGCTTACCAAGACATATATTATAACAGTATCATTAGTACGCTCTGAAGTTAATTTAAAAATATTTCTATTGACTCCGTTCAGCTTTGGATCAAGCCTTAACAGGAAAATTAAATGACCTTTAGCAAGTTACACAAGCTTGAGCTAGAAGCACTGAGTAGCTCCAGCCATGTTTGCTCAGGAAATATAGCCAGCTACTATTGGTCCCCGCTTCTCATACCTTGTTCATGACTATTAAAAGAAAAAAATGGATCTAGCCAGTAATGCAGTGATACTCGCTCAGGATGTCCATTTTTTCAGCTTTAGTGGCATGTGCTAAGCATCTGAGGGAAACTGACAGGCATAACATGTTAGATGTCTTATCTGGGTGCACCACAGCCAAGATGCAATTGGTCAGATTTAGACTTCATTCATGTAAATCAGTCTAACATCATTAACTGTGTTATTTACTCTGCTGATTTAAACCACGTGAAGCTCATGACACAGATCTGTCTTAGAAGTTGCATAATTTTTTTTTCTTTTGTCTTCTCTGAAATATAGTGTCTGCAGGTAGATTTTGCTTTGTGAAGTACTGCTATAATGGATGACCCTTCATAAAGAAAACAGATGCTGTCTGTCATACAAGGGTATGGCTGCAGAGAACAGGGACCCTGCTTTTCACACCCCAAGCTGCAAGACCCTCTGATGCATCAGGAGTCCTCCTGCCCTTCCACTTGTAAGGCAATTCTTTTACACTGATCTATGTCAGATATATACTGGAAAGCAAGTCTTCATGCTTCTCCACAAGACTGGTCTTGCTCTTTACTCTGCCCCACTTTGTCAAGGTACATGCTGAGAACTGCTTCCCCTTGGTTTTTGAGGTGTTCATGCCAGCCTGAAGCATGAACCTTGCCCTTGAAGGAGGAACTCTGGTTTCTTTTTCACCAACAGTTGGAAAAAGTAGTTAAGCAAACCAATGCTGAATTCAGCTAGCTCCCATGGGAAGAAGAGGCACATAAGACAGTAGAAGTACTTGAACAAGTCATGTGTGAGTTCACAGCCTGGTCCCGAGTAGCAGGAGAGGAAGCACAATCTAAGATTTATACCACTTTACATTCTACGTGTGTTGAGCCATGCTTAGTCCAGTAGGTAGCAGGAAACTAGGATGATCTGGTGTTATTTGTAATGTTCTGTTTAATAAACTTTCACCAGATAAAAGACAGGGACAATACAGGGAACAGAAAACTATGCTAACTTGCATTTGGGGTAGTATAAACAGAGGCTGAAGAGCTTGCACAGAAACAATGCAAAAGGTGAGAATCTGTGAATGTGACCATAAGAAAAAAGAAAGAAGAAAAAATGAAGAAGGCAGATGCTTATTCGCAGCAGTTAAATTCTGCAAATGGAGCCAGGCTGACCTGAAATGTTAGCCTGTGAGTTACGTGGACTTTGGCCTCAAGAAATAATCCACTGCAGCTGTAGGCAAGACTTGCAGAACTACTGCAAGGTGAGAAATGCAGCACAGTTTTACATTAGGAAATGTCAGCTCCTCAGTACAGGCCTAAAGGCTGTTCTGATTAGTTCACGTTACCTTCTTAGTTGTGATCTGACAAGCACGAGTTCCCTGTTCAAGTCAGTGTCAAGGACAGTCCAACTTTAAACTGGGAAAGTGGTACCAAAGAAATAAGCCTGAGAAGTCAATATGCTGAAAACTTTTCCTGATTTAGGGTCCACAGTCTTATCATTTGCATAAGTTACCAATATTTATACATTTTATGGATATTTTATCATGTTGACTTTGATACCTGTAATTATGTTGATTCATTTATAAGTTGTAGCACTTGTAACAATCCCAGTACAACTAAAAGTTGAGAAATTTCCTGTCTGTAGAAGAAAGTTTCCACAGCTTTCAGAGATACAGATATAAGTTTGTCTTTCAAAGAGTTATATAAATACCTTCCATGTTCCTCGTCCTAGGTTTTGCATTTGGATCTAGATCTCTGGATGAAGTTGAGGAAAAGTATAAGAAAATACATTTTTTAAAATAATCTATATTGCAGAAGTACTTGTGGGAACTGCAACAGCTTGCTGGAGTAAATTGGACACTCAAAAGTGTCCGTAGATATTTAGGAAGATGGAGAAATTTTTTTCTAATGGAGACTCCAGCATTATTACTCATTAAGCTTTCTGAGGTCACAGCTGAGAAGGAGGCAAGTCAAAGACAGAGTTTTTATAGACTCTGCAAATACTAGAAACTGTATATGAATCTGAAAATGTGTACTTTTTTCATTGGTACAGCATCATCCAGTGAAATACTTATCTGTAAATACCGAGTACTTAATATGACCACTTCTGCTTAGTGTTAGCTGGATAAAATTGAGGCAGTATCCTTCAGAAAACCAGCATGCTTCTACCCTAGCCTCTTCCCCAGCACCTTCCCTCCCTCCCCAGAGTAGCTTCCCAACTATCTAAACAGCTTCAGGGAAGCCACATAAAAACAGACTAAAATGAGTGAAAAAACCAAACACACATTTTGACACAAAATAAAACTGTTTAATTATCCCTCCCTACCCCAAAAAAGAAGGAGTTGCCATGCCACCTGAACCTTGTTGCCGCCTGAGTAAAACTCAGCAAGGAAGAAGTGGCATAGAAGCATCGTACGGTCACGGCGAGAGGAGCGCTGTGTGCTTATCACTCTTTGCCTCTCTGTGGGATTCAACACCTTGTTGTGCTGGAAAAAAGCCACAGGGTGGATGTTGGCTGAAAAGAAAAAAAATCCTTATTCTTGTTAAAAATAAAAGCCTCATGAAGGAAAGAGGAAAGGAATTGCCATTGTTTAGTGGCCCGCAGCTCAGTGGTTTCCCGCCCGAGGCATTGAACTTGCCCCTCCAAGCAGCTGCACACAAAGGTTCACGGGCAACCCTTGAGCACATGCTGCCATGTGAGTGCAGGTGCAGGCACAGGCATGGGGCAGAGGAAGAGCAGGACAAAACCCTGTTTGACTGTGTTCTGTGAGTATGTGGGTCAGCAGGCTCTAGATGGACAGCAGGAGAAAGCGGGCAGAGAAGCAGAGCATGGGAAAGGAGCTGCTGAAAGTTGTTTGATCTGTGAGCAGAGGTTTTGTGCAGACTGCACTGATCTTTGCAGCTTTAGGAATAGCTGCGTGTTGTAGCATCACCTTTTGCCCCGTCCTGTGGGAAAATATGCCAGGAAGATAGCTCAAACTTGTTTTACTGCCTGCTGTTCTTCAAACCTATCTGGTTTAGGGCACCCTTCCCTGACTCTGAGTGTGAGCTCTTCTGGCCTGTGCTCACCTGAGCTGTGATGGACTCATATTCTCAGACTTGGGTCTTGTAAGTGCAATTCAGCGTCGGAGGAGACTGGTCCAAGGCATCATCTCTCTGGATTCCTAAAATAATATGGTTTCCATGCGAGATCTGACTGTAGACACTTTATCAGCTGAAGTAAGCACGGAAGTGGCATACTATAATCTACTTATGGCGCAACCTACCAACAGTCTTTAATCAGGAGTTACATCTTACTTTGTGGTCAATCATCAGTGCTTATCCTAAAACGTTAGGCCTGACAGCCAACCTCAGGGCTCACCAGAGGTTCCTCCTCTGAGAGTGCAACCTAATTTATGTGAATACCAACACCACAGCTCAAAGATGGAGGGAAGGCGAGTGCTTTCTTCCTTCATCCAGAGTAGGCTGCAATCTTAGAAACGTGTTGCGAATCTACAACTAACCAGATGAGAAGAGGCACACTCAAAATAAGGGTCAAAAAAGTTTAATAACTGGACCAAAATTTGGATTCTAAGCTTTTGCAGCTGAAAGATGTAGAAGAGCTATTTGGCAAGTTTTTCCTTGGCTATATTAGTTATTATGTTCATTTTCCATTCGGGGTTTTGCACTAATATCCCATTGGCTTGCACACATACTAGGATGTGTAGGGCTGAGAATGATACAGCAAAGATCTGGGGATTTTTTTATGTTTTCTGGGGAGTAGGGGGAGCGAGAGGACCTGTTCACGCACTGGCTGTAACCAATCAAGTTTTGCATGATGCCAAAAAATTAAACACAGTAAAGCCAGACCCTGTCAGCAATGAGTTGATTGCTTTAAATAAGGGAGATTTCCTGAATGTTTAAATTGAAACTTCTACTATGATTAAAGCAAAGAGAAGTACCAGGATGCTTCCTAACTATTTAGTTCCTAAAATTCCTGTGAGGTCTGGAGATGACAAATTCAATTCTGATGTGCTGTGTTTTACACTCTGCAGGCTGTAGTAAAAGGTAAAACTAATCAAGCTTGGGTTTCCCATGGGCTGTGCTTTAAGATGTTTTCTTATTTAAAGTCATGGAAATATGTTAAAACCCACATAGATTGGGTGAAGTTTACACAAGGCAAAATGTATTCGACCATGCTTTTGCACAGTGTGCATATTTTGACTTTTCATTATTTTTTGTTTGTTTAATCTTTCATCCTGCTTAAAACTGTATTCCAACCACATTTGCAGACTGAAGATAGGGAAGAACAGTTTATAACTCTCTCAAAATGTTGCTTAAGACTGTTTAGAGCAGAGCATACCTTGGTAGTGAATTGAATTTTCTTCTGTAAGATATTAAATACAGCAGGAGAGAGAATAGGCATGTACTCAACAGTAAACTTTTAATTACAGGGGGTGAAATATTCATGCTACTGATACTTTTTTTAGGAAAATCAGAATTTTATCCCCAAGTCTATATTTTATGTGAAAGTTTAAGTTCACGTACAACAATCCTTCCTCACTGTTTCAAGCTCCACAAAATGAATAGTTAGATGGAATGTGCCTCATTAATCATCATAGTACACACTCAACATTTTACGTAGCAGGGAAAATGACGGAAATTGGCCTTTTCAGAAGATCTGTCTCCATCAGAAATTACTATGAATGTATTCCTCAAACACATATTTTTGAAATGATCATTTTTAAATTTCCTGAATGAAAATGATGTTTCCCATTGTGAATAAATGAAGCACTATTTCTGTGCAACCACATACTTCACCATATAAAATGATCTCATCAAGATTTCTATATCCCACCAGAAGAAATATTCATCTTTAAGTCTTCTGCATCTCAGAAGTTTTAAAGCTGGTTTGAATTGCTATATTGTTTACATTTCCAAAGTTTAGCACTTTTCATTATGGTTATTCATTGAGGAGATATTCTTTTCAGTTTGTAATTAAAATCTCCACATGCAACTTCTCTGATATGATTTCCAAGTTTAAGTTGGAGAGAAAGAAAGGAGGAATATATTTTGAAGATTTATTATATCATGAGTTCTGCAGTGGTCCTTTACAAATGAATGACAGCTGGATGATAAGTATTATTTAACTGCCTGTGTCATCATTTTGCATTCTGCTTGAAAGCCTAAAGTATGCTTATAACAAATAAAAAATACAGACATAGAATATTGACAATTAGATAGTCCTTTAGACTCTGTTTCAGAACACATTTGACTTTGGTAGTCTCAGAGGAACTCCTGCTGCTATTAGCAGATATCTATATGAAAACTAAAGGAGCATTTCAGAGGCAAAAAATGCTGTCTTTTCTAAATGCAACGGTTTGAACGCATGAGTACAGATGCGATTGGGGTCCAGGATTATATTTTCTCATTCCGGCCAGCTTTAACCAAGTGATGTTGCAATTGCTGAGAAACTGTGTCACTTTATTATTGCAGCCTACATGTTGGTTTTAAATAATATTTTCCATAAACAGGATTGTTTTGATTAGCATACCCTAAAGAACACCTGTTGACAAGTGGACTTTGGAATCCCTTTAAATTACACTCCAATTAGTCCATACGGTAATTGACAGTGGGGTGCTGCTGCGAGCTCCCGCCTCACAGGTCTGCCCCATACAGCCAAGTGCAGGAGCTGAGATCACACACTCACTTGACAGTCTTTATGTATTGCTGCATTTAGGATTAGGGTGGTTTTCAGGCTTAATCCCACATAATCAGATTGTGCCCCTGTGGAAGCAAATGATGAAATCCCCTTCTCTCCAAAACAAACAGATACATGTGGTTAATGAGGGAGCAGGCGGGCTTAAGCCTCCTTCATGTGAGCTCTGCTTGGCCACATGGAAATTTAATTTTTCATAACCTGCTAAAGACAGCCATCAGTATCTATGGTGAAATGTAAAGTGGCGTTGAAAGAACAACCGTCAGAGGAAGGGTTAACGCCTGCCGTGCTCCCTGGCCTGGACGTGATGGTGAGAAGACACCGGGAACAAGGCTGGCTAGAAATCCCCTCGTGCCTCCCTGCCTGTGGTCAGGGCATTTCAAGCAAAAAGCCTGGCAGACCTGTTTCCCGACAATATCACGATGTTGAAGGGGTCTATATGATGAAGGTGCCTTTGCCATGGCCAAAGCCCACCTAAGCTACCTGCGTTGCCAGCAGCAGCAAGCTGGGCTTGCCGGGGCTGGCCCCAGCCGCCCAGGCTTGCCGCCCACTGCCAGACCGCACTGAAACACCGGTGAGCATCTGGGGGCTAGAAAATCCTGGGATGCCCCTGCGGACCCGCTGCGCTGCGGCTGTACCTTCCGAGCTACCCAAGGCAAGCGAGGAAGCAGGAGAGGCAGCTGCAGACAATTACCGCCTCCGCCCAGACTAAACAAAGGGCGACCGCCGCCGCAGCCCCGCCGATCCCAGAGATAGGCAGCCCCGGCCAGCTGGACCGGGAGGGAGTCTTACCCCTTTCCGCCTGGACCGCTTGCCCAGGCGGGTGTTTTGCACGGCCGAGCGCGCGAAGCCGGCAGGTCTCGGGTAATTGTGAGTGACAGGAAAAGGCAAGGGAAGGGGAAAGAGCAAGTTTAGCTTTGTAAAGGCATAAAAGCGGCTCTCCCTTGTGCAGCATTGTTTTATTCCCCCCTCAGAGGCAGGTCTGACTCTACCCGCATGGATTTCAGGCGCTCCTTTCGGGGAGGAGAAAGGGGTTTCTGTGCTCTTTGAAGCCCATGTATGCTGGTCAGACAGGAAGCCACAGCTTCTGTCAGTCAACAGCACATGCAAAATTTATCAAGTATATTACTTGACAGAGGTTACTCTGTCATTACTAGCTAACAGGGCTGTGCCAGAGAATTTTTTTATGGAAGCATGTGCTGTCAAAGGCAAAGTGTCCATTGATTGATTGCCACAGCTGACCTAAACATACAGGGATCACTGTGTAATAACCCCTTTATCATATATAAACCACCAAATGCTAAGTTCAATAACACTAATGGTCTCACTTAAACCCCTGAAGCCAGGCGAATTCAAAGGAAGAGGGAAAAATGCCATCCTTTCTGTAATCACCGCAGCATGGAGATGTGGGACTGCCGAGCAGGAGCACCGAGCCCTGCTGCCTGCAGTGGGCTCAAGGGAAAACAGCGTCCAGCCCATGGGCTGAGCTTTCCACCTCAAAAAATATACTTATACATATGTATTGCTCAGTTCTGTATTTTCTGTTAAACAGCATGCTGTGGTTATTACAGAAATACTGTGCAACAGTCATATCCAGTAGATCCTAAGCCTGAAAACTGCTTGAACTTTCTCAGAAAACGGTAGACCCCCACTCGAAGGAGTTTCCTGGCAGTTAAAGATCCTTTAAAAAATACAGAAAGAAAGTAGCATGTACAAAAGGGGAGGAGAAAGCTTTCCTAAACTACAGGCCAAGCTTTAAGATCTCTATCGGCCATTTAAATGCATCATATCATTTCCTTCAGAGATAGAAATACAGGTAGATAAAACAAGGTATGAATGTTACTTGTGTTGTGGTTTTAGGGGAGACAAAAAGGCCTGAATGAGAGAGGGGAAGAGAACCGCATATAATGTTTGCATTGCAGGGTATTACAATACTAAGAGTTTGAGAAATACATGGTTTGAGGGGGAGGAAGTACTATCATTTGAAACTTGGAAAAGTCTGAAAACAACTTGGGTACCATTACGATGAAAGTGAGCAAAGGCTGAATTTTAACCTCTTACTGTTTCAAAAAAAAAATGACAACTTTTCTTTAAATGTTACTATGAATTCTCCCTTCAATTGTTCTGTGGCTGTTAAAATCTTCTGCCTAGCTGTAAATGCAGCAGCTATTTAGACAGAGATCAGTGGTAATTTTAATAGCCAAGAGCCAAGCCCTTGTCCCCCTGAGGTCAATGACATAGCTTACTATAATAAACACACGGCATCAGGCTGAGAGCCATTTCTGGTGGGGAGATCTAAGGTCTTGCAGGTCCTTCTGTCACCGTGTTTCCTGGAAGACTATGATAGGACTGCAGTTGGGGATGCACAGAAAGATCCTACGCGAGGAAGGAGCCCTGCGAACAATTTCTGATAGAAACGACTTGGCATTGTGGTTAGGCTTATGCGTAGAAAAGATTTTTTTTTTTCTTTTTCTTTTTCTTTTTTTTTTTTTTTTTTGTTTCAGCAGACAAGCCAAAATTTGCTTTGGTTCTGCTTAAGCAAAGTATTCGTGTAACCTGAAACAACTAGTTCCAGCCCCTCTCAGTACATGCACAGGGCTAGATCACTCTCACCATATTACAAATCATCTTTTGGAAATCAAGTGTAAAAACCAACAACAGTCTTATGTTATTAATAAGTACTTTATAATAACCGAAAAACCCAGCAGAAAAAGAATGGGACAGATGCCCTCTTGCTGCTGCACCTGTTGTCCTCTTGCCTGTTTAAGGGAAGCGCAGAGTAAGCACTGCTGCGAGCAGAGCCACGGAGGGGGAGCAGAGTGCTCTCTAGGGATACTGAGCTCGGAGGCCGAAATGGGCGGGGCAATTTACTTCAGGGGCAACTTATACACGTATAACTTTAGCAGGGAACAGCTCAGCTCTGCAGGCGAGCCCTTGGGGGAATGCTCTGCTTTGGTGGGAGTCGTAGGGCACAAATGGGGTGTCCAGAAGAGCTAAGCTGAGCTTTCCGGCAGGGGCAAATGTGCAGAAATGTCACAGCTGTAAATTTGGGTTAACATCACCTAGGCAAAATCTCCAGTGAACTGGAAAGAATTTACTGCTTCTGGTGTATACAAATAGATTTCCACGAAAGTGGTTTCCTAGAGTTTCAAATTGAAAACAAAATTTAGTCAGCGATTTCAGGAAAGACTTTCTCTGGAGTATGAGATTCATTTGAATCTGAAGTGAAATGCGGTAGTCGGAGACCCAACTGTAGTTTTCCTGAACCATCCCTAGTCAGCCCATACCCCCTCAAGCCCCGTTTTTTTCTGCTACTTAGTACCAAGAGGAGATGTTACCCACATTACCCTGCTCTTTGTGTAACTTCTCTGCCAGTTGCTGTTGGTAGTCACAAAAGATGAATTCAAACATCTAGGGTTTCTTCTAAAAGACTTCACTACCTAGATCCATTCACCCATGGAAAAACCGAATCTTACCCGAGTCTTTTGTCGTTAAAAGGCAATCCTTCCTCTCTCACATGAAGAGTCAAAGTATAAAACAACAAAATACTTTTTTAGGGGCTACAGTGACAATTCATCAGTAACTCAACAATATACAGGTGCTCATAGTGCAAGTAATAAGTCAATCACTCATAGCACGGTGATTTAGGCTACAATGAAGAACAATCACTAAGGCAATGACATTAACTTATAATATTCATATGTGGAAATGCTTCAGTAGGACCTGGATAAAAGGCCAATGTGCACTGGGAAAATTTTGAAACACTGGAGGACATTCTTTATTTCTTATGACAGTAAGAGAATTAAGGTCCTCTTGGTCAGATCTGTGGGATTTTTCCTGTGCTTCGCTTGTCTCCCATATCCTGTTTTCAGCTGAAGTAATTAACGCACTGCACCACATATGCTTGTCCACTTTCATTCACCGGTTCCCTACAGGACGTTTTCTCTTACAGCCTTAAAAGAAGAGCTCAAGTTGAAATCAGCTTCAGAGTCCCCCTTCTCAAAATAGCCAGCCATTTCATTCCTGGTGCAAGTGTCTTACAGTACCTGGAAGGGAGGACAACGGAGTGGCCTATGGTAACCAGCTCACACCTGTCACCTTTCTTAAAAATAGCTGTTGAGTCAGCCTTTCTCATGGTTTCCCACTGGTGCTCAGTGACATTGTAAATAAACAGTGAGTGATTCTGATGACGCCCTGCAAATTCCTGCAATGTCCATGGAGAATCCCATCCATCCGGTCGTAGTGATTGACGCTCTTCTCTTCCAGTTTATTGCATGCCATCTCAACTTTTATATTCAACAACAAATTGTTAAGAGGCTCTAGTCTACATTCACGTATGGTCCTAGTTCCTTCATAGTGGTGACACCTACAGATAACACCTATGGAGACTCCTGACACAAGTATTTGCCTAGAACTCCATTGGGGAGCACATGTACAGCATGACTTTGAGATGTGATGAGATATGGAGATGCATCAAGTGATTCCACCTGTCATTTCCTTCCTCTCTCCTGCCCCTCTTTGCGAGAGCGTACTTTGCAAGACATTCAGTCTTTCGTGATTAGCCTCTTACCACCAGAAAAAGATGCAATTAAGACCTTTCCATGTGGCTTTTGCCACTGGGTCCTTCACTGCATTCAGGGACATCTCAAGCCCAGTGGTGTCAAACTCTGACTGGAGGAGTTAGAAACAAGGCGTAAGCAATCTTCCAGGTGTGGGGAGAGAGCAGCAGAGCCCCGGTGGGAAAGGATGCATAACACACACACTTGGAGAAGGGTCAACCAGTCTGAGTCAGTGAGCAGCCGAGGGGAACAAAATGATGAAGGAGGCCTACATTTGGAAGCAGAACGGTGCTTCAGGATCCAAAGTGCTGTGCATCAACATCATCACCATAAAGCAAAAGGCGGAAGGGAAGCCACGGAGAGCTAATAAACAGATGAAAATCTGGCTTACAGAGGTACCTGGCTCTGCTGCAGATATTATAGTCAATTTGCACATCTTCTCTCTGAAAAGAGTTTTCTAAAAACATCTCTTTGAGAGATGGGCTTGCCAAAAATAACATTTTATCAGCAGCACAGCTTGTCAAAACCAGCATTTTAGCTAGGGCAAGCACTCAGTGTGCAAATAATGTTTTTCCAGGAGCAAAGCTTCCCATATTGGAAAGTAGAAGCTGTTAGCACACTACTTTCACTAAATCCATCCCTCCCCCCTTCTTTTTGATAAAATTATTTTCATCCATCTCCTCCCCCTAATAAAACATTATTTTTGGAAAGTTCCTGCCCTTCATGAAACACTATTTTCCTCAAGCAAAAATCCTGATAAAACTCCACTTTCAGCAAGACTTTCTCCTTAAATTGCCATGGTCCTCACTCCTGATAAAAAGGTGTTTTCTGTTAAGTCTCCACTTCTGATAAAATGTTACTTTTTCCAAACTTCTGCTCCTGATAAAACATTCATTTTGCCAAGATTGGCTCCTGAGAAAATGTTATGCTTGGCAAGGGCTGTTCCTGATAAAACATTTATTTTTGCCAAACCTCTACTTCTATTAATTTTTTTCCCCTCAAAATTATTATTATTTCCCCTAAAGCCTCCTTAATGTAAGATACTGGATATGACACAACAGTGGGTGATATGGTATCACTTGCCAACCAGTCTTTTATCCACATCCATGATCGTTAACGGTGAACCCCCAAAACGCTGACATTGAATGCCTCTTGCACCGTGTGGTTCTTCTGGAAGCCTTGGAAGGAACAATGAAAAAGATATTTGCACCCTTGTGCTGAAAATGGGCTTAGTTATCGTATTAGCTCCTCATATAAGGCAAACCTGGTCTTATTTAAAAGTGAATAAAATCAGACCCACCAACAGGTTAAAGGCAAAACACTTATGGGGATGTTCAGGATTTTCCAGTTCTCTAATATTTAATGTTCCAGTGAGGTTAAATGAGGTTATAGACAGGAGATCCCTGCTTGTTCACAGCAAAACTTTAGCCTGCCAGCAGTTCTGTGTCTATTCTGTCTCATCCTGCCCAAATTCACATTGGCGACTGCCATACTGCACCACATACTTCTCAAAAAAGGCTTCTTCCATGAGCACGTGCAAAAATCTGTTCCTGTGGTTGTGAGGTGCCGTAGGAAGGGGTGACAACGCAGAGGGCCCAGGTGTCGTGTTGGCACAAGACAAGAGAACTTGGGTAACATATTCTGAAGCACTCTCCCCCTTTGCATTATCACATGTCCCTCTGTCTGGCAATGTTCACCCTGAATCCAAGGCTCTTTACCTACTTCTGTGTCAAGTCTCATTCAAGAGCTAGTAATGAACTGCTTGATGTTTTTCACATGTTTGCACAACATGCAGCTGATCACTTACATGTGTGGTTAGGGAGCTGTGGCACACAATGTGCGAGGAAAGGGTGAGGACCTGAGTCTGTCTAGCTTGGAGAAGCTTAGGTCTCTAAATGCTGCCTGCAGCTACCTAAAGGGCACTATACAGAAGATGGATCCAGACTCTTCTCAGAAGAGCACCTCTGCAAGGTCAAAAGGCAATGGGCACAAGTTGCAACAAGGGATATTCTACTTAGATGAAAGGAAGAATATCACCATGAGAGTGGCCAGGGACTAGGACAAGTGCCCAGGGAGGCTGTGGAGTCTCTGTTCTTGGAAATATTCAGAACAGAGCTGGACACCGCCCTGAGCAATCCAACTTTGAAGACAGCCCTGCTTTTAAAAGGAGATTAGACCAGATGAGCAGAGGTCCCTTCCAACCAGAATATACAATTTTCAGTGCATAGCAATTTACACACTGAAGCTGGAACCCACACAACAGAGAGCATTTTCTTCACAGTGAATAAAAAATTTACCTTGAGCTGAGTTGAATATTAGACCGCAGCTGATGTGTTTTGTTTAGTTTTACTAGTTAATGTCCCATCCAAGTTATACCTTCAATATATTAGCCTCCTGAAGGTTAGATGGAAGACAGTAGGTAATTCATGGGAAGACGTATTAAAATTAGCCATCTTGATTAAATATCTAATTTATGAAGCTTCATAGACAGGAATGGGAGTTAGAGATGTCAAATCTCAATGCAACCTCAGAGAAAACGTGCTAACCTGAAGACAGCATGGAGACTGTGGAAGTATGTGAGCAGAGGCAGGCAAAATGGCAGTAGCATCCTTCCCATCAGCAAAACACACTTTGATCAGTTTAAGCCAGTCAAGAAACAGCATTTTCAGAGAATTCCCACTGGCTTTGATCTGAAGTTTCGGTAGCAATATGGGTTGCTCTCTCTTACCTCTGTACCCTTCTAAGCAAAATAACTGTTCTGGCGTTTGGGTTTTTCTGGCTTGCAATGTATTTCAATCACCTTAGTGATTGTACTGTGAGAGCTGATTTGGGGTGAGGCTGGCAAGCCACAAGCATTGCATTCCATTTCTGGTCCATCCTTGCAGTTCCCATTCCCAGGTTTAGGGGCACCCAAGACCTACAGCCTACAGTGCAACTATGTGACAACCTTCTTGTCACACAGCTTAATTTAGTCACTAATAACGCAAGACTCTGGCTGGGAATGTCATCTGCAATGCTGAGCACCAGACAGCACATCTTTTACAAACAGCAGAGCAGTGGGGAGCATGCTGGGTCGCAAGAGTGTCTTTGCACTGTAACCCTCTGCATCAGAAAGGCCCAGTGTATATTCTGGACAACAACAAAAGCTGAAGAAAGAATAGCAAGCACCCATGGGCTGGTCTTGAATTCATCTCAGTTTACCAGCCACTGGGCTCAGTAACCAGTTAGCCCCAGTGGTAACGAGTAATGTAACAAAGAGAGCACTGGCTCAATATATTTCACTGCTCCCATGCTCACCGGAGTGAGAAGGAGCCCTTTGTCCTTACAGTCTAGCAAAAGTTAGTAACTTTGCTTTACATTTGAAAATAAAAAGTTAAAATCAAAGGCATGTCTTACTACCAAGAAGCTGAAGTAATTAATGAGCCCTCCCTTGCTTTCTTGCTCTCTGATTTTAACAAAGTGACAGTGGACAAGATTAGTGACATGCAAATCCTTAAGTCGTTAAGCTGCAAAACATGACAGCACTACCTTTATTCCATAAAAGAGACTGGAAAATCAGTGTTGATCCTTTCCCTCTGTCCACACCTCAGCAGATGCAGGTGTTGTTCTGAAAACGGAGTAAAACCTTGCATTTTTTTAGAACTAGTCCAGAGTACAACATTAATCTCTCACTTAAGATTAGCAAATGTAATGATCCTTGTCTGGTTTCATTTGTGTTATCTTTTCATCCCAGAATGGGAGCATTTTCTTGCCAAGAGAAGAAAAAAGACTAAAATGTTTTCCAGGTTATGTCATAATAATAAACCTTAGATCCACTACAGCAGAAGTTGCATAAGAGAAATGTTAACAAGTCAGTAATAATGACGAACAGAACTACGATCTAACAGTCCCTACACTGCAATGAATTTTCTGAAAGAATAATAAGAATGAGATTCAAACGCAGCTGCAGGTTTGGGATGCCACATACTGCGATGCTGAACTTTGGGTACCAAGGTAATGCTCTGAAGATACCCCAAACCAATGGCCCCTTCTGAAAATGTTGGCCATAGATTTTACTACACTGACATTTAAGTTAAAGTCATGCTGACCTCAGAGCAAGTTGCCTCTTGCATCTTATTCATATTAGGCTTTTAGGGGAGTCATCTTATTCATATTAGGCTTTTGTAAATCTTTTTTGTTTTTCTTTAGCACCTGGCCTTTGGACAGGCAGCTCCCTGCTATGTTCTTGTAATATTTCCAAAAGGTAAACATGTGTTTAAGGGCATTTTTCAGGTTCCTCAAATTTACAATCTTTTTCAGCGTCCACACTTCCACAAAAAACAAAACTGTTCAAGTATAGCATAGGTTCTTTGGCTCTTCAGAATTTGTCCTCCCAAACATGAGGCATGTGAATCAATACAACATGTTTTACTGTATCTACACAAAGTATTTTCATATACTCTGATAAAGCACAGTAATGTAAAAAGTGCAAAGCCATTGACAGTCTATTCCACTGACTTTTTCCAATACTCACAACCTTGCCATTTCGGCCTTGGGACCCTACAGAGGTTTCTACCTCACTGTCTAACAGTAGGAGTTAGAGTTTCCCCAAAATCTCTTTATGACTCATGTCTATTTTAAGAAAGTCATCCCATTTCCAAAATTCAGTCACTTCTGACACCCCCTGCCACGTTCACCTGCCACTCCTGGCTGCTCTTCAGCAGCTAATTTGCACACCACATAAGCATTTAAAAATTTGCAGTTAATCTAAGAATAAAATATCAGTAATAGCCATAGTTGATGACCTTTCTGTTAATGACATTAACAGAAAGCAGATTAAGAGGTATTCTTTTAAAGAGAGGAAAAAAAAAACCAAACACCAAAAGATAATCATCTATTGCATTTGCTTGAAGGAGTTATGCATCAGGCCCTGACTCATTTGCTATTCTAAATGGTTGAAGTCACAATTATGTTATGCTTAAAATATTAGCGCTATAAATAAAGCCATTAATGCTTATGTGGTTTTCTAGGAAAGCTTCACTAAGAGATTTCATTTTTCTATCAATCCCTGTAGTAGACACAAGTCTAGAGGCACCCAATCTCTGTCTAGACGCTGCCCCCTTAATATCATACACATAAAGTTTGTATTGCATTTCTCTACAATAATATAACTAGTTCCCAAACAACATTGCACTAGAGAGAAGGTATGAAACATCTAGCTCCACACCTCAGGTCAAATCTTTTCAATCTGGCAGAAAGATAAATAAAAGGAGGTTAATGTTAAAACCAACTAGCTTGGTTTAAGAAAGTAAGAGAGAATAAGAACATATTGATTTTCTCTGTAGTAAATAACCATAGAAGAGGCGTAATGTTGGAAGTGTTTTTGAACTGTTAGGGCACAATCTGAGTGCAATGTGTAGGCTGTGAATTCTCCACCCGACGAAACCTGTTGCCAAGTCATTTCTCATGCTGGGAGGAAACGAAATGTTGACACAGAAAAACAACCCTCTGCCACCTCTCCTACACTTTTAATGAAGGGACCAGGTAACAATAATTTGAACTGATACAGATTTACTGGTCTATTTAAGAAATGAGAATCATTCAGTTTTCCAGAGAGAAGTATTGCTTTCCTTCCTTTGGAAAGCTAGGGAAAAGGACTTTGTCCCTGGACATGCGAGTGATGAGCAGAAGGCAACTGATGACTGGATTAACCGTGAAGCACGAACATCAGTGCAGACACTTGAGGGTCTGTATGCTCGGCCATAGCCTCTGACTCAGGTCACTTTGCTGGTTGCACAGGTGGTTGCCTCCATGCCCTCGGGTCAGCTTGGCTCCAAGCTTCCTAGAGCATGAATTTCCATGACTTACAAGCTGTGGGTTTAGGAAAGACTTATGATTGTACGGGTCGACAGCACTGTATTTTGACTGTTCCCTGCAACTATTAATTGCTATGAAATTTGAAGCATTGGAAAAGTCTCCCAGAACACAGGACAGCTGCTTGCAGCAAATACATTTTAACAAAGTCAAAAATACATCCCCAAACCAAAGTATTAGGTTGCTTTAGGAAATTCTGAGTTTAATTTCTTAATGCTTCTTGTATTTTGCAGTGTACCATATGGAGGTTGTAACCATTTTATTTTTAGTTGGTGGTAACCATCAAAACAAGTTCTAGACTAGGGAGGAAGAAGGCAAGCTGCACTGTCAGAGAGGAAAAGTGTCCTAGGACTGCAATAGAGCACAGATACCAATAATGTGTATTAGTATCTTTTTATTGCAACAGAACTACGGCTGGAAAAGGATAGCCAGAATAGTTATCCTGGTAAGATCCCAGCTATATTCCTCACTGAAGCTTGAACCCACTTACTTATCTCATTGGAAAAGCTACAGAGACTGGTCTGCAGGGTAGTAGAAGAAACAGTGACACATGCCATAAGTATTCCTGTGGTAAAACACAAAGCAGGAAAGTCCACTGTTGCCATGAAGTTATAACTTGTGTTCAGTAGACATGCTGTCAAATAATTAATTTGAAAACTAGCTCTGGTAAAAAACACCCATGAGTTATAGCAATAACACACATGGTTAGCTGAAAGCTCCCGTTATCCTAAAGAAATAGAAAAAAATTTCTTACTATTATTTCTTTTTTTTTTTTCTTACTTCCTGTCGTGGTTTAACCCCAGCTGGCAACTAAGCACCATCCAGCCACTCACTCGCTCCCCCCCGTGGGATGGGGGAGAGAATCAGAGGAGTAAAAGTGAGAAAACTCATGGGTTGAGATAAAGGACAGTTTAATAGGTAAAGCAAAAGCCACGTGTGCAAGCAAAGCAAAACAAGGAATTCATTCACTACTTCCCATCAGCAGGCCATCATCTCCATCATCGGCAGTCCAGCCATCTCCAGGATAGTAGGACTCCATCATGCGCAACAGTTACTTGGGAAGACAAACGCCATCACTCAGAACATCTCCCTCTTCTCTCTTCTTCCCCCAGCTTTATATGCTGAGCATGACATCATATGGTATGGAATATCCCTTTGGCCAGTTGGGGTCAGCTGTCCCAGCTATGTCCCCTCCCAACTTCTTGTGCACCCCCAGTTTACCCACTGGCGGGACAGTGTGAGGAGCAGAAAAGACCTGGATGCTGTGTAAGCACTGCTCAGCAATCACGAAAACATCCCTGTGTTATCAACACTGTTTCCAGCACAAATCCAAAACACAGCCCCATACTAGCTACTATGAAGAAAATTAACTCTATCCCAGCCAAACCCAGCACACTTACTTTGGAAGTCCTTTCACCTATGATAATTTCTGTTGAGGTTACTGTTGCATGTGTTATTCATGGTGCCTTCTCATTCTTCCACTCATCTGAACATTTTAAATCAGTCTTGTTTACCGCCAAACCTCCCTGGGCAATGTGAAGAAGGTGTTTGCAGCCTTGAAAAAGTCCTTTATTCGTGTTGCACCTGCAACAGTCACAAAAGAAAATAATGAGCAATTTGTTCACATGATTTTCTACAAAAATGCAGTCCATCAGTGTGCTTCTAAGAGAGCAGACTTTTCTAACAGCTTTAATTGCACAGCATAAAGAATTTACTGCAAAGAAAAAGGGACTCTCAGAAGGTTGTTTGTTCACCACAGAGTATTCAAGTTCTTCTGAAGACCGCATATAACTTACTAAAAAGCGTAGCAATATTTTATTATTTTCTTTTCAGAAGTGTAAAAAAATACTTTAAAGTACATATATGGACTGACCACAGATTTACTGCCACTGGCTTTTTGTAAGTCAGCCGGAATGAGGCTGCTCATGTACATAAACGAGTCCAGCTGGTACATTTACAGGCAGCTTTATAAGAACACCTCCAGAACTGCTGAACGCTTGTGAAAGGTAGGGTATCAAACAAACTGGACTGGACATGTGGGCCAGTTGATGGGCAAGGCACTATAAACCTATCCATAACTAGTGCAGCTGTGACTATAAAACTTTTCAGAAAACCCCCCAAAAATCAGACACACAAACATTTAATGAATTTCAAATGAAGAACCTGGAATGCTTAGAGGGACCATGTAATGATTTGGGGGAGTCCATTACAGGTCACACTTAAAATAAGAAGTGAGGTTTAGTAGTCAATATATTTTGTTGCTTCCTTTAATCAGCTTCAATTAAAATTTCCCAGCAACAATTAACTTTCTTTCTATTTTTAAAATCAGATTTCAGAGTGCAGCCTGGTATTAATATCCACCAAACAAGGGGACCTCTTTAATATTGGTACCAAGAGAGTGGTAGCGTTGTGGTACAAAGGCAAGCTTTGCGTATTTGTGTTAAACAGAGAAAGTAAAGCCGTTTGCCTCATGTGTAATAAAAACCTATCTAAAATTTATTCTTCCTCTAGCAGTGAAGTGCCTACATCTGGCCACTGCAGTGCCCCTTAATGAAAGTTTATGTCCTCAAAATCAATTGTTTCATTTATTTACTTTTTTTTTTAGGAAGTATCAGCACTTGGTAGTCAAATCCTGAGACCTGATTGCAATACGTTATTATCTGAGCTTTTTCCTTTACATGAACAGGTAAATGGGCACTCATTAACTTATAGACATAGTGAGGTATTTGTAGATGCATGCCATCAGTGTACAGTAATAGTGTTTCTTCAGATTCTGAAAGAACCAAGTGCACTTACCAACCTGGTCTAAGGCATATCTGACCACAGCTCTCAAGTTGGCTCAAAGATGATGAGCAAAATGGGAAATATCTCCCATCAAAGGTCAAAAGAAGATATTTCAGTATAGTAGCAGTGGACAAAGTAGGACTTTGTAGCAGTGTGTGCACTGAAGGTTTGTTTCTAACACAGTTCTTGGGCAATGGCTCTGAAGAATATCACAGCGATTGCAATCTGCACGAACACCCCTGCTTAGCTTTACACACCTTCTTTAGGATGGAGAATGCTCCCATCCCCTTTGGGTCCATGGGATGCTAAACGCCCCAGCCAAGTCACTGCTGCCCCACACAGGGGCAGCTCAGGGGCCATCAGATCCTTGATCATGAGATCCAGTCCTCTGTGTGCAGTCTATCTGAGCCCTGAAAATCAGTGATTGTGCAGCCAGAGATGTGTTATGTTTATAGCTCTTTGGAAAACTGCCAGAGCCCGTGTTTCTGAGGGACTCGTGGCCTAAGTCTCCACAAAATTTGGAAGCTCCTTTCACAATTCCTGAGGCAATACTGCTGAGACAGCTGAAGTTACTCTGGGGACTGCCATTAAGATAAAAAAGCTCTGCAAATGGAACCTGGCTAAAGTAGCCAAGACAAGTCTCTATAAAAAAGAGAGATAAAAACTGTTTTGGGGGATCTTTCTAACTGTGTCACATTATGGGAAATGGCGGTATTCCACCCTTACCTGAACTGCTCTCTTAAAACAGCCTCAGGCACATCTGTGTGTGGAGGATGGAGAGAGAGAGCATCTCCATCAGCTGTGTGCTGGCGTTCAGGCACCTCACTGAGTATCTTCTCCATGTGCAGTTCAGCTGATCACACCTATCACAAGGCAGACCGTCTTCACATAATAAAATCGTCCAGAAACAAAAATGTTGAGACTATCAAATCATATTAAGAATATCTTCTTCAGCAAGACCCAAGTGCTCGCTTTGGATCACACTGACACATTACAGTCATCAGCTTCCTAATCAGGGTAGTAAAACCAGGGGACTGAAAGAAACAGAGACGGCTGCAGGGTTTCTATTCTATGCAGATTCAATGGAATGAGTGGAATATAAAATAGCTGTCAGGCTGTTTTGTAAAGAAACCTATTGATAAACTATTCCCTGAAATACAGTACTAGATTAATTGATTCCATACTGCAGCTTCTCAACTACTCAAACCTGACCTGCAGGGCTTCTACTGTAACAAGTAAGTACTAAGAAAATACACAAACTTCATAAGGAACACTTTTATTCACCTGGCCTTTTTTACTCTAACTTTCTTCTATTTCTGGCAATTAGGGGTCTCTGTTTTTATTCCTCTCCTATTCTTGTTGGATTGGATCATCAGCAGAGCAAAGCAATGCAACTCTGATAGAACTATGTTGATTTATGCTGGCTGTGGGGTTGGCCTCAAAGTGTACCAATATGAAGAGATTTGACTCAGTAATAAATATTACTGGTAAAATCCTGCCCCTTCCTCAGGGTTCTGTACCCTGGCAGACGCAAAAGAAAGGGAGGAAAGTGCATTGTTTACCTCAAACTGCAGGCCAAATTTCAAATTTTCATTTCCTGCTGCTGAAGCATAAATTGTGGAGAAAGAACAGTTTAGCATAGGCTTGAAAAGGTGATCTCCAGCAGAACCCCTGCTCAGACACTGTCAAAGTCAGGCCATGCTAGTTACCGCCCTTTAGCATTTTGAGTTTGCATTACATTTTCTTCTGCTCTATGGTCTGATAGACCATCTCAAAGTCCCATGCTGTATTAGTGTGATAATCCTTCCTTCTTTGGCTGGAGTCCACGACAGCAGCAGAAACAAAGCCAATCTCTTGTCTCACATAGTCCCTGTCTAACTCACCCTCAACACAGACAACCATTTATTTGCTCTCAAAACCAGGAGTCAAAAGCTGTGACTGATCTTAAACACAGTTGATGCTTATTTGGAACTGTAAATGATCTGGACAGTTTTAAAGGCTATATATAAACTAGATGATGTGGCCTCAGATGGGCTGGCATCATGAGCTGCTTATTCACCCAGGTAGCTTACCAACTTCCAAATATCCACTTGTGCTTTTTCTTCTGATCATTTCTTCCAGCAGTGGTTTGTTTCCCCCTCTAAATCTTTGGTTCACATAGCTGATGTTGAAAATAGCAACCCCCTGATACACTAGCCTTCTGACTACTGGATAGTTCGTGACTTGGTCAGGATAAGCTCTCTGATTTTTTTGATCAACTTGTGTCTTAAAATGTTCTAATGTAATTACAAAGCACTCTGAAATCAGCATACAATGCTTCTGCGCCCCTCCCTTCCTGCCGTCTTCTCACAGACTTATGATTGCTGATATGAAACACTGCTGTTCGGGTTGATATAAACTATGATAAAAGTAGTACTATTATTTTGGAAGATATCTACTCCTTCCATCAGTATCTTTGTTAATGTTTGCTCTCTAGGTCTGATGGCCTCAAGGAGAATTTACCCCTTCCAGTTTGCCATCACTATATTTAATTGTGGGTCCAGAAAGGCCTTCAGTCTGCACTCCTGCTGATGGCTCGCTTCGGTAAAGATGCAGGGATACAGTGAAGATATTGTGCTGTGGGCAATGGGAGCTGCAGCGTGAAGGAGACCTAACCGTAATGCTGCGCAGAAATGCTTCCCTGATTAATAATGTCCCAGTTGCTGAGTTGTCCGTTCAGCGGTAAGGACCACAGCCAAACTTCAAAGCAGCCTGATTACACACTGTGAAGCCTGCTAGGACTTTCACCAGGCTCTGCATCTTACACCATTTATGTGAAGCTACACGCTTGAAGAGGATCTTTTTCCCTGTCCCTTCAGACACTGCAGAGGAAGACCAGTGAACACAACACAGTTACTCCACAGCAAACAAATAAGCCCCTCATAGATACTATTTTCAAAAAAAATAACTCCTCTGTCCATCACTGGCACCAGAACACACCTATGGCTCATTGATAAAAGTTTTTTCTGCAAGTGCAGTATTAGACCTCACTGGGCTGGCCGTCCTCAGACACCAGTCCAAGAATCTGTCCCAAGATATCTTTCCAAGTTATAACCTGGTTGCATTTGTTCTGCACACACTAAAAATTTAGATGCACAGTCTATTCATAGAGCCCTGTAACAACAGTAACTTGCTTAAGACTGTCATTGATTTTGTTGGCATCATAAATATCTCAGCAAAATGACATGGCAAGCCATACTATTATAATGTGGTTTGCTAATCCAGCAGTGTATTCTTCTAACTCTGTGATTTATGTCAAGGCCGTATCAATCAAGGATTGTAATGCACAAATCTAATTTTTTTTGTGATTTGCTTTTGTAGAGTGCCCTGCGTACTAGCTGCAATAACACACTCCAGGCTATGCATTTCCAGAGGATTACTGAACTTATTACTCTTCTTGGGTGGTTAAAGTCAGTCAGTCAGCCAAATACCTTTATAACACTACACATAGAGGGCCATATTTTTACGGTATAGTATATGAAAGAGATAATTTCAATGGATAACGGCCTCCCACCACTTCATAAATGCTAAGGCAAAACCAAGACTTTATTGTAAAAGGAAATTGATCTCAAGACAATGTTCTATTGCAGTTGCTGAAGATCACAGCTATTTTATTACAATAGCTGCAGCCTACTATACTGCAGATGAAGGGGAGTTAGTTATTGTGGGCTTGAACCTGCAGAAGGAAGCCTGGAAGACCGCATGTGCAAGTGAAACAAAAATGCTCAGCGTGTGCAGGGAGACAAAGGACGCTGGTTCTGTGTTAATGAATATTCTGCCGTGGGGCTACTGTGCTACTCCTGGGTGCAGCTAGCGGAGCGTCCCTGAGCGGGACAGGCAGTATGGAGATAATGGATAAAGTCTGGGATCTGGTGAAACAATGAGAGTTTTCCCCTTGGATCTTAACCTAATGTCCTTTGCTAGTTTCAGTTCCTGCAGATGCCTTTTCATGCCATTTCTCAAGAGGTGACGACTGCGCGTCAGGCAAATGCAAAAGGCCGTCTCCGCTCCGTGCGCCGCCCCTCGCTCGGGCAGGTGTCGCGGGGCGGCACAGCTCGGGCCAGGGCTTTGCACCGCCGGCAGCAGCGGTCCTGCACGCGGGCTGCAGGGGCTGGGCACGGTTGCTCTTGCTAACAGACCGTCTTCAGCTGGGGCTGCCGCGCACGCTACCCAGTTAGGGGCCAATCTGTCTTAGAAATACATATTTGATGACGTCCTGCCACTTGAGTAAGAGAAGGGAATATAGGAATTGCTGTACTGGATCCGTAGGGTGGATCTGGCCGTGACCCCCGCCAGGTGCTCGGCAGATGCCGGCGTACCACGGTTGGCAGATGTGGGATAATCTCCACTCCACACGCATTAGGCCTCATCCTGATCTCAGGCTTAAACTCTTGAATCAAGAGGTTTAATGGCTGGATGGCTTCCAGTGGGCGAGAATTATTTATGTAACCGAATCGGGGTTTGTCCGCACAGCGAGATGAAAGCGGGAGGGCAGCATGTTCTGGCAGCGCTAGGTGAGCACGGGGGCTGCAGCCAGGCCGCGAGAGTGGCCTCTTTGTACCAAAGGGACTGGCTGGCCAAGTCGGGCCCTGATCCTGCAAAACAGTGTGTTTAAAGTAATCCCACAGAGTTTCCCTGAGGAACTGGAGGGTGCCCACGATATTTCCACTGAGTGGTAGCACTCCAGCCGGCTCGGACCATGATGCACGCAAACGAGGAGAAGGACGAGTCCTTCCAGCGCCCGGCGCCGGGCACTTCCCCATCCCCGCGCCCCGGCCTCCCCCGTGCTGCTGAGGGCAGGGGGACAGCTGTGCCCCGAAAGCCTCGGGTACGCTCCCCTCTTGATCCAGCTGGCGGGGAGGAACGGGAACTGCCAGCTCTCCTTGACTCAAAAGCCCATGTCTGGAGTTTGCGGGGTCCCCAGCACGGGTTTTGGAGCATGTTCAAACTGACCTTGTAATGCATGAGGTGATGGGGCTTAGGAGATTGTTTTGCCAGGTTTAGGTGATTAATTATCTTGCTGGGAGAAGTCCAGCAGGTACAGTAATACCAGACAGGTGTTTATTAATATTACAACCATATTTCCTCCCAGCGTTTGATCTCGCCAGCTCCTGACGTTGCCTCCTTAGCGGAGACAATTGTCGGCTGACACCCGATCCATCCTTTGTTTGGCACATGAATATCTTGTATTTCGCCTCCCCCCTCACCGGTGCTAAAATGAAAACAGAAAGGGAGAGGTACGGCTTACAAGGGTGTGTGTGCTAGGCGGTGGGAAAACTCAGCGAGGCTGCCCTGATTGTCCGTGCCGAGGCACAGGGGCACGGTCGGGGTGGGTACCTGGAGCTGGAGACGCGAGCGGGGGATGCAGGCGAAGGGCCCCCGACTTCAAGCTGCCAGAGCAGGATTACAGCCCTTAGAGGCTCCTTTTCAACCACTTCTTGGAGTTGATAGAAGTGTCTTTTTAAGGTGATGTCTGCAAAGGCCCAGGGAAAGAGATTAAAGCTATTAGATATGGGGTGGAGCAGGAAGTGTAGTTATTTACAACCTAATCTGGTAAAGATTTATCTGTGTGTTTGATTTTACACACGTGATCCAGAGGCTGGGGGGAGATTGGTTTTAGAGGACTTTGGATCAGACGCATGAATGTTTCAATAATCCAAACGTGACAGGCATGGAGTTATAAATATATACCTTCATTAATTTTTTTATTTTTGCAGAACTGAGTACAAGAAAATTAAATTATTACTCCTGTACCTATTTTACCCAAATAACACTTTATGGATTTTTTTTTTTGTAGTAACTTTTCCCTAGCAATAAAACTGTCCTGCTATCAATATGTATTCAAACACAACTCTTTTCAGACTACCCAAATTGGTTTTTATTTTTGAAACATGCCACAGTGTTAAGATGTAATTCTTAACATACGTCTTATATATTAAACATATGGATCAACGAGGAATTTGTCCTTAGTCTTCCTTCCTGTCTACCTGAGGTATTGATGAATGCTTACAGCCCATGTTTGTTGCTGTAATTAACTGGAATTTGGGGTAAGCCCTCGTGGTAACTAATGGTAGAGGTAGATGTTTTGGCAGTACAAAAGAAAGTATTGGAATAGTAGGGTTTTTTCATTACGGCATTCAGTTTTGCAAAATTTAAAAGTTGTTTCCAGAGGGATGGAATGGGGGGAGGAACAGAAGTATGCTTGTGCCTTTAGGGGAAAAACTAATTTTATTCATAATGCAATAGCTTAATGAAACTCCATCATGGCTGAAAGTTTGAGGAGAGGTCAGCATTCTCTGAAAGGATAAACAAAGCCCAGGCAGTGTGCGTTGTGCGGCACTGCTGAAGGCATCTCAGTCCTCTCAGCACCTCATTGCCAATGCGAAGCCCACCTAGGCTTGGTGAAACCAGAGGTATCACTATGGGATGGTTACTTGGTGTGTGGCATTAAATGACCTTCAGCCACGCTGGTTCCTTGCGGTAGCTGCCTGTTATTGGCGTGTTTGGTAAAGGCCTGAATCCCACAGGCTCCAGGCTAGACCCTAATGGATGGAGCAAGTAAGCCCCTCTTCCTCCAAATAGCAAGCAGTGTGTGAGTTACTAGCAGTGTAAGGCAGGTGGGAAATGAAGTAAAAAATAATGACTGTAAATGCATTCATCCATTGATTGAGTCACTTACTTCCACGAGAGTTATCCTGAGTGCACAACCGTATACCTGCAGGAGGTTGTACAACACAAAAAGTCCTTGTTTTCAAGTGCCTTCTCCACAGCCTTCAAGAGGAGACTAGCTCTGTAACCTAGAAGTCTGCAGCCATGAACCTATTCTGCAAACCTTAGGAGAAGGATATGGATATCTTCCCCCTTCACTGGCTGCAAACAGAGCATACATTTGTATCTCTGTATAAAAACCCTTTTGGAACTATTTATCTATGTAATGCAAAACATAAGTATGCACCACTGTCAGGACCTTACATAGTATATTTTTCCAGGAACGGCACACGTTTTGAAAAGCAATGTTTTGGGTATCATCACAATGTCATTGGATTACTCTAATTTTTCTTTATCAGTATTAGTGATCTACGGACTATCAAAGAACTAAACACATATTTTTCTTCTAATACAGACTTAACAGCTTTGGGATGCTACACAGTCATTACCCCAATTCAGTAAGATATTGTTTTAGTGAGAGCTATAACCCCCTCCCTTCGGGAGGAACACTTTGCTATGTAACATATTCTGATAAGGTGACTTTTTTAGCTTCTAGAGCCTCAAAAGTGAAAGGATGTCATGCACAGGGAGTCATGCACAAAAATGGCTGGGATTGCAGTTTACAAGATAATTCAGAGTCTGTATAGACTTCTTATTCTGCTATTAAAACATGGCCAAGAAAAGACAGGAAAATGATAAGTATAATCATCTGTTCCTTGTGTTGTTATTGTTCTCATTTCTTTTAGATCTCATCTCAGAAACGGTATCTGGTTCACCTACTTGATAAATCTGCTTTCCTAGCTACAGTATTTGATGTGCTGGCTACTTGCTAATATTTTTTCCTTGTAAATCTCATACAAATTAACTCTATTATAGTATCAGAAAAATGTCTGAAACACTTTCAATGACACAGGAAACTTCCACAAGACCTTTTATAAACAGGGAGAAAAATTAGCTGTAATTTTTAAGCATGGGCCTTGTGTGGGATCACTTTTTTCTGATTTCTTTCTGACACTGCTTCTAAAGTTGCTCATTTATCACTAACCAGGTAGAAGTATTCTTTTTTTGTGTGTGTGCGATTTTAAAATGATATATGTATAGACATAAATAATTTCAGGAGCCAAAAAAATGCCAGAGAAATTATTACTTCCAGTGCTAGTGTTGAAACAGTGCCAAGCCCAAAGTTTTGTAAATTGGGCTGTAAGTGTGAAATCCTTCCAGCTGTTAAAAATATTCCATATCTAATTATATTCACAGTTTTTCAGACCACTCTCTCCATTTGGAGAATCCTGAAACTACATACTGTGTGCCTGGAAGTGAGGGCCACATGCGTTTTGTGAAAACCTCCAAAACATAAAGAAAGCAAATAGTCAAAATAGATAAGCCACATATTTGTATGGTTTTGTCAGTGTTTTCCTATGTGGCTTTCTTTGTTTTCACATCATTTCTTTCTAAACACCATTTACTGTAATGTGCCCACCCTGTCATTCCAGATGCCGTGAACAGTTATATGTAAGGAAGTGCCTATTTTTTAAACCTATTTGTACAGGAGGCTAAAACAACAGCTGCATGAGAGCAATGAATCCTCAGAAGGAGGAAAAGCTTGTTTGTAGTCACTGCTCCAGCCTTCGGAAATCAACTGTAAAAGCTCTTTGTGAGCACCGAATATATGGTCAGAAAGTGGGGAGGCTGCCCGTTTTGGGGAATAACTTAATGCCAGACTGATGGGAACTGCATTTTTTAAAATCTGCCACTAAACTTCCTGACTGTATCTGATCCTTTGCATGTTCACATTGCAACAAAACTGATTAGTTAAAGATACTCAATGCAGACATTCTCCTGAATGGGAGCCTAGTGATGAAAACATTAAATAAAAACTAAGTCCTACGCCTTAAGAGCAGCAGAACATCGACAAGAGTGGGAAGATGTGGAAACCATTTGCCATCAAAAACATTTGCCATCATACTTTCCTTGTTCTCCTCTGGCTGAATTACAATTCTATATATTCCCTGTGAAGGAACTTATATGGTGATACATATATATCCATATATAAAAAAAATATATATGTATCTGTGTATATGCAGGTTTACTTATTCCTTTGTTGTACATCCAAAACTTTATGTAACCAACAGGTGTGCTCCAAGATCAAGGTTCCTATTAAAGACTGTTCATTTGTCACTTTTGGTTTGAACATACCTACATTAAGTAAATACTTCAGTCATTTAAACTGAAAAAAAGAAAGTCAGTCAGTTACCTTATCTATTGTCCCATATCACAAATATAATTTTCCACTCAAAGGTCCTTTGCACAATGACCCTGCGGTTCTTAATGGCACATACAGCTGGCAGCCTGGACAGTGTCACTCATTTTGCGATTTAAATGGCTCAGAAGTTAAATGCCTTGAAACCAAAATACTGAAGAAAGACTGATTAGGTCACCCCAGTAAATTTGTGCTGCCTTGCAAGGGTAAACTGCTTTATCACGAGTATATTATACCTAGCAGAGGTGGCACCCCCACCATCAAACACATGGAAAATCCCACAATGTATTACGAGCAGGAATAGCTTTTTTTCTCCTTTTTCCAGCTCCTTTTTCTCCAGGAGAGAGTGACTGCCCATCCCTGGCAAGGACACTTGTTCCACTGCCATTTCCTTCTGTTCCTTGAGGTACACCCCCTCCGGACCACTCACGGACTTGGAGCTGAGGGACCCCCAGGGGGATCAAGATGCTGACGGCTTCCAGCTTTGTGATTGCCCAAGCCAGCCCGACCCTCTGCTGCTCTTAGTTTTGCTGTGTGGGGGAAAGTGAGTAAAGAGAGCAGAGGCAGATGTTGGCAAGGAAAAGCCAGTCTATAGGGAAAGAGCACACGTGAGAGACAGCCTGCGCTGTCAGTGGGGACACGAGAGGCACAAGGGCAGGGGAACGTACGCTTTGGGGAAAGTACCTGAGCACACAGGAGTGCTGCATTTTTTATTTTATGAAAGACACGTATATAAATTTGGTTTGAAAAGGCGTTGAAAACCAATGCAGATAGTAAGAAGAAATGATGCGATTTTCAAGTTGCTAATGGAAAGTGCTCTGCACGGCAGAGAGCGCATCTTCCTTCCATACCATGGTCCGGTGTGGAGTCGCTGCGCTGTTCCCACAGGCTGCTGCTCTCCCCTCTGCGCTGCCCGTAGCCATGCCAGACAAACTCGAGGATATGCTGAAGCTCAGTGCAAACTGTGGTGGCTATCCACACTCCTGATCTGTGTTAAGCAGAGCTGGAAAGTGCTTAATAATACATTTTGAGTTTTCCAGAACTTTCTGCCTCTGGCAAGGCCCAGAAATTTTGTGACTAATATTCTTTGGAAATCTCTGATCTGCAAAGACAGGGCCCACCACAGCCAGAAAGCAGAGCAGTGTTAACAGACGTAGGATCAGAAAACACTTTTACAACCTTCCATGACACATCTACGGGTTTGCATATAGCCAAGGATGTAGCTAAGTCAGAATTATTTACTGATCTGCCTAAAGTTGGGCACACGTGGAAAATTTTTGAAGGTTGAAATGCTCTGAAGTAAAAATGTTCAGCACATTGACCCAAGTGTCCATTTATTATTCAGCTTCTTCTATTCTGCTGAGTGTGGTATTCACTTGAAAACAAAATTCTGAATAATGTGTTCCATCCTGATTTTGGTTTTATTTTATGCTAGACTACAGTAACTTTTGAACAATCCTGTTGATGAGTCATTTTAACACTGAAATAAGCAGAACTGACCCAACAGTTTTCTCAACAAGTTTTCATGGTAATTAGCACATTTTTGTGAAGAACCTCATTGTTGATAAATCATTTTCAGATAGCAAATATTCAGGCAGTCAATTAAGAGAACTGGAGGTAGAAAAGTTGTTCTTATTTTAATGATCTTACTCTAATTTAGAATCTCTCAGCCGTGTTTTTACATGCAAACTCACAATATTTATTTTGCTTTCCATGAGCCCCATTCATTTAAAAAAAAAATCCCCAAGCCACCACCAACATATACATCTGGACTGCAAAACCACAGCATTCCAGGCAAAGCCAAGCGAGTGTGCAGGCAGCACACCCAGGCAAGCTAGCGGCGTAGTCCTGCCGAAGGGCCTCGGGAGTGCAGGCACACGCTGTGCAGTCAACATAAAATCACTTCAGAGTTCATGCAAATGAAATCTGTTTGATTGTTGATGATCAGCTCAGTCTAACGCATGGTATATTTAGTAGTTTTGGTTACTAACCTAAGAAAAAGATCATTGGAAGGCTTTCATTTTTTTTTTTAATTCCAATACATACAAACAGCTTTGCTTTGCTGCTGCTGTGGTTAATCATTGTCAGATTGTAGGATTGCCGTGATTGGTTTATATGTATTACATTTCAGTTTTCTTATTCTAAAAGGGTGTTTTATTTATTTGCTTGCCACAAACTATAAACACCCATTAAAAGTGTAGATAAGGAGAACTGTACAAGACAATGCCCTGCTATAAAACAGCAGTGAAATAGAAGTACGTAGAGATGCTGTGCCTAGTAAACTAAGCTGATGCCCTAAGGTTTCAAGCACAGTAGCTGGGGCAGTTAGGCAAATTAATGCTTTAATCTGTTCAAGCTCCTGTCCAAAAGCTGTGTGTTCAAATCCTGGCCAAGATGAATCAGGGTATTTTCCCCAGGGACAGGCATCAGGCCTGTCAGCACTGAAATGAGCCTGCCATTCACAACATCCCGTGCCAATGAAAGTTTTCCAGGACACCTAAAAAACAGGGATCTCTGCAGGAGGAGGAGGCGGCATATGAAGACTTCTAGCTAGGCTGAGCAGCAGTTAGCTCTCTCTTCACCCATTCACTACCGTGAATAAAAACTAAAAGTTATTATTTGGCATTTCCTCGGATTAATTTAAGTATCTCTTTATTTTGAACATTGAAAGGCATGGATCTTTAGAAGAGGGTGAAGAGCAAAACGTAACAAGCTAAGTATTGCACGGCAGTCCATCTCTGATGAAGGTCACAACTTCTTTTTCTGATTTCACATACATTTTCTAGATTCAGCTTGTTTTCCAGCCTTGTTTGCTGAGCTTTGCAGAAGCTGGAATCCGTGTTAGGAGCTAAAGAGGCAAGTTACCATTTCCAAAAGGGTAAAAGAGATCTAGGATCCTGAAGTTAGTGGTGTCTGGTTCCCAAAACAAATTTGACCGTGTATTTCAGTAGCTTCCAGTGAAAACCTGATGATCTTCAGGAGGCAATTTGCAAGCTGGTTCTTGCCATGGGAGCACGGTGGGGACATGCTCACACTCTAAATCCATTCCTCTGACAGTACAACCTCCTTGTAGCTGATGCCATGTCCTGTAAGACCTCTTCACAGCCTGACCGAGCTCCCTCTCTCAGGTGCTGGTGCTTCTTTGGCTTCAGATGTTCTCAATCATCACCAGCTCTGCTTGGTGGAAAAGCAGATGAGCTGAAATCATGGCATTAAACCACCCTGTATGTGTATAGCTTGACAGGATATTCCCTGTCTTTTTTTCTCACAAGAGAAATATTTATTTATCTATGCAGTCAATACCAGGGAGATTTTTATTGCCAAAGGCAAATACTGTGAATATACTCACAGATCCCAGTATCTAAAAAGGAACATTTTCACAAATGAACAAGTGAAAATACTGATCACTCATTCAGACTGTGTTATTGAACAGGAAATCAATATGGATTTTGGAGCTTGAGTGTTTTCATTCGTTTCATCTATTTTTGAACCATTCCTCCTCAGGCCAGAAAGGGTGATGTCAAGTTGCATGAAAGCTGTGCTGTTAGCCGAAGAGGTTAAGCTGCTATATCTCACTGTCCTCGCCATGATCCTCCTTCTGCACAGACAAATGACACATTGTGTTGGCACTCTTCCTGTTAGGGCAAGAGTAATGTGCTTTTCTGCTTTTTACTCCAAGTGTCCAAAGGTGAAAGGATCATGTACTTCTCAGTGCTCAGCGTGCTAGATTAAATGAGGCGGAGTTCAAAGTATTATAGAAAACATTTCAACAGCAAAGTATTAAAAACTGCAAGAGACCAAGTGGCAATGTGAACAGGAAGAATTTAGTTTTCAAGCGTGTAAATATTGTCCCAGGTACAATGCGCGATTTAATAATTAGGCCACTTTATCATATCTGATATTATGTTTATGAGTTAGAACAATAGTACCACGTACAATTTAAAAGTGCATGTCATAGGACATACCCTCCCATAACAGAGAAGAAAGTGTAATTGTCATGAATGCTGCGTTTTGCAGTCAGAAACAAAATGCTACCACCTAGGCCAATGCTTTCTTGTTTTGCTTCTTGACCACACATCATCTGGGGATGAGGAAAGGACACTATTAAAATAGAAGTGCTTCAATGTCTGGATAACTGAACCTGTCAGAATTAAAATCTGCAAAATTTGAATATAATGAAATTAATTTTGATTCAAGTCAGAATGAGAATAAAAATATATTCTGTAAACCAAGCTGTTAAAAATGTCTTTAGGTCAAGGAAATTGTACATTTCAATTCCTTTTATTTCAGATATTAATATTTATATTCCAATATATAAAGCGTAAAATCAAAGATGTATTTTTGTAGTAAAACTCAAAAGCACATGTATCTTGTCATTCACTTTGGAAACAAAAAGTTTTTAAAATCATCACATTCCTCAGAAACTTTTGATCTTGACAGAGCAGCGTATCTATTAAAAAATTTATAGCCAGAACCAGTATGTAGCTATGCATAGCCAGAATACAAATTCAGTTGACTTCGTCTTTTGCCATGTGTGTAGCTATTTCTCCTTTCTGTAGCATATGTTTATGCCACTTTCTTTAAATTTGCAAGTGTTACATCCCAGTCCTGCCACTTGTTCTATGTGAACGGGTTATTGCACCTATGTATCCTTTGAAGTCATGCCTGTTTAATAGATTAGTCAAGCATATGTGACAAATAGATTTTCTTTGTGAAATATGTTATCTAATAAATCTTTGATAGATGACAAAATCATTGGTGGATTTCTGGTTGGCTTCAGTCTTCCTCTAAGTTCAGAAAAGGAATGTTTTGATAAAATAATCAATCAAATACATCATAACTTTTTCTATTCAACTTTAATGTTTAGAGTGTGTATTAACCCTTACTACAGTAAGGGATAACAAAAAATATTTTCCTGGATTTTAAAAAATACTTTCAACACCAAAGAACTGCATCCATTTAAAACCTTACAAGGCCATTTTTCATGGGCAATGAGAGTGTAATTGCTGCAACATTTACATATTTGGCAACTGCTACGATGAGTTCTTAGAGCTCCAGAAAATGGAAAATGGAGAAGTTCTCAAACAGAACATAACTAGTCATAGGATAAATTAAACTATAAAACTACTTCTTTCAATTTGAAACATAGCAGTTAACTTTAAAGGAAAAAGAAAAGAGGAATCTTATTCTGTATGTTATGATGAGATTCGTATAGAGTAGTGTTGTGGTTTAACCCGGCAGGCAGCTAAACACCACACAGCCTTTCGCTTACTCCTCCCACCTGCAGTGGGATGGGGGAGAGAATCAGGAAAAAAAGAACCATAAAATTTGTGGGTTGAGATAAAGACAGTTTAGTAGGACAGAAAAGGGAAAATAATAATAATAATAAGAAGAAGAAGAATGATAAAAGAATATACAAAATAAGTGATGCACAATGCAATTGCTCACTACCTGCCAATGCCCAGCCAGCTCCTGAGCAGCAGTCGCCACCCCCCCGGGCAACTCCCCCGAGTTTATATACTGAGCATGACATCATATAGTATGGAATATCCCTTTGGCCAGTTTGGGTCAGCTGTACTGGCTAGGCTCCCTCCCAGCTTCTCGCTGTCAGGGCATGAGAAGCTGAAAAGTCCTTGACTAGGTAAGCACTAGCTAGCAACAACTAAAACATCAGTGTGTTATCAGCATTGTTCTCATACTAAATCCAAAACACAGCACTATACCAGTTACTAGGAAAAAAAATTAAGTCTATCCCAGCTGAAACCAGAACTCTAGCTAACCCTTATTCTATACCATCTACGTCATGCCCAGGTCCCACACTTTCCAATACATTCCAATTAATCACCACCACTTTTCCTGTCTTTTGATATGTACACACAGATATCATTCCCTTAGTCTATGGGCCGTCCCTCTAAAATGTCCGTTGAGTTCATTTAGTCCATGACTTTGGGCTTCATCTGTCATAACAGTCCTTCAGGGCAGGAGAGATGGTGTGTAGTGTTGGATTGTTGCGTGCTGATGCCAATTCTAGTTCCATTATCACTGCGCTTGTCCAGTTCTATCATGCCCTTTGCTCAGTTTCATCAAAGTTTATTCTTCATTAATGTAGGTGATTCAGGAAGGGGCAGTTCCTTTACAATGCTAGAAACTGGGAAGTTCTTTCTTGTTCCTAGCTGCATTCAGTTCTACAAGTCCTGCCCCAAGCTTGTATCACAGTTGTGCGTGGGGTCTCAGGATGAGACCCTGAGCATAGGTTCCCCTGAGGGTCACATCCCCTCCTGCCATGTAGGGATGCAGCATCGTTCCTTCTGTGCATCACATGCAAGTGGTCTGCAGCTGGTTCCTAGCCTGTTGCTGAGTATATCTAGAATTGTGCATGTGGGATGGGGATTGACCGTCTTCACTCAGTACACCAAAGTTCACTGTGTACATCTAAGCTGGTTGTCCTTTCCATTTATCTTGTCCTGAGATAGCTGTCTCAGATAAGGAAGATGATTTGCCTCTGCTTATTTATTTCTACTGCCCATAAAGGAGGCTTGACGTGGCCAGCCGAGAGCTGGGCTGTGTCAGCATTAGCAAGTATCTCAGTGCAACAGGAACAGACCAGGAGACCAAAGCAGCTTTGGTGCTCAGGCCCCAACATCAGCACCGCATGCCGTTGGGGGGGTTGCCTGAGCTCGTGCTTGTGGTTCAGAGCTGTCCAAAGGACTAGTCTGGGGTTAGCACCCTTATGTCCCCACTAGGGGTTGGAAAGCATTTTGGTCTTGGAAGTAGACCTTCTGGTCTCGTTTCCATCTAGGGGAATCCACCTTCAACCCACTGAAACTGCTCTGCAAACCAAACCAATGTGCAGTAAGGGGCAATGATCAGAGAATTCACTTCAAAACCGTGCTGCTGCCTGCAACCAAAATGCTGATGTAGGCACAGCCTTAGCCAACCAACTTTCACCTGTCTAAAGTTACGTGAAGTAAATCTTGATCAACGAATATAAGTTTGAACCTTACCTAAACATCTATCTTCTCAGGATGCATTTTGAGACAATCAAAACTAAAGTGAAAGAGCACCACCTTTTTCTAGGTTTAGGCTCACCAGGTACTGTGGCCTGTCCTTGCCATGATCAGCTGAGGGGATCTAGAAGCCAGATACTTTTTGGGAGACCTTCAGGACCAGCAATATTCCAGAGGGTGAAAGAAAAGCAACCAGGAATTGAACAGACCATGCAAAGATAGAGATCTATTAAAAATGCCCCATTATATTTTAAAGTACCTGTTCTACAAATCATCTGAGGGGAGGGGAAAAATTACATTTATAAATATGTATGGAACACAGGCACTTAATTTAAGGCACAGAAGACTTTCTGAGTAGAACACGGATTTGAGCTGAAGCTATATAAACCCTTAAGTATCAGTTTTAATTTCTCATTCATCCTTCTCCACCAAATAAAACATCTTAATGTAATTACAGCGAAGCTGTGAAAATAGTTTGTTGGAAGAGCTAGACAGTTAAGGTAGTGATCCGCAGCGTTTATCTAGCCAAACTGTACTTTCTAAGCCTATACTACCAGAGACTTTCTTGGAAAGCGTGCATACATTTGTGTGTATGCATGCATAGCTGTGTGTAACAGAGCCCTGGATATTAGATTGCATCTGCATATCCTTATCTAACTGCTATGGTCTCTGCATCTTTAGAGTAGGAAGATGTATTCTTTATCCCTTTCTAGTATAATTTGCAGGGCTGCTTAGGCATAGGAGAAGGACTTCGCTTCCATTTGAATCATAATTTTTTAATTAGAAAAGAAATCTCTGAGCATGATTTCATCTTCTCTAGCAGGCAGATCAGCTATTTATACATGCACACATACATTTTCCTTTATCTAACAAGTATGCCATGTTGTGGTCTCTGGCCGCATGGCCCAGCCCAAGATTCTTTGAAGCCAAGAAAAAGACATTTTTTCATTTGGCAGCAGCAGGATCAGGCTAAGACATAAAAAGTAGTGAAAAAAGGCCTTTCCTGTAGAATTCCTGGTCTTGCCTAAAGAAAGTAGCGCTAAATATTTCACAAGAAAGCCTGATCCTGCAATCTAATTTTAGACATGATGTAATAGGAGCGTGTACTAAACAACAGGAGAGAAGGGGGGCAATTAAGGACAAGGATAAAAGTAATAAGAGCATGCATTTATCCAGCCTTGTTATTTGTGCATCTTTGTAGCTCTGCTGAATGTGAAGATGTAGTTATTAATTTATTCATTTAGTACTTATTTTGTCATATGTACTAATAACCCATAGAGGCTATGCCTGCTGTTGTGAAACTTATTTTCTCCTTTTCTAAAGGACAGTTTCTTTACAGGTATAATGAAGTAGATAGGTAAGATATGTAAGGTTTGCTGGACGTTGGTGACTTCCTCTGCCAGGCCCTGTCCAGCGCCCACCATCCAACAACATCTGCTGTGTGTACAAGGCAGATGGGAAGCAGGAGGCAGAGTGGGGCCAAGCCTTTGGAAGATCCTTTTTCTCCTCTCGTTTGCTAGGTTACAAAGCACAGCCTTCAGCTTAGTCCTGGATGTGGGTATGGGGAGCAGTGGTTGCAGAGGACTTCACAATGGGCTTGGCCATCACGGGCTGGCCAGGAAGCGGACAGGGAGTGGAGACTGCAGGCATTTGGGGTGCAACAGCACAGGGCACTGGCACCCTTAGCAACCAGCAAGAGCTCTATTTTCATGGCAGCTCCAAATCTCTGTTTCCACTCCTTGGGGTGAGTAATGCCAGTTTTCACTTGCAAAATAAACCAGTTCTTTCTTCAAATGAGCCTGTGTTCCCTGCCCACACCTACAGCAACCGTGCGTGCTGGATTAAGGGCTCAGTGTGGCTCTCGCAATGTGGGAGATGCTGCTTTGCACAGAAATCCATGAAATGGCGTTCTTTCTTCAAGTGGATTTTGCAGTTCTCTGCAAGCCAAATCAAACATTAATAACATTCAATCAACATTTCCATATGTAGATATTTTTATCAAACCACATTCTCTTTCATTGTTATTTTTCAGTACTGCTTTGGTCTCTCGCACTTATACATATTGAGCAAAGTAAATAGCAGTGTAGCTTTATGAAATGTTACCTAACATTTATGAGTGTTTTTCAAAGTTTCTGATTTTGTTACTCTTGCCAGTACCAGTAAATGTGTTTTAAGTCCTTCACATGTTGCTTTGTTTATAGTAGAAACACCAGATTTTGCTGAGGAGCACATCTCCCTATTAAAAAAAAGAAGCTGAAGTTTTATTAAATAAAAGCCTTCAGAAGAGTCAGTGGCTCCATAACAGTTGTGTGCAAGGAAAAAAAAAGTTTGTGTCCATTTTCGTTAATGACCTCATGAGTTTTGCTAGTTAAAACTGAAAGCAAAGAAACCAGGACTGATGCTTAACTGGCAAGAAGCCAGTACATGAAATTAATAACATATGTTGAAGAACCCATTTGTAACAATTTTTCCATTTAAAAAAAAAAAAAGTGGCAGCTTAAAACCACTGACAGGACTGTCTTTTCTTTTTTCCTTTCCTTCTCTTCTTCCCTTCCCCCTTCCCCTTTACTACATGGGACACTTTGGCTTATGTCCAACTGTGCGGTACCAAACTTGTCTCAGAGTTCAGATTAATGCTTTATGCAATTTTAAGCGATCCTCTTGCAGCTGCTGCTCAGGGGAATATTGTAGTCAACGCGTTTGCTCTGAGGAGCCGGTGGCACAACCACAGATGCAGCAGCCCCCCCTTGGCAAATAACGGATGCGGCGTGTGCTGCGTTCAGCCCATCCTCGGCACTTACCTTATTCCTGAGCAATGTGTGGGGCACTGCCCCAGCTCGCTGCCATTCAACACAAATTCAGCTGTAAAGCACTTGGCTTGTGAGTTTTTTGGCTTGATTGTTCTCTGGTAACATGCAAGTGAATCCTATGCAGTTCGGGCGGAGAAGCGAGGACCTTGGCCCTAGGAAGGTTGCCTCTGTCATTACCCTCTGGGATATGTCACCTCCCTGTATTTCGATCTTCCTTCTCAGCCATTGTCTTGTTTTCGCTGTTGTTGGGTGTGGGGTTTTTTTCCACCCCCTCTGGAGACTGTCCTTTGGGGAAAAACACTCTCTCTTGCTAAGTTCCCCATCAGATTTTCTGTGTGAAACTCCAGGCACACTGGGGCTTCCTGGCACTGCTGGGGTTCTCCCACTAAGAGGGTTAAGTGCCTACCATGGGACACACAAGCCAGAAATGGTTTTGGTCATTAGAGCCGATGGGAGGAGAACATCGTGTTTAGAGAAATTGCTGCTTGGGATACAGGAGACACCGTGGGTTTTCAGAATGGCCAGTGAGTTGGAGAGGTACTTTAAGGATGCCTGGTAGTTTTTAGCTGGGCACAGGGAATGACAGAAGAGGAGGATTCCCAGCTGCGGGAGTGCAGTGAGATGCTCAGCAGGGAGACACTGCCTGGAGGTAACCAGGTTATGTATGGAGAAGTGGACGAGTTTGCTCATAAGGGAAGGGAAGGGAATGAATGAAACTGTGGGTGTTCAACAGGTTGCAGGTATTGAATGACGCTGAAGATGATTCAGGAAGCAAAGCAGCACTGACACCAAAGAGGGAAAATAAGGAAAAAGAGAGCTAAAGTTGCCAGATACTACAAATGACATGAAAGTTTTCTAGGCAATTAGTGCTCATAGTGAGCTGGGAAAACAAGTTAAAGCCTCTGTAATAGTGGACTGAATTCCTCTTTGTGTAATCTTACTGACTTTAGTGGATTGTACAGGTTGGTACCATGCTGAATTTGGCCCAAAAATCAAAATACAGTTAAATGCAGCTATCATGCTGTGCCCTGACTTGGAAAGAAATTGCAAGGATTGTGGATAGGAAAATCTTCAGTCATCAGTTCATTGTATGACTTCAGTAGAAAAGGAAAACAGGTGGAGCAGAGTGGGGGGAGAAGACTGAGTGTATGAATGAGGAGAGAAATCCAAATTAGTTCCAGTGTTCGGAGACTGTATGAGGTGCTAGCTCCATTTCCTCCACAAAACTGGACACTTTGGGTCTCCTCACGGAAAGTATACCATTGCTCTGGAGATGGGACAATGCTCAGGAAACATTTGAGAGACTAAAGCTGTTTTCCACTGGAGAAGGAAAAACAAGATAACAATGTGCAGTATTTTTATAACTGGTGGCCTGCACGGGCTTGGTTAACACCTACAAATATAATTTCTGATAGAAGGTAATAGGCACAGCAGGTGTTTAAAATATACTTAGCACCAAGAAGAATGGAAACTTTTTAAAATGTTTGGATGGTGAGAAGGTGTCTAGATCACAGAATAATCACAGCAATGGCTAACCCAGCCATCTAATACTGTTTAATATTTGCATTGCACCCTGGCCAAGGTGCCAGCCAGTTACAGGAAGGCCGCTGTGCTGAGCCCTGCACGCAGAATTACAGAACGTGTCTGTATGGGCTGTACACTACATTTTATTAAAAAGTGACTGAAAACTAGGTGCAAAAATGACAATACAGAAGAAAAAAAGTGCTTATAGAAATGTTTAGAGCACAGAGTGGAGGCTGGGCTGAGGATATTTTGAAAAGGTGTCACTTGTCAAAAGGGGTAGGTAAGCCACCTCTGGGTTTTTAGGTATGATGTATTTACAAGGGCACATGCTATAGTATCTAGGCATAGAAGGTCACCTTCTCTTCACTGGGCTTTACTGTGCATATTCAGGTTTAAGCCACATACCTATTAATTTTGAATCTCCTTTTATTGTTATTTCATGGGTTTATTACTCAATATCTGTTATTCTGTCTTAATCAAACATCTGACTTCAGGAGTCAGTTTTTGCAATTTTCAGCAGTAAGTTGAAAAAATGTATTTCTAGGTGCATATTAGTTATCATATATTAGTTATCATATATGAGTTATATGAAGCTCTGTGAAAAATGGGCTTCTCAGTCTTGCCATCAAAAAGAAAAGGAGGTTGCCCATTTGTGTCAGAAAAATTTCTATGAAACAGAAATTTTGGGGTAAAATGACAAACAAGGAAATGAAATAAATTATCATTTGTGTAAACACAAAGATTTCACAAACCACAATGAAACATCTTCAGATGGGTAAGCCCATTATTCGATTTCAGTTTAACCTTCATTCATTCTGAGCAGAAAAAAAGTGGGGTTTGAAGCAAATTCAATGCTTTACAATTTTTTAACAAATCCCTATTTTTCAGCCAATGGAATTAAATCTTGGTTTATAAATAAACTCAGCCCCCACAAACTTAATTTTTTTCTGACAATTACTTAGATTCCTTTTCTCTCAAATTTGACTTAGAGTTTTTAAGATAAACATGATTGAAATCCTGACCTCATTCAAGTTAATAGCCAAAACCCCATTGACTGCAACATAGTCAAAATTTTGTGTATGTGGTGAATTACTCATGAGAGCTCTGCTCACTCATTGTCTGTTCTCGTCTCCTTCAGCTGGTCACAGAAAGTGCAGGCGCAGCACTTGATTCCTAGTACTCAACTTCCAAAGTTAAATTAATCTAACTTTTCAAAGGAACTCCGTAGAACAGCCTTTTCATTTTCAAGGTAGTTAACTGGATGAAAATGAAACTGAGACTCCATTATTCTGCATTTTACTTTGGCAATTTTTAGCCCCTTTTTTTTTCCCTTTACTTGAAAATGCATAACGTTAACTCATATTCACAGATTTGCAAATCTCTCTTTTATATAACCATTAAAACAGTTTTTCTTAGACTTCTGCACATTATATAAAACTGTTTTTATAACAGTAATTTATTAGGTTAAGTTGGAGAGCTTTTACTGCTCTTTATATAAAAAGACTGGGCTGATTTTGGATCTCTTTAATGTGGCCCTTTAGATGTAGTAGCTCTGACATTCGAACTTACTTGGAATGTATACCCAGTAGCTTGGTAATGTGCAAAATAGGCCAAAGAAGCACCGTTCTCTTCAGAAAAAAGGGCATTGTGCTCTCCTATGTTCTTGCTCTACGCATAGCCCAAGGAGTAAAAATGCCATGTGAGTGTCCACACAAAGGGAAAAAGGGTCTGATGCCCCAAAAGACAGTTTTCGTGGGCTTCTGTGCTGAGATAGATCTGCAGGCCACAGTAAAAAGGCTGGGTCAAATAGGGAAATGATCTGCTAAGAAGAAAGGCTGAATTATGTTATACGCTTAAAAAGGCTAAGATGCAAAAATGTAATCAGCTGTTAGAGATCTAGTGGCAGGAGTAAAGTTCATGCAAATGCGTTTTGCCACCCTCCCATAGGAAGCCCCTATGCAAGGTCATGTCCTTTGCACCTCACCTATAGGATATCCTGCAAGAGACAGCTCTATGTCTGTCACCATGTAATTAATCTCACTAGACCTGTAAGAAATTACACACTGATCAGGTTAGGAAAGTAATTTAGGTCTAACAAGTCATTGGCAAGCACTCTGTGCAATGATCCAGTCTTCCTTTCTTTGCATACATAATTTTAAGGACAGAATCCTCTCTTTGACTCAAATAATTTAGCCTCCTTCCAGAATGACTTTGTAAATCCAGAATGAGGATATGTTTCCAAATCTTATTTTATTATTATTGTTAATCGAAGAAAACCAGCAATGCAATATGGAATTTTCTCCCATGGCCAAGTCTGAAATGAAATGTTGAGGTGAAAAACCATAATTATATGCAATTATCCAAGACAGCAAAAGTCTTACTTTGTGTCTCCAGGCAGGTGCCTTGGCATATAAAGTATTCTTCCCTTTCTTCATTTCCCTCCTTTCAGGATGGAAGTGTGCCGAGGAGACTGTTAGTCATTCAGCATCTCTGCGGTGAAGCCCAGCACAAGGAATGTCACAGGAATTAGAGGTCATCCTGGGGCTGAAAGAAAATCCTAATATGATTAAAGCTGACTACGTTCCCTTTAACGGTGAAGCTGGCATAAAATTTTTCCCCTTCAGGAATTCAACAGTTTTCCAGTTTCCAACTTTCTTTGTCCTCTTTCAGTTGTTTGTGGGGCTGTGCTTTGAAGTTGGATCAGTGAGGTGATATTAGTTAAAAAGAAGCCCTTAATTTTAACGTTTAGTGAGCAGTACTTGACTCTCGTCATCCTCTGCTCTTACATTTTTTGGGGATCTGTTTGACCTGGATATCAAAGACACAATGTGCCCCTGTACTCAGCACTGGTGAGGCCGCACCTCAAATACTGCGTTTGGTTTTGGGCCCCTCACTACAAGAAGGACATTGAGGTGCTGGAGCGTGTCCAGAGAAGGGCAACGAAGCTGGTGAAGGGCCTGGAGCACAAGTCTTATGAGGAGCGGCTGAGGGAACTGGGACTCTTTAGCCTGGAGAAGAGGAGGCTCGGGGGAGACCTTATCATGTTGTACAACTACCTGAAAGGAGGTTGTAGTGAAGTGGGTGTTGGTCTCTTCTGCCAAGTAACAAGCGATAGGACGAGAGGAAATGGCCTCAAGTTGCGCCAAGGGAGGTTCAGATTGGACATTAGGAAAAATTTCTTCACTGAAAGAGTGGTCAGGCCTTGGAACAGGCTGCCCAGGGAAGTGGTAGAGTCACCATCCCCGGAGGTATTTAAAAGACGTGTAGATGAGGCGCTTAGGGACATGGTTTAGTGGGCATGGTGGTGTTGGGTTGATGGTTGGACTCGATGATCTTAGAGGTCTTTTCCAACCTTAATGATTCTATGATTCTGTGATTCTGTGATCACTTCCTGTGGTAGAAAACCATTTTGAGCTAAAACTGTGCAGGGAGTTGGAAAATGCAAGCACGTAGCCATATTTTCAGCTTTTGATATTGTGTGTTGAATGATTTAATGAGATGTTTGTGGGTTACTTTAAATGGGGCTGAATTCTGGCTTGCACTTCTTTGTGGTCTGTGCTGTAAATATGGAACCAAGCTCCCCAGAAGAGAAAGTCAGCACTGTATAGCATTCATGATCTAATATTAGACTTAAGTCATTTTAACTTTCGCTGAACTCTGCTAACTAGCCATTTTAGGGCAAAACTGCTATAAATAATACAATTTGCAAGATGTAAATCAAAGTTGCAAATACTCACTTTAACCATTCAGCCTAACAAGGAATCAACGCTGCATACTGTAGCTGAGATTAATATCTAAATTAATAGGAATGTCCCTACAGTTCAGCCTTACAGATCAAGTTGCCTGGCAAGAACTAAAGCAAAGTGAAAGATCAAGATAAAATATAAGCATATTCATTCTCTCTGGCTTTTGAAATTGCTGAAAATATGAAAAGTGATAATGAACTTTATAAGCACTTCCCGCAGTATTTCACAGTTTGTATTTCATTTTTGTGTTATAGTAAGTCTTTTCAGTACCAAATACTTGATTGCTTTTCACTGGTGATTTATTTGTTTTTAACGTGAAATTCAGGACTTGACTAATATACCTGATCACATTTTTTTAAAAAGTGAGCTACCCTTTAAAGAAGCACAGCAAGATTTATCATAGAAGTTGTGAGTTTTGTTGCCTTTTAAAAGCGAAGACATGGGGTGAGGTTTTTTTACTGGACTGAAATTAAATAAATGCTTCATAAAAATATGGCTACTAAAGTGGAAAAAACACAACACATACTGAAAAGGGAGGTCTAATTTTTTTTTTTTTTTTAGGTCAGGAAGTCCTTACATTAAATATTATTTTGCATCCTCTGAATTCCTTTTGAACTGAAACACTGAAGAACCAACCTGTGTGAATGAGGATATCATAACACCATCAGTTTAGTGCTTGAAATGCTAACTACTATTTCTGATGGAAAAGTCCTCTACAATCACAGCGCATAGCATCAATTTGATTTGATTCAATCTCTTACAGTTCACACTAATAAAGCTACAGCTTTGTTAATGCTTTGTTAATACTTTATTCAAGTAGGTAACCAGAGCTAATCAAGTCTCCTAAAGCAGTGTCTTGCCTCTTTCCGCCATGGCAGAAATGGCCTGTTCATGCAACCCTCTGATGTACCTGGGATGACTTCTGCTGGTTCATCTAGGATTCAGACACTTCTCCTTAAATCCTAGAGCAGGAAAACAGGCCAGGAAGAGGCAGTGCCATTTGGCAGCTCTGTTGCACAGTACACAACAATTTACGGGGGGGAGGGGAGGGGGAGGGGACTGTAAGAAAAAGAGTAGCTTCTGAATTAAAACTATGAAAAAACAAACGTGAGAGATTTTCTTGTTTGTGCCTTTGATGACTTACAAAGACTTGTGGCACCATTTCAACAAAGCACTTTGGCATGGGGTCAGTTATAAGAAGGCAAGTTCCCCTCTACTCAGCAAAGCACTTGAGCGTGTGCTTAACTTCCATCATGTTAAATGGCTCCACTGAAGTCGAATGAATGTAAAATGATTTAGAGTGAGACTTAAAGTTAAGTCCATGTTTCATAGATTGATAGCATTTAAGGCCAGGAAGAATGATAATAATCATGTAGCCTGACCTCCTTCATAACACAGGACCAAAGAATTTTGCCAAGTGTTCCCAATATGAAATCCACTGCTGCTGCCTGAACTGTAACTGCGCTTTCAGAAAGACAGTCAGCTTTGATTTAGAGACTTCACAGGAGAGAGAATCCATTGTATTCCTAGATAAGATTTTTTTTCAGCAGTTAAGATCCTTCATTGAAAAGAGCTGTGTGCTTGAACGCTAATCTGAATTTGCTGAGATTCAGCTTCCATCCAAAATTACCTTTTCTGTTAAGCAAAAAGATTCTCCAGTTTTCTTTCCAGAGAAGTATCCTCAGGCCATGATTACATCACTTCTTAATCTGTACTTTTTAGTGACTAAATTAAGATGCTTTTTTCTCTCACTTCTGTTACTGAAGTTGTGTTTGTAGCTCTTTTCTGAACATTTTCCAAATTGCCAACATCCTACTTAAATGTGTCCATCAGAAGTGGACAGAGACATCCCAGTAATGATCTTACTAGTTGTCAGTAACCCGTAGCAGTAAAATTCCTTTGTTTCTATATGGTAGTCTTCTCACGTACATACATTCAGGACAGCATTTGCTGACTCAGCCTCTGTGTTGCCCTGTAACCTCTTGCTCATCTGTTTGCACAGCAAAACCACTAAATCCTTTTCTGAGTCACTTTGTGCCTAAAGACTGTCGACCATTCTGTAAAACTAATCCATATTTTTCATTCTTAATGAAAGGTCTTAATTAACCATCTCATGTGGCATTTAGCAGTGATACAGGTGAGGCCAATTTACTAATGAGCCCAGATTTCTGTGCAGTACGGTATGTCTTCATCATTACCCATAATGACCAATTTTGGTGTCATTTGCAATAATTTTGTATCTTCTTCTGGATCCTATTGAGCAACAAATCTATGCTAGAAATGTGCCTATTTAATCATTACTTATTATATAATTCACTTTTTTGAGATGCATTGCCTACCAGAGGGGAGGAAGAGAGAATAACATATGCTATGCTGTTTTGCATAGAAATAAAATTGACTAGTCCCCAGTGTAAAAGAATGCGCTAACAAAATACACAGTGAAAAGTAAAATAGACCATAAAAGCTCTTTCTTATTAATTAATAGTATTGGTGGCAAATTTTTCATCCTGAAGTTAGTTATTCATGTGAACTGCTTTAACAGTAACTATTTCCTATGGCTTTCATCACATGGGTTTCCATGAGAAAGTGAATTGTGTGATTGTGGGTGAGTTTTCCATATTTAGGGGCTTTAGTAAATATCATGGAGAAGGGCTCTTAAAAACATGTGGAGACCAATTGATTTCACTGCAGATCGCTGATTGAAAAGACACAATGTGACAATGTAACAGAGAGATTAATTTTAGCTTAAGAAACAACTGTGTCACAACTGGTTATTTTCTAATTGTCTTTCTTAAATGTGATTATTTCCCAGCTGGCTGCTTTCCCCTTTCACTTTCTTTCTAAATTAGAATTATTGGCATGAGAATATGTGAAAAGCAGGCTCAAACCTGACATACTGTCCTGGTTTCGGCTGAGATAGGGTTAAACCATGACACTGGCTCAAGCCTATTTATGCAATTTTTCTTTAACTGCTGAATCTCATCGGCTTCGATATATGAAGAGTAAAAGCTCATTACTGGGTGAGACGTTAAGTAGAGCGCCTCCTAAATACAACCCTGACACTTGAGAGAAAGGAGTTTTATAGTCCCCCAAGTCACTTGCCTTGGGGCAAATTGCACAGTTTGCTTTTCCTCCTTGTGTCTGAGTTTTCAATTTATAAAACAAGAATAATAATCTTACCTTCTTTTATAAAGTGCTTTGAGCTCTGTCATGGAAAAGTGCTTTATCAGAAGCGGAGTTATTATGCAGACCCTTTTCAGAAGGTGGGTTTACTTTGGATAAGGACACCTATGTGGAGACAGGTCACTCTGTCCTCTCTATCGGGCAACTTCTGGATGCTCCTGTGCACGTACCTCAGCCACACAGAGGAAAGCTGGTCTAGGAGACTGGCAGACCAGTCTATAATCTAAAAGAGGAATTAAAGCAGAAAAACAGCCATTTATTTCCCTTTCTAGAAGGTCCAAAGGTGAGAGCGAGGGACTATGACACGCTTGGTTTAGTTTTTGTACAAAACCCCTTCCAAGCAACTCTCTTTTCAAATAGCAATTATTATTTCACTGTGGGGAAAGGAAGGGGTGTGAAGTAGATGAACACCGGAGACTCGCACAACGTCCAGAGAACTTTTATTGCTGGAGGAGCGCAGGGTGGAAAGCAATAAAGATTGAAATCCTCAACTCTTACACAAACTGTAACTTACCAAGCAATAGTTTCATCACCACCACATAACCCCAAACTCCCTCCCTGCTTCCTGCTGTTCCTACAGCCTCCAGGGCTTCGCTGTGCTTCGGGCTTTCTTTTTTTTTTTTCCTTTCTTTTCTTTTTTTTCAGAAACATATATCATAATGTGTTTTCTTTCCTTTTTAATAAAAATATCAAAGGAATACTTATCAATGACTGAGGAGGGAGAGCTGCGGTGCAGTCTATTTTTTAACTGGAACATGCACCATGCTGTGACACACTCATCCAGGAGCAGGAGAAGATTGATGGCTAGACATGTGGAGAGAACTGCCACTGATTGAAATCAGACAACTGCAAGCTGTGAGGGAGATCCAGGGGAAACCATTTTAACCACAGTAGTCCAGTCTTAGCACACTTGGACAGGGTCTTTCCTCTGTCTGAAGTCTGCGCTGCGGGACACAAAGAAGCTAGGCAGTACAGTGAGGCCAAAGGCAAAATATGAAACTATGACAACCTGGAAGATATATGTGTACATCTCTATCTATCTCACCTCTGTAAATTATTTCCTTCACTAACAGATAATAGATCAGAAATTTCATTCCTCAAGTACCAGTCATCTTCTTACACCCTTCAGATTCTTTTGCAAAGACCAGAAGAAAGAAAGGAAAAAAAAAGCTTTCAAGTAGGAAAAAAAAGAACTGGAACAGTACTAGAAACCTGATTTTCAGAAGTGCTGAGCACCTGGAGTGTCAATTACAGTTACTGGGAGCTGGAGCTGTTCACCACGTCTAAAGACATCAGACTTTCCGTAGCACGAAATCATGAAGTATTTACTTAATTCCATTTTGGAAACGTACCTTTTATTTGCTGCAAAACAGAAAGAAGTGAAAAAAAGTGATGAGAAAGGGCGTGTTCCCCAGCACCCATCACTGGGGCTGCCGGGGTGGGTGTTGGTAGCAATTGCACAGCCATGCACTTGCACCGAGACATTTTTATTTCATTACGGGTGTCAGCTTACAGCCATTAGCTAAGCAGATTGGCCTGGACCAAAATGCCTCCTTTCTGTGTGTGTGCATGTGTCTTATCACTAGATCTCGCTTCCATTATTCAAGTCTTTAAAAAAAAAAAGGGAGGAAGGAAGGGGGAAAAAAAGAAAGAAAAGAGGAGAAAAAAAAGGCTTTAAGTGCATTATGTTTTGTGGCTTGTCTCTGTCCTCTAGCCAGAACAGTCTGAAATAGGTTTTATTGGAAATCATTACTTAAATTCCAGCGCTGAGGAGAATATTGATCTCTTGTGCGTAATAGTTACCAGACTGCAGAAAGCAGCAGAGAGGGCTCCAAGCGGGCCGACGTAATGTCAGTGACAATTCATTTTTTTTACCAGTTAGGATGCTGGTTTAATATCCTGCAAAAGGCACTTAATGCCAGCCCTTTCATAGCATCTGTCCAGCCCCGGCAGTGGCAGCGGGGGGCTGCTCCTGGGGCGGTGGGCTGGCAGCCGTGTTGGAGACCTGCTTATCCAGAGGCTGCTGGCGGAGCCCCGGCATTCCCCCGGCACCCCGCACACGCTCACCAGCTGTCCCAACTTTCCAAGGCGCTCCTCAATTTTCTAAATATGCGCCACATAAAAATAAAATTTCGGGCAGCGATGCGCTGAGGAGCCCTGTGCCTGCAGTGCATAATTCATTCATAGTGTCCGTAGCCCATTATTCCCACATTCCTCCCGCAGAGCTATCAATTTCATCTCCAGCCAAACTGGAATCTGAATCTTGGGTGTGCAGCAAAGTGGCAGTGGTGTGGGTATGCCACTTTCCTTTTTTTTCCCCCACTCTTTCTTGACTGTCCTTTTTTTTTTCCCATCCTGCAAGAAATGTTACATTCGTTTTGTATTCCCGGGCATGAGCCGCTTGAAAGAGCCACATGAGTAACTCCAGATTCCCAGATTTGGTAGATTTCAGGGGAGTAAAAATTTGCAACTGTCCATTAGATGCTGATCCACACAGAGAAAACTATGATCTTCTTCTTCCCAAAATAAAACTGCCAGTTGTTCGATGCATCTTTCACCCACCAACTCTCATGGGAAAACATGGGAGATCAGCGTTTTGCTAATGAGGTTTCTGCTCATCCCATAAAATGCATGATGATTTTTATAAGTTTCCCTGTGTTTGTCATTTCAGTAACCAGAGGCACAAAACTTTCCACAGATATCAGTGGCATTTAATAACATAGCGACTTGGACACCTGCCTCAGTGCTGCAAAAAGCTGTGGAGAACGGTTTGTACTGCATTTAATCAAGCCAGCAGCCAGCACGCTGTGAGCGCACTCCGAAGGGTACCAACAAACTACAGCGTAAATTTAGCTCAAATCTCCTAGCTCTTTATTCTCCTCTGAGCCATTTTGAAGCTACCCTCAAAAAACTGTCAGAGAAAGGCTAATCCATTGCACTGGAAGAACAAAACAACAACAAAAGGCTGCTCGTGTGAAGGAAATTGTGATGGATAAAAACAGCTTCTAAAGAATAGTGAAGGAGCTGGCAAAACAATGTCATCATGGACTTCAAGTCTCTCATCTGTATCCAGATCTACTATCTGTTTGCTATGTTTAGCAAATAAAATCCTCCCCCCCCCCCCCCCCAAAAAAAAAGAATGTTCTCAGCTAAAGTTTTTGTATCTTTTTTTTAAAAAAAAGAAGTCTTGGTAACTTTAAATATTAAGTGAACAACTGTGTTTAACCAGTAATAGGAAAATCAATAGCAGTAGATCTCAGATATTCAAAACCCATCGGACACAGTGCTGGGCAACCAGCTGTAGGTGGCCCTGCTTGAGCCAGGGGAGTTGGACCAGATGACCTCCGGAGGTGCCTTCCAACCTCAACCATTCTGTGATCCTGTGGTTCAGATGAAAAATATGTAAAATTTTATTTAATTAGTATTAATGTTTTTGCACAGAACTGCACATTTCTTAAAGGTCAGAGTTGAATGCTAATAATTTGAGACAGAAAAAAGGTCATTGTTATTCCTCTTTTACAGTGTGAGAAGAATGTAGGGACCCAGTGTTAGACCTCATCACATCTAATATTAGCTATCTTGAAGTTAAGCATTTAGTCTAAGATGGAGTCTAGGCTCTTCTGTAATCATGTCTCTGTGAAAATAGCAGAGGTTGCTGGTGTGGCCCATACCTCTTGCGTGGAGTGGACCCTGAGGCAAAGCTCTCTCTTCATTCATGCTCAGGGTTTGTCTTGGAAGGAGCCCGGGAGAAAATTAGCACCTATGCAGAATAGACTATCAGAGACATACAGCTAGAGGAGATTTAGTCCATGCAAAATCTAGAAAGGGGAGTGAAATGTCTTATAGCTGTAACATGATGAAGGACAGAGCCTAAGCAACTAGAGCAGAAATTCCCCTTCTAGATGGTAAAGTTAGGTGAGATGGATCTGGGTCCTGATGACTTGCTTAAGAAAGTCAATTGCATAGTCAATCAGGCAGAAATAGAAGCTGAACTATGTTTTCCAAATTCCAGTCTGGCAAGACAGACTTTTGCTAACGATGATCCTCCATTATGAATATCTATAGGTCCTTGTTTATCATTTTCCAAAGCAGAAATTCAGCAATTTAATGCAGTTTTTCCTGTTTTTCCCTGGATTTTCCTAATTTTCCTTCTGAAATTGAGAGGTGTATGGAACATATAAATGATACAGTAATCTTGTGAGAATTCTTATGCAGTTTCCAGGAACAGACATGTTACAGAATCATTACACTATTAGCGTCTATCTGTAGTCCTCTAAAAATCATTACAGCTTTTAAAGAATTCTAATTAGGCATGTCTGAAGCACCAAATCCAGGTGGATTTTCACCCACTTCCAATAATATGGCCACTCTGAGCCCTCGCTGAAATAGATCATATCTCTGGAATCTAGCTGTAATGGAGATATCAGGTTCTGACTTATCCCATAACCTCCCAAAATAAAGTTAAGTTGCTCTGATGTAGCCTGTTTTAAAGCTCTGTAGGGCTTACAGCTGTGTGCCTGTTAGCATCCCCTCCAGGCGCTTTATTCAGTAGTTATGAAACACAGCGTTAAAGTGGAGAGGAGAATGATGAGATGGGTCATTCTTCTCTCTTTCCCCTGCAACTATTTTTTAAAGACTTTCTGGGTTTGTTTTGTACTAATATGGTACTTTCCTCACCTGATGCAGTATGGGACCTCAACACAGAGGGGGAAAAAAAAACCATTTCTATCCATAATTTTGAACACAGTCATTCTTTTCATAACAACTGTTCCAAGATGTATATTTTAAGGTGAGCAAACTGCCATTTCCATAAAAAGGCCCTGTCATCAATTTATACAGTACCTGAATCTACATTATATCAACAAATCTCTGCTACTATTAAATGTTTCTGATGAGCTGAACTAAAGTAATCTATACATATCACTTCGACATGGCCAGGGTGAAATTAATCCAATGAAACAAGCTCAGTGGTTTTGTTTTTTGTACAGATCACATCTCTGCACTCAGTGTAAAGAAGAAAAGATTTGGTGGAGATACATAATATAACATAGCTGCACCAACTTTAAACTTTCAAATTTATACCCCTACTCCCCAGTTTCAAGACTGGACGGTATGTTTATAGTAGCCTTAAATGACTTAATGGGAAGGATACAAGGGGTTTTTTTCACAAGCAACTGGCCTAAAGACTCATTGTATTGTATAGATCCATGTTAATGTATATCACCTACATAATAAGAAGACTCAGACTCTCCTTAGAAAGTGGTAGATAAAAACCCAAATGACATTGAAATCAATGAGCTCTCTGGGACCAGGATTTCACGCATATTACTGATCTTCCTAGTTCAATAGATTTCAAACAAAGACAGTAGGATAGTCTTATAGCTGAAGTCATTCCTTCATTTTTTTTTTAAGCTTGGGTCATTTCAAAATCAAAATAGCTGCTCATGGCCTTAAAGCTAGGCAAATTCTAAATACAGTGCTGGTCAGTCACAGTCTGTAATGTTAAGCATGCCCTCATTTAAAAAAATTTGTGAGTACAAATGGAGTCAATCAAGACTCAATTTGAAGGATGATGATGATGATGATGACGATGATTATGACAAAATAATATGGAGTTTTGCAACCAAGAACTTCTTTATATAGAAGTCCTCTCAAGTAGACAAGATGACATAGGGGATTTTTTTTAGAAGATCATTGTCTGATCTGATTCTGCTGTTTTACTGCCACAAAAGGTACTGGGTGTAGGCAGAAACAGTTTCTCAGTCCACCAAGGACTTTGCAGTTTAGAAGAAGCTATAGTGGTTCGTCCAGACTCTCTCCCAAATCGCCTTCCTAGATTTAGAGGACACACATTTTTAAACCTCACATGTATTAAAACTGATGATAAATCTGCAAAGTCATTTTCAAATAGGTAATGAAAATTCATGGTATATTCATAGATATACTATGAACACACTCATCTTGCTTAAGAAAAGCAATGAAAAGCCAGAAAAAAAAAATATTAATTCCAAATAGTTTTGGTCAGGCCATATAACCACAAATATGATCATACCTCTTTTTTTTTTTAATAAACTATCCATTATGTTACTATATGACACTCACTGGAGGTGAATCTTAAAAATGAAATCTTCACTGATGAAATCACTCAAAGGAATGAGAGCTTATAAAAATTTTCCTGTCATAGCAGAACTGCCTAAAAAGTGGCAAAGGCTGCATGATTGCTCACGTGTGCCATTCACAGTGCTTTAATGAGGAACTACAAGTGTTTGGAGGTTGTCAAAACACCTGTTTGTGGGTCAGGAATAGACTGGCCAGTCTGGAGACATATGAGCCTTTCCCAAACAATGTTTGCAGGACAAAGGACAGTATAGGGAAATATGTTTGTTCTAACACTTACTGAGATATTAAACTGTAGGAAAAAAAAACAAATCGTGGAACTCATACCCATCTGTACGCTCTTAAAATGGCCTGTAATATACGCAGCTTAGTCAAGGATACGTATTGAATCATGTCACATTTGATTTTGGAAAAATGTAGTTATGATTAAAGGCAATAACAATGATGATGATCATCAGATCATCATATGCTAATGTTCTTGTTTCTATATTGTACAAGAGAGACATATTGAGCTAACCCTTGGTGCAGAGAGAATGAATGCTCTCATTTAGATCTGTGTGGCCAGCAGGGAAAACGGGCTTGCACTGCTGTGGGAACAGCCTGTTTCACCAGAGGAGCTGAAATATATTCTATGCATCCTTGTGCAAATCAAGACTGGATTTCAATTTCAAGGCTACACATTGAGCCGGTGTCCATGCTGTAATCATTCTACCAGGCTAAACTGCACAGCCTGACTGCAGGACTTCACAGTATGTGGGCCACAGTTTTACTCTCAGCTCTGTGACCATGCCACTGAAATCTGAAAACCAGTAGGAATGACTAATTGCAACAGGAGAAACAGTTCCCCAGCAATTCTACTAAAAGGAAAGTCTATGTAAAGGCAAGTTAATTAGCATTTCCTGAAGATAAGGCTCAAGGAGGGAGAAAAAAGATAGTCTCCAAAGGGTAAGTGCTTGAATAGGTAGAAGCAAGCCTGGTGACATACGACCTGTTTTTTTTTCAACTGAAATCAGCAATGATTGGCTGTAACGTCGTCTCTCTCCATTGCTCCAAATACTATTAACCATTTGATACAAAAAGGTCAAAGCAGCTGATAAAATATGATTTTTAGTCTCTCTAAATATCCAGCTTTATTATTGCTTTTTTATGTGTGACAACCATTAGTTGAACCTGCAGCATTGTATGTATGAACCTTACGAGCAGAGCACCTCAGATTCCCTTTGCTGGGTATGAAACTGGCTTAGCCATTTTTAGAAGATCCATTGGACAGGATCAGACTGTTGGATTTCGCTAATGAAGAGTATCAGGATGCAATAACCTGTTGGATTTGCTGAGGTTTAAAGGTGTTAGCCAGTGAACTGTGCTGTCATGGCAGCTCAGCGTGGGAATTTTGCAACATGTTTCTAATGGTTTTGCAAACTAATGAAAAAGGACATTGATGAAGGTTATGCTGATTGCCATTTGCACCTGTCCACCTCCTGGTTTCTCCTTCATACTTCAAATCCATTCAGAATCAACAGCTCCTTTAAATCCAAGAGGAAAACGGAAATGATGATGAGAGGTTTAAAATTATACAGTTATGAAATTAATATATGAAGGAAATGTTATCTCTTTTAGTCTTCCTAGATGCTGTTCCTTCAGTGTTAAGCACCTTGATGCTTATTTTGAATTGCGTGTTTCCAGTGGCTTTTTAAAACGTACTATCCCTCTTAAAGTGCAGTGATAGTTCAACAGCACAAAAGGAATGTTAATGTTATAATTCTATTAAGTTGTGTGAGTAGTGTTCAAATTCCTACCACTAATATAATTTCAAGGATTATATATAAGTAATTAACATTGTTAAGGGCTTTATTTTCAAAAATAGCTTCTAAATTTGAACCAGTATAGCATCTGCATGCAACTGGTTTCTTGTCTCTGAAATAGTAAATCCCGAATCCTGGAAAGCCATTTTTGGAGCCCTTTTTGGTGGGGAAAAAGTCCCTGCACAAAATTCTTGTTGGTCAGAGAGCTCAGCACAGAGAACTGCTAAAGATGACAGAGAAAAATCCAGCCTAAGGTGACTGTCTAAGGTGGGACTCAGTATTTGCCAGCTCTAAGAGTCTGGATGCACTCTTCATCTTCCCATACAGAAAGAATGAGGGCCACCCTGGCAAAGACAACCAGCCATCTCAATGCAACTCACCGTTCTCTCATCACCATGACACACAGGAGGGACAATGTGACAGAAAAGTGCCATGAGAGGAACTTATTTTTGAAACTGCTTTCAAAACACTACTATTTGATTTTTCCTTCATAGTCCCAGGTCTGAACAGATGCAAAAAAATGCCTATTTCTTTCCCAAAATTGAGGTAGGCTTTTGCATATGTCATACTTGTCAATATAATGAAGTCCAAAGGATGTCACACAAGTATTGGATCCATTTCCAATATGCCTTTGTTATGTCACACCACGAGGAAAAATGTACCATGGCCAAGTATCATTAACCTGTTGTGTCCAAATGTTGCTCGTACGACAGCTCTTGGACCTCACTGACAAATTTATACAGGCCATAGAAATCGCCTGCCCCATTCTGTTCATGATGCGCCAGCTGTATCACTGAGCTCTTATATTCAGGATAAGGAAGAAGCTTCCTCAAGAGAAAACATTTAGAAGGTGTTATACTACCACTGGGGCTAATATCAATATACAAAGGCATATGATACTCTGCCACTAACACTTTTCCATAAGCATGCTTCCCATTACAACACTTTTGACTACACTTTTAATACATGACACTTTTACCCAGCTTGTGAGATAACACAGAAGGAAACTGTTGCCCAGATTAGCCTTTTTGACCTTTGGCACAGTCATTAACGTCCTAAAACCTTTTAAAAAATCATGGTTAGTGCTGGCCATACCACTTCAAAAAGGATCTAACAACAAGTAGACAATGGTTATAAATGGCAAGCAAAGATAAGTACAGATATGGAAACTGTTTTCCATAACAAGTGACTAAAAATTTGCAATGTAGTGAATATGGAAGAGAAGCAAATCAGAAAAACCTATGTATCTGTCCTCAAGATGGTACAACACAAGGAGACACACTGTGAAATTAAAAGGTGCCAAAGGAGAAAAGGGCTGATTCTTCCAGCACTAAAAAAGAAAGTTTTATCATTCAGTTCAGTGGGAGTAGAGCTGGTGATCTATTTCCCTGTTACTCTGAGGGGTACCTCGTAAAACATTACTGTGCTTATGGTAAAAGAGTGTGTGGTGAAACACGCTGTCCTTGCCCCTAATGCTCCTTTCACTGGGAAGAATCAAGTGAAGAAATGACAAAGCACCAACTTTCAGTTATTTTACTTCACAGTCTTTGTTTCTTAGAGAAAATTGTATTAATATATTTTAAAAGATTGGGTTTTCCACAACATGACAAATGAAACATTGAGATAAAACAGTGAAAATAGTGTTTTCTCCCCCAAAATTGTCACAAAAAGAGTTCTGTGGGAACAAAAGTGTTAAGTGAAAGTGTGTTATCTTTGAAATGAAGACCTGAAGGAAACAAAAGTTAATCAAAATGTTTTTGAATAGAACAAGTAAAAAATGAAGTAGGCTTCAAAAGGGAAATATACAGTTGAGTGAGAAGAGCATACATAATTCTCACAGTTACATTAGATAAGATAAAATTTTTGTAAAGGGGAAACCCTTTACACTTCAGGGTATAATCTGGGTACTAGCTTCTGCTCAAGGTTGGGGAGAAGTATCTCCGGTGCATGGCTTATTTTACAGTTCACATCACAAGATGCCTACCTCTTTCTCTGGTGTTAGTGCCACATTTCTTGAGCATTTGGAGTCAGAAATCCAAGGTGGTGTGACCTTAGTTATGGGCAGAGTCTCAGATCTGATGGGAATTAATCATTTGCGATGTGTTCAGGATTGCATACCCCAAAGCAGATGGTCAGGTCCCAGCCGCAATGTTTGGAAACCATTGTGTCAATTACTGCTTAATACTACTGGAGACTAAATTCTTCTATGGTTGAATAAAAGGACAATCCTGATGTTCCTCCCATTGTTTCACATCATACTATTTCTAGCTAGGAAACTGGCCTACCTGGAAACTCCTTATGAAATTGATCTGTTTCGTATTTTGAATGCAGAAAACAGGTGCAGTAATGAAAAAGTAGTCCTGAATGAAATCTCTGTTCTACCCCCCTGTCTCACTCTTTCTCTCCAAAATATATAAAGACAGGTATATCCATATATACGTACACCTGTATACATATATGTATTTAGCGAGAGATAGGTAGAGATACAAAGAGATAGCGAGAGCTGTGTTATAGGAACAGATACTAGGTGAGCACCGGCTATGTGTTCTGAAATCATGCAAATCCTTGTAAATTCCTCCCACAAACAGATAAATGAAAGAAAGCGAGCATCAAAGGCTACACACACCTAGAAGAGCAGGGCACATATCATCCTGCTTGTAAAACATCTACCGGTTGATGTAAATTTTAAGGTTGGCCTTTCTTCTTTTCCAGATTTCCAGTACCTTGAACTTGAGCTAACAAGCGGAGCTTCTGCTTACATGGATGGAGTTTTAATGCTGTCCAGCACAGCTCTCGTTGCCATCTCTTTGTAAGAAATCATTATGGGCTACTTCTCATAGGCTCAACCACAAACACTATGGCAGCTTCAAGTAAAGCCCCATGTTTTTCTAGCTTATGTCGCTGCCCCTGCATTGTTAACTCTTTTATAGTATTTAATGGGGAGAAATAAGCCAAGATCTATATTTACAAGTCTTGTAAATGATAGAACTGTATTTTATTGCAGAGAAGTTCTGACTCAAAACCATCTTGTTTAAAGAGTTTAATCTATTTGCCAAACAGCCATTTGACAAACATTATATTTTCTTCCCCTAAATGGTTTCTTGTGCAAGGAATGACAAGCAAATAAGTTGGAATTTATTACATCGATTACACAGCCTTGAAGGTATTATCGTAAATTGATACTTGTTTAAGTGCTCAATACAGATTCAAAAAAGCAACACCAATGAGTACAATAAATCTTAAAAATCATGTTCTGACCTACTTAAACAGGCATCGAAGTGAGAAAAAGGAAAGAAGTTCTGTCCCAAATTAACTTTTGATGCAAAGTTGCCTAAGTATTTGTATAAGTCATTAATTTTCTTCTCCCTGTCTACTGGTGGGCCAAATAAGAAAATATGACCTGTCACCAGAGCTGGAGGTGTCCAGAGGAACCAACATGGGCATGTCATGAGATTAAGTAGTCAGGTCAAGATCCTGACCAACCATAAAAACATGCATGTGTGAAAGGACCCTTTCTATCCAGTGAACAGGCTGATCCAAAGCCTGTGGAAATCCACCTGGCTTCAACAGGCTTGGGAGTTAGTTCTCATGAGCTTCCTAAGACATTGTCTTGTAAAGCCTGACTTGCAAGTGAGACTCTTAAAGGAAAGATACTAGGAGATTTGATCAGCAACAGCTTTCATCAGATTTCCTAGCTGCCAAAACATTCTTGTGTGTGAGGTGGAATATCAAAGATTACATGTTTGAAGAGCTCCCATTGACATCCTTGTCTACTTCGCTATACACTATATACTTCCCATCACATGGGTTCTCAGGAGCGCAAATCACTGTCCTTGATAACAGCATCATACAGAGACCCTCTTATAAAATGTGAATTGAACACAACCAGTGAGTACTCTCAGGAGTAAGATGGCACATGGCAAATATTTCTCATTTTCTTACTCTTATGTAAGTCAGAATAGTTTACTCTAGTTTGCATTTAAGTTGTATTTTGTCTTCAAGTCAGAAGAAGCACATCAGTTTCTAGCACTGCCCTTCTACTGTTTTTTAATCATGTGGATTTAAAACTTCTTTTTTGTTGATTTTAAATGGAATTTTTTATGTTTGAGAGCACTACATTTGGAACAGATTTTTTTAGACGTCTGAATTGACATGCAAGTCAAAAAATAGCTCTGTCTGTTTTTAAATGGGCTCCAGGTTGGAGAAAGTACTCCATTGCCTGCCTATGAACAGAGCAGTGAAAGAATAAAAATAAAGTACTTTCTGGCTCAGCTTTGTAAGCCGAATCTTGGGTGTCTCTCTGTTGCACACAGCACTGCAGCAGAAGAAGGAATAGAGCATCTCTGTGTACTAGAAAGCATTTTTCATCTCATACATCACTGTCATTTTGGTGCTGTGATTCCAGAAAGTCAACTAATCTTCTTCTACATTCACATCAACACAAATAATTTAAAACAATAATTTGAGGTGTTGGGTTTTTTTATAATTTGTCTCCCCCACAACTCCTTCTGCTTCTCCTTCCCTCCCCAATAGATGGATAAAGCAGATGTGTTAGTAGTGAGCATTTTTAGCCAAATGCCTTGTTGAGTTCAGCCCAGGTGTCTGCCTAACAACAAGCAGAGCATTCCTTGTAGTGGCCTTGGTGTATTAGAAAAGGATTTACTGTCACCACTTACCAAGCTGCATAACAAATCCTTGTAAAATATTACAGCAAACAATAAAGGGACTGTCTTGTACATATCTCAGCTCAAAAGCAGCCATACAAAAGTAAGCAGAATGGCTAAAAAGGGAAGAGCCACTTCAAAGAATAATCTTGTCTGAGATTTTTTTGAAACACCAACAAATGTCCACTTGTCACTGGCCATGCACAAACTGCTTCTCGTGGAGATCGCTGGAAGAGGAAAGTTAAAATGAGAGCTGCTGGTAAGGATAGCAGAGAAACAACTGGTGGCTATAGAAACCTGCTTAGGACTCTGAAAACAAAAGGAATTCTAACAGGAATTCTAAAAGGAATTCTAACTAACATCTATCAGATTCATGTAGTCAAATAGAGAGCAAAGAGGAAAGGGCGGTTCTGTGCAGATGGGGAAGGAAGGACTGAAGAGCTGGCAATAGGGAAAAGAAAAGTATTCCTGGGTAGTTTATAGCTGAGAGGGGAGCTGTATGCTTAGGGGTATGAGTAGCATCTGGTTTGGCAGGCAGGCAAAGACGAACCTGGATGCCTGTAAGTAGAAGGCTAACAGAAGATTTTGTAGCTGGTCAATCAATGATCTCAACTGGGGAGGTTTAAGCAGTGAAGAGCTGGAGGAGGTGACAGAGGGATTCAGCAGTTCTGACAGTGGCAAATTTTTATCTGTGAAGACTGTGGGAAGGTAAAAAAAAGGGTCTCAGATCAGGCACTCAGTGGACTTATAGAAAGATGAGGAAAATACGTGAGTGGACTCCACTAAAGTAGAGTCCTCTGGGCTATTTGATGTCTGAACACGTAGCATCTGATTTCCAGAACCCTGGTGTGTTTTGCTTTGAAAACTGCATGCATTTCTCAATGGCACAAGTTAAAAATGAAAGCTGAAACTTGTAAAGGAGCAGCTAATTTGAACCCTTCAGGTAAGGGGGGCAAACCAAATAGGTATAAAGGGCCTCACCCTTGGAGATGTTGAGGCTCCATCACTGCTGCCCTAAAAGGCACAGTGTCTTTCAGGGTTAGCTTTCTGCCTCCACTGTTGCAGAACAGCGTGGCTCTTTTGTACTTCAGAACGTGACGGGACTCCATCGCGTATCTAACGCAGGGATGCCTCGTTCAGTCTGTGGCGGTGTGACCTGAACTGACACCGTGATGATTAGTGAGGTTCATATTATTGAACTCCTCAAGTGTACGCTGCGGACTGCAGGGGGTAGGGAGCGTTCGGACTGCACACATCTGTCTATGTGATCAAAACGACCAATCTACTTTTATGAGATTCTTTTAAAACAAAGAATGATCTTTGTTAGGCCCTGGGGGGCCCTTACCAGCAGCGTGAAGAGTACTTATTAACCATAAAACCATGTTTAAACTGATAATATTCAGTAGTCCTGCAGGAGAATGAAAATCACCAGGTTTGTTTGGGTAAAGGTAACTCCGTGATACACGACCAACAGACAGACGCACACCAGAGACTGTGGCCCCAGACTTTCCAGACATGACCACTACTCCTATTTTGCTAGACTGGCTGCATCAGGAGTGGCCTCCCCATGCAGTTTAGACTAAACTTGGGTTCTGAACATTCAGTCAGTAAATTCCCTGACTTCATGCCTGCAGAACCTCACTAGAGGTACAGCTGATTTCAAAGACACTTCCATATTTCTGTGCAGCATCCACACAGATAATTACAGTCATGTTGTATCACTAGGGCTGGCCACCTTACATTGGCTCCCCTGTATAAGAGGGGAGGTGGTTTGGTCTTCTTGAAAAAATATCTTTTTCTTTTTTTTTTTTATCCTTAGCTTTCAATGGTATCAGCATTGAAGCAAAGGACTGAGACATTTTTGAAAGTTACCCGAAAAATTCAGGCTTTCCTTCACCAATTTGGGACACCACTCCCTTTGTTTCCATGTGATCAGAATATTCATTTTTAGCTGAGAAAGGAGTGATCTTCCAAAGCAGGGTGGGACATCGGGGAAAATATGGAGAAGAAGAAAGGTTGCATTAGGAGCAAAATGCAAACATGATAAAAGGAAGCCAGAAAGGAAATAGGAAACAGGGAGTCAGATGGAATGATTTCTACAACCTTTCTAAATGTGTATGTCTTTATGTCATGCCAGTGTCAGTGATTGTTGACACCGCCATCAGAATTCTCCCCAGAAGACTTCCCCAGAAGTCTCTCTGGGACTTAACATTTCACAAGGTGCCTCGGCTAGAAATGCCACAGAGGAGACACTTGTGTCTGTCTCACTCTGCATTTCCTTCGAGGAGTGATATGAACATGAAGGCATAAACCTGGGTTGGGTTTAGAGGGAAGGAAGGTGAAGTAAGGTTCAAAAAATTATTTCACCCAACCCACTTCATTTCTGATTATCAAGCCTCTTATACCTCAAGTTCTTGCTCTGGAGGAAATCTCATTTTAGTCCTACTCACTACAAGTAGTCCCTGGAAGGGATTAAGGACCAGACTCCAGAGAAAGCACATGATTTATCTGTATAAATAGGAACTAGAGAGAAGCCTCAGTAGCCGTCCTCCACAAATCTGCATGCAAAATGGTATAACTCTTCTTTTTCATAAGCTTAGAATCAGAAGCATCATGATATCATTTTACAGCATCTGGGAAAGTTTTGTTATAGACAGATCTGTTTAAAATGATTCCATTTAATCTGAACCAAACTTCACTGGTGGGTTGGCAGTCCCATAGTAGATTTCTTCGGGAGTTTGAGCTGACTCTGACATTTTGAATTTTCTGTCTTCACTGAGGTCACATGCAGGAGATAACACCTACAAACTCCCAGCACAGGAAGGGAAATGGTAGTGAAACTTCCCCTGTTGTATAACACTAGCACTGAAGAAGTATAAATGCATGGATATCTGTGAGTCCTCCCTGACAAATAAAGAATTTAATCTGTACTACAATAACTGCTTTTCTGTGAGACCACAATACATGTCACAGTCAGAGCTGGAGGTGGCACGTACAGGTTTCATAACTTATCTGCAGAGTTTAAAGGGCTATTGAAGACGCTTAACAGCCTACACTACATTTTAAAATATTATAGAAATCTAAGCACAGGTGCAGAATAAAGTAAAATTGTTAATACTTCAGGCACATGTTTGTGTATGTATCTACACTGTCTGATTATTAAAAAAAATTGCAGAGACTATCAAATATAAAAGTACCTATCATCATAAAATCTAAGGTCACATATCGAAAGGAAATCACAACAGAGGTCAGGAGTGAGTGCCTGAATCCTAAACAGATAAGTCATTGATAGGTACAAAAAATTACTTAAATAACCCTAGGATATCTCATTTAGTTGTCTTTGTGCAACTAGGAGATATCCATTTCAATCTCTGAAATACTGGCTACTCTTATAGCCAATTTCTGCATCAGACCTTCTTCAAAATGTGGACAATGCCTGCTATTGTGTGGAGACGACACAAAGCACACGGGAGGGTGAAGGTGCACTTTTTATTTGTGTAATTGCCAAACAAAGCCAATGGCAGTGAAGCAGCATAAATTAAAGCTATGAAATACCAAGAGTGCCAAATATAAGAACTGGGACTGCAAGTGAAATCATCTATTAGTAATCATCATAAATAAAAATAGATTGGTGATGTAGATTCCTCAGGGGGGCTGCTGTGGTTAAAAAAAAAGAAATCCCTTAATGCCTAGCTGTGAATGGAGTTCAGTTTGACAATGACTGAAGACTGTCATGTCACTAGCCCTTTATAATCCTAACCACATGCTTCCTCTCCTAGCTCCATCACAAAAATCACAACCAGGATAAGTATTAACTACCTCCTTCCTTCATTCACAGGTGCTGCAAATAATTCAGTCTGAAAGCAGCATCCACACTGCTTGAGCTGGAAGCAGAAGTACATGAACAGGAGATGCCACCACTGTGGCATCTACTGTACTGCTCCAGGAAAGACTAGAAGGTCCCCTAAACATTTGTGGGATTTATTTGGAAGAGTTTAGGGCAACCCTAAACCCCTCAATGCATGGCAGTGCTGGCAGAAGCTCCATCCAGCAAGTGCTGGGCTGAGCTTCATCACGCTGGAGACCTGATTTTGGCCAGGGTCACGAGGCTGTGGTGCCCCTGTTAGGGCATGAGCAGTGGGGTGGGACAGTGTGGCCCTGGAGGGGTGCTGGGCCAGCGCCTGGCACCATGGGGAGCTCAAGCTGGCCAGGGACGACCCTGGGCCAGAGCGTGGGTCACCTGGGCACACCACCACTCCTCATGGCTGCCGTTTAGGAGAGAGAAAGGGAACTGGGGAAATGGGCACTCCTCAGAAATAACGGAGAAGCCAAATGCATCTTCGCTGCTGAGTTTCTTTTGCATTTCATTTCATTTCAATGAGATAGAATCCAGGTGAGTCCTCACCATCCCCGGTTGTTCCTAAAATCCTTTCCACAGACGTCCCCTTTCCCTCCATAGTCCCACCTCGCTTGTGTCCACATGACATAAAAACCCACCTTCCCCAGTGCAGCATTTTCAGACACCCAAATGGCACTTTTTCTGTGTAAATGCCTGGCATTTGGATTAAAAACAACGAGGATTAATAATTTTATTCCTAAAGCACTCCCCCTGCTGATAGACTCTGAGAGAACTGTATTACATATTTAAGTATATGATAAAATGTAGGAAAATGTAAGAATGGTCACTGAACAAACCTTGGTAAACTGTAAGAAGGATAAAATAAGAGAAAGAAAAGGGTCTGAATCCCAAGAAAAAAAGAGCAAAGAACATGGTAGGAAAACATAAATACAGAACAGTAATATTAAGAATTTGCTAAGAGATAAGAGAAGATTCTCACATTCCTCAGATAGGAGAAAAAGGGACCTGTCACTTCAGCGCAGAGCAACTTCTGCAGCTTAGGTCCGCTGCAGCACGCTGCTAGGTGCCGGAGAGCGGCATTCCCCAAAATGGCAGTGCTTGGTAGAGGCGGCTGCATGCGAAGGGCTCAGTGTGTGCTGAGCTAATTCAATGGCTACGAGTCTCAGAGAGGACACCTTGAATGCTGCCAGGGCTCGGACTGTTCCCAGCTCTTAAAAGCCCCACCTTGCCTACTCAAATCAAGTTGCTGCTTCTTAGGCAGGCCACGTAAAACAATCCCGTAATGCACTAATGGCCAGAAATGGAGGCTTGAGCAAGCACGGATGTTGACAGCTCTGAAATGCAGGGGAGGGAGTGGAGAGCATGGGAGAGGTGTGGAGGGGGGCCTTACTGACAATCATGATAAATGTTTGTGGCTTTTCCTTCACACTTGGAAGTGTAACAAACACCAGGCTAAGCATTCGCAGGTAGGAATTTGGGCAATCTTTATTTAATGTTAAACTCCATGTGTAATACTATTGTGTGACTTTATTATTACAATCTGTTCCTACCTCTCCCTCTCCTTGCCCCCGCTCCCCCCAACTCCCAGCGCAGTAAGACATTGAAACCATGGATGCCCTGTTTCTACTGAAACCCTTCTCTCAAATCTTTAGAAACAATCGTGCGTTTTTAAAGGGTTGTAAAAATAGTCCTGGTAGTGTTGCTGAAAAATCTATCCAGCTTTTATTTTCATAGGAACTATTTTTCATGATATCCAACAGTCCTTCCTGTTGGTAGCCTTTCCAAAAGATGGAAAAGTGTCAGGAATGCAACTCATCAGGAAAAAAAAAATCACAAAGCTTTTCCAGGGCATTAACCAGATAATCCAGTCCGCACGTAGCTCTGCACATGAGCAAGCAATCCCATTGCTGGACTGGAGCAAGTCTACGCACATGTGTAAATCGAGGCAGAATCGTTCTGTTTGCAAGATCTGAGCTCTGCTTCAATTCTGAAACAGAATAAGATTCACATGGTTGTGATTCACATTGAATTTAAGCCTCAAATTTGAACATGCCAGCTTGTCATCAAGCTAGCTGCCTTTTCTTTATTTCATTTTGGCTTTTCCTTTGTCAGTGCAAGCTTCTTATGTTTCAGACATATATACATTTTGCGAGGCAGCTCAGCCTGCTGAGGCAGGATCTTTCATCAAGGAAAGAAAAGTGCATTGCTTGGTTCTTAGAGAAAGAAGAAAATGTTGCTTGCTTTCTGGATTACATCCAAACTGTCTGTGACACCTTTATATACCATACAAGTAGTGCAATCGGTCATAAACTAAACTATAAATGGGCTTTAAAATACACATAGTCTGATTAGCATGTGACCAAGTATAGCAGTCAATAACACATCCTTACTCGATTCTACAGCACTAGTGGTCTCTAAGGAATCTGTTCCTGAATCTTCTGTGTTTTAAGAAGTAATGGATTCACTACATTTTACAGCATAATTCACATTTTGAGTGCAATATCCCTTCAAATTCTGTCCTCAAAACTCGCAGAAGCCATGGTTTGATGCTTTTTCAGCTTTGTTTCCCAGATCTTCAGAGGCAACAACCCTGCCACTATCAAAAAAATCCCCAACCCAAAACTTTGACTCTGTCATTACGATATTTAAAAAAAAAAACAAACAAGCAATCAATTCATATTTTCTCATAAGAAAGCCAAAATAGCTCAGGTATTTCCACAGTGATGGGTAAGTAGAAAGAAAGGCAGTTACCCCTTCCAATTCTGCATCACCTCTACACTTTATCCTATCACTAAGGGCCAAATGCTGTGGCAGAGCTTATCGATTCAGGCACCATGCCACACTGCCATGACTGAGCGGCTTGAGGACAAGCGTAGGATCACATCTGGACAATCAGGATTCGAAGCCGAGAAACTTGTTACCATCTGTGATGGCTGTGAAGACATGACCAGTAAAGGAAGCCGTATTTCTACTTCTCTCCTCACATGTATGACAGCCTTGTGGAACAAAATTTCAATTAAGGGATGTGAACATAATATGTGGCCTTGCTATATTCCAGAGCTCCAACCTCTGCTAGGAGAGCTGGCCCAGTTTCCTCCAGGTGGATTTCCCACCCCAGATCCATATTGATCATGCAGGATTAGCCCTGGGGACCATTTCAGTGAATAAAAGGCATATAATGGGATTCAAACACACATTTTTCTTTTTAAAATCACTTAAAACTTGAGTGAGGAAAACTGAAAATTCCATCATGAAGTTGCAAACTGCTTTTCTGCAGAACTGCTTCTATTAAATTTGACCATTTCTCACAATTACAGTAGAAATAAAGAAAATATCATGACCATTATGCTTTATTTGATTTTACTTGAAATTTCATGAACATTTTTCATTATCACTAGTACACAGAGAACTAGGATCTTCTTCAGGATCACTAACACATTGATGACCATGGAAAAACTGAATAGTCAAGACCAGAATTTGACCTCTGTGCCTCTTTGTCAACAAAAATAAAACAGTAGGTACACATTAAAACCATAGCACTTTGCTAATTTAATAATATCTATGTGAAATGTCATATGTGGTCAGCATACTCTGAACTATATATTATTTTTATATGCTTAAAGGATAGAACTATACAAGGTATTTCATGTAGCATTTTATAGCATACCAATATATCTTTTAATACATGTGCCAGAGAATCAAAGAAGTCTCTTGACTTCATACTATGCGATCTTTTCATTAGATATTTTTATAACGTGGCAGTGATGTAAGAACTTACCTTACTATAGTATAGTCCATCGCCTGGCTCTTTTTCTCAACAGCTTCCTTATGGTTAGGTGGTGGTTCGAAAACTTGGGATTACTTCCAAAAAACATGAGCACAAGAGAGTTGTTCTAACTGAAAACAATTTCGCTAAATAAAAAAGAATGTTTCTATAAATATATATGAACTGTAGACTTCCATAATTTATTTGTGTGTAGATTAGTCCTGTTTGTGTGTACTGGATACTGTAGTATACTGGATGAAATTCAGCCCCTTCATATGACTGCACTGAAATCAACACAATGGGATAATTGAGAAGTTTTCAGCAAATGATATCAGCTTAAATTTATTAAAAATAACGCTAGGATAAATCCAGCCCCCAGTTAGATAATCCAAACTCTCTTTTGTGTTTTTTTTTGTCTTTTTTCTTACTTTTTTCCCCTTCCCTTCCCTTCCCTTCCCTTCCCTTCCCTTCCCTTCCCTTCCCTTCCCTTCCCTTCCCTTCCCTTCCCTTCCCTTCCCTTCCCTTCCCTTCCCTTCCCTTCCCTTCCCTTCCCTTCCCTTCCCTTCCCTTCCCTTCCCTTCCCTTCCCTTCTTCCCTTCCCTTCCCTTCCCTTCCCTCCCGTTTTTCTGCTACTTTGTGGTAAATGCCTCACCAGCTCTGCAGCCCTGGCAAGCATGACTTTTGGTCTGCCTGATGACACGCAGCTCTGTGCAGAGGATGACGATGAAACCTAAACAGTACTTAAGCCCTATGCAGACAGACGCACTGTCAGTTATGGCTGAGTTATTTGACTACATCCAATTTAAAAACAATAATATAAACAAGAGCAGGACTTGAACAGAGGAAGAGTCAGCAAAAACACAAACATCGCACAATTTCTAACCACAGCCACCAGAGAGAACACAAACAGCAAGTTTGTCCTTGGTTTCCTTTGTGTTTTGCTTTGGGAGCTTCACAGACACCAGGCTTTGATTGTTCCCAACTAGGAGTATGTATACATTCTTTTTTCAAGTGTATGCTTAGGATATTTATGGATACCACTTCCATATCAAGTCATAACAATAGAGATCTTTCTCTGGTATGAAACGCCTGTTTCCGTGAAGAAATGCCAAGTAACACTGGTGATTTTAAGGTCAGATTTGGGACCTTTGTCACGGGTCAAACAGCTTTCACATTTATTGGTACTCCAAATCAACAGACAAAGTACACATTTGCACATCTGTTTAAACCACCAAAACAATTGTTTTGTCTTTTGTTTGCTTGCAGACTAAGGCTCAAGATGCAGTTAAGGCTCTGTGCTTGAACTGTGTCCAAACCTATAAGAGTTAAAAACATATCTGACGGTAAACTGGGGAAAGGTTTATAGAGATGAAAAAATAGGACACCATTTTGGTCAAGCTTGTGCTTCAGGAAGCAGAAACCTACGATATACATCCTGGCGTATGGGCTTAAATGACTGTTATTCCGTTACAAGGTTCACAGTTTTGGCATCTCTGTCTTGTTCCTTACGAGTTTATAATGCACAGGTTACAGGCTTTCCTGGCAGGCTCTGGAAGCCCTTGGCTATAAGGAGGCCGTTCATCATTGTATCTCTGGGCAGCTTGGAGTCTCTACCTTTGGTACCTAGAGTTGCCCTTTGAGCAAAACAGAGAGCACGCTGTTAACTATTTAACTGTTACCCAAATGAAACTCATATATTACAGTCTTATAGTAAAAATAAAACAGAACAACACAGTTTTAATTGCTATTTCTACAATAAAATTGTGGCTTATTTATAAGTTGGGATTTTATTACCTACTGCAATTTATACCTACTTTATCTGGAAGTTCATGGTGAGCAACAAATAACTGCTCACAATTTTTTTGGTGATTTTTCCATGAAAACATAACTGCATCTTAAAATATGGAAAAGCAATTTATAAGTGAAATGAAAAAAGCTTACATGGAAGATTACATAAAATACATCTGTCTTTTCAAACCATTGAGATACATAAACAACTCGTTAAAAACTGAAAAAGCCAAAGAAAAGGACAAAAGACCTTTTAATGAGAAGACATTTTGAACAGATATTTTTCTGCTTTTAAAAAGACAGGATGTTACTTCATTCCTAGGAAGACGATCTCAAATGAACAGGGAAAATACCAGAAATTTCAGCGAGCACTGTCCCTGAGAGGGCTTATGTTAAACCTTAAAAAAACCCAAAAAGGTTGCAAGTGGAGATGTCATTTTAAATAGAATCCAGGCTCCTATTTTTCCATTGCAAAGAGTTTTCTTTTATGTCAAATGAAATTTTAAGATCACCTATGAATTTGCAACTGAACCCTTTACTGCCAAATCTGATTCCAATCCTTAAAAAATCTGTTTCTGTAATATGGCCAGCAATGCACTAACTTCTAAAAGGTAGCCAGACATATTGGCAAGAAATATATGTGGTTAATCAACTAAAACTATGTAGTAGTTTGGGAACAATCAATCAACTTCCAGAACCTTTAAGGCATGAAGTTGCTGTGAGGCTATCCATGAGTGATGGTAATACTAACGGCTAATATACACAGATGTTTTTGAGATGGTCTTGTCCTTATTTTTTATTTTCAAGATGCTTCTACACAAGCATAGGCTTTACTGTTAAACAAAAATAAACCCACCACAAATAAATTCCAGATAATAATACAAATATAAAGGGACAGTAGGTGTCACTTTGCACCAAGTTAAAATAAGCACCAAGTTAAAAGTGAGGTTTGTGTTCAACCAGTGGTGTTGTCTTGATCTGTGCTCATCCACACAAGGACTTGGGGACTTAAAGAGGGACTTGGGTAAAAATGCAGATAACTGCATGCAGTACTGGGATTCTGAAAACTCCTGAGTTGCTCCTTGAGGCATCATAGCCAGTAACTTTAAAGATATCTAAGCACTTGACAACATTTCTTCCGTCTATATGCAGAAAATGTCTCATTCTTAATAAGCAAAGCTGAGCTGCTCACTTCCACCTTCACACTTAAGCCTGCCTGGCATCCAGAAACCCTCTGCTAAATTCCTTGAGGGGTTCATTAAAATACATTGCATAAAGTCACTCCTAAAGCACAGCAGTAAGGAACAGTCACCCGTAAAACATAGTAGCACTTTCTGTACTTCTTTCGAATAGCTGGAGGAGGACTCCCACCACTCTCATGTTCCCTTTGTACTGTAACACTGTGGTCTGAGTGCTGACCAAAGAAATCTGTGAACAAGGTTCAGTTCCTGGCTTTATCTCACAGGATTTTAACCCCCATTTCCCACTTCCTAACTTGACTCTTTATCCATCAGGTTGCTGGCTTCCACCCTGAGAGAGGTTTATGCATGTACATTACATTAAACTCTTCTTGGATAAATTAGCAGTCTGAGCAGAGGAACCAAGAGAAATACAACAGCAGCATCCATGTGGGGACAGTATCTAATTCACTGCGCGTTCTACTTAAAATTATGGAATTGCCTTTAATCTCCTTAAAAACGCTTTCAGAAATCTGTGATCAAAGCAGAGGTAATAGCCCTGTCACATGAAATGGAAGTCCACGTTTTTGTACTTAAACTACCGTAGTCCTGTTTAGGTCATCTGAGAACGAAAAAGTGATTGGGTTTTACAGTTTTGCTGTCCCAGATGAAACTATCTGCTTTTCAAATCTAAAATCCTGATTCTGATGGGGGTTACTTGCACCATTGGTGACAAGCACCTCAGAGATCTTGTCTTGAACTGGCATCATCTAGTTATTTTGGTTATTTTGGTTTTGGTTTTTTTATTGGGATCAATGAGCACTAGACTGTGCCCTGCAGGCAGATGAACTGAAGATGAACTAAATATTTTTTGTAAAAAATCTGTAAAGAAAGTGTGCCTAAAAATAGCTTTAATTTAGTCCATAAATTTGAAAAGTTAGCATCATTGTTAATATGATGATTTTTTAAAATCAGTTTAAGCATTTTTCCAAAGCTTTTATGGTCACTTAGATCAAGGTGAGAGGTTGGGTTAGGCTTAAGCTGAGCGTATTTTGGAAACACAATATTCAGGAGATAGAAGCCAATTTTTCTTTTTCACGCATTTTGTTTTGCTGTAGCTCCACATGTTTCAGAGGTCACAGTCATAAATTTTGAAGATTTTCAGGTGATTTTGGTTCATATTTCCTTGATAAACTTGAATAAAGCAAATTGGATTATCTGCCCTATGAGGCAGTTAGTTAGTATTTTCTACAACCATCTACACTCCTATTTACTTAAGGAGCAGTTCTTGTTTTCAGGCATGTAAAAGCATTTTATAACCTTGAATATTTTTTGTCCTTTCTCTTAAAGGTTAACAGCAATTCTCCTGTACACAGAACATTCGTGATCCCAAATCATTAACAGAATCTGTGTCTAGACTAAATATTACATTTTAAAGCAAAATATTTCAAAAAACAGCTACTCCTCAATTTACATACCCAGGCTTAAATTTTAGGGGTTTGTTTCCACTGCAGCAGATGATGATGTCATTGACACCTAAACCAGGACAGAAAAATGCCCGGTTTTAGGTGTCAGTGACATCATAACTAATTCAGGGAGCACACTGCACCCAGAACTCCTAGGCCTGGCAAGAGAAAGAATTGATGTCAAAACACACTTACTTGTGTAAAATGTACTTATGTCTAAGATAAAAACTACCCAAGATCTCACTTGGAGATCTTAAAAAAAGAAGGAAGGGAAAAAAAAAAGCAAAAGAAGATTTTGCTGTTCACACAGAAGAGAGTTGAAAATATGTGTAAAACGTATGTTTTGATATTTTGAAGTGGTTTGCTTCTAACAATAGAACTGCACACTCATCACTGGTCATGGGATAAGTGTGGTTTGGGGATCTGTGTTACGCCAAGACTCAAAGCATTTAATATGAGCTTTGTTTTGGAGGAATGGCAACAACAAAAGGGAGCTGACATGCAGACGGTGGTGACTTCAGGCTTCCGAAAGTTACATGATCACTTAGTATCTGACGCTTCCACAAGTCCCGTGAGACACGAAAACATCTGACCCACTAACCAGCTGCGAGACTTTCCCGAATTCTCATCCACAGATGTACCTTCACAAGCTCTGGTAGAGCCCAGTGGATAGTAAACTCCCTTCCTGCACAAGTCTTTTGCAGCTCTCACTGGGCTGTGCTTCACCTCTTTGTATACCGATGGCTGGTTTATGTCCGTTACTAGCTTTGTACAGTGTCTCCTGGGAGGAAAAAACTCAAGGGCTGCTGGTGCATGCAATGGTTAGCTGGGATAGTGTGCCAAGAGGCAAACCAGCAATAACATAAAGCAAAGACACTGGTCTTTTACCGCTTTCCCATTAATGCATCAGCAGGTCTCATCTTTCTTACTATACTGCTATTTAAGATCCTTCCTGACTTGGACTCCAAATTCCTCATGTCTTAAGGCTCTGTATGGGTTTAGGCATTCACTATGCATGGCCCTCGCAGCTCACCATGGCAAGGTCGTATCTTCCCAGCGGGGATGTAGCATAATAGTTAAAAATTAAGGATAGTAGACAATTATTTTCCAAATTCCAAGTACATTTTACACAGATTTAAATATTGCGTGGTTATGGATATAAATCCAAACATTTAAGGATGTATATTATATATATTCTATCCATTAATTAATATGTATTTTCTGTTTTGTGTGCATATGCATACATTCACACACTTGCAGAGCACATATATGTTATGTACACATGGGCGGCTGCTGCTTTCCCTGTCCTGTTTTACCCTGTCAGGCCCCACTTCCTATTCATAATGGGAGATGGTCTTCGACACAGAGCCCTCAAGAGGGCTTGACATCTCTTAATCCAGCCACATCTTTTCCTCTTTAAGGCTCCCTGCCCCTCACCCTTATGCCTCACAACACTGGAAAATCCTACGGTCACAGCTACAAAGGCCAGAATAGACAAAGGAGAAGAAATTTAGGGTCATCTGAGAAAACAAAATTAAGAGATCCAAGAGTCTTTGAGTGTCTCTACTACTAGTGTCCTGTGTCACCCCTTGAATGTAAGGAAAGGAGCCAATGTTATCTTGTTTTGCATGAGACCCATACATTGCTTTACATGAAATTCAGATGAAAGGACTGACAAGACCAGCAAAAGCAGGCCATCACCACAGTCTCAACTTGCTTGTCTTACTCAGGCAAGTAGATACCATGATGTTAATGCACATTAAAAATGCGTATTTCACATACATGAAGTATTTGCAGGACTTGTTGCTTCGCAACAAGTAAATAGTGAGGAGAGACATGGAAGGAGAGGGAAAGTTCTGATGAAGCATGAATGGAAAAAGAGTGGCAACAACATCAATTGCTGAAGTACCAGTTATATCCATGATACAACATCTCATCCATCTGTCATTTCATTTAATGGAGAAGGTGGGGGCAGGCCCCCCATGTCCAATTCTCTAGTCTGCATATTTCTGTAACCTTTAAAACCACTTCCACAATTTCTTATAAACACGGATTACCAAACTGGCAACAAACTATAAAAGTAAATGCATTTACAATATGCCCTCTAGATAGCTTTACTGCCATGGAAATAGTTTTGCTCTGACCGTGGGCTGTAGGAGCGTAAGGCTGGGGAAACTACACGCTTTGTAATGATAAAATACAGCAGATTTTAGCAGAATATTTTGCTTCTAACCTACAGCCATCTCACCTGCAAAGTGTGCTTATTAAGTTCCTTTCATGACCACAGGACCTGCAATTTATAAATGCTGCAGGTGTGAAGGCATTGTACGGCACTTGTAGGTTAGTGAAAGAACATTGTTATTCATGGATGAAATATTCCATTTATTCAGTGGAAGAAGAGTAATGTGTGTGGGGGTGGAGAGTGCGAAGCTGATGATAGAAAGACATAAATAGAAACAGACATCTATGGAGCACCTCAGCCATTCCATTGTATTGCTGCTTCAAGGGTTTAAATCTCCCAGTAATGGCCGGGTGCTGGGATTTTTCCTCTAATGATGCAGATTTGCTATATCTCCTGCCACTAAACTATTTTTAAAAGTTTACCTAATCTTACTTAATTTTTATGGAGTAACAATGATGGTGCCAGACCATAGTAAACCAGTAGCTGCTTTTAGTTAGAGACCCAAGTTCCTGTCGATGCGGATCAGTCCCTGCATCACCTAGCCTTTTGCTGTGATTGTACGCAGCGCTTCGCTCTGGTCTTCATAGATGTCTATTCCAGAAACAAATGTCCTTCAGAAGTGGGACACTGGGATTTCTTGAAGTTAAAGGCAGGGCTTAAACTATTTAGTAACTTTTTTTTTTAGGATTTAGAACAATTACTGTACGTTGTTGTTACTGGAGAATACTATGTCTTACTTTGTCTTCATTCTCTGGACTGTTTTCCATTAGCTATCCCCATTTTAGTTTTAAAGGGCTGACAAGAAACAATTTGAACACAACGTCATTTTAATGCAATTAACAGACTTCAGAATTTTGTGATAGTTAAGGATTTTTTTAAAGGATACACTTAGTTAATGATTTTCACTTTGAAGAAAGTTGGATAAACAGTTGAATCTAAGCTAATGCATTAGTGTGACTATAACATTTTATAGCTAAACCCACCATGATCAGATAACACAGAAGTTAAGGTAACTATCTAGCAGGAACTATGATTTCATTCTGAGTTCTTCTAGCAACATCTGCAACATCAGCTTTCACCCTTGTTCCCATTACAGATGCACTGGTTTCCTTACATTTTTGTATTCTCTATAGATTTTAGTATGATTAGACTGTCAGCTGCTTTTATTCTCATAGGAATACATCCCTAGAAAATTGTTATACAAGTGACTGAGAGCTGGCTTTGTAAATACACTATGATTTTGGAGCTATATACTTGGAGGTTGGTGGAGGACTTCTGGTGGACAAATGTATTGTTCCTCTTTCAATGAGATACTGACAGTGTCTCTGACGCATCAACACTAAGCTGTTTAGACAGAAAATATGAATGTTTGCCAAATTTTTTGTCTGACCAGCAATGTAAAAAATAGATTACATGTAGCAAAGGATGTAGACTCAGTACTGTCAAAAACACTGAAAATTGTTTTTTTAAAAATTAATATTTTATATTAAATTTAATAATCCCTCATTTTTCTATTTTCTTTTCTAATTTGACTACAGGCACTTCCAAGTCTCAATTTTTCAGCTCCAAGTGTGCTGCATTTTTAAGTCAATTGGGGAGGGGGGGGCCAAATAGCCATCCTTGTCCCATTTGTAGCTGTAATAATGGCAGGCATACTGGAGTATTGACACACCCCCCTCCAAAAACAAAAAAAAGCATGCCAAAGTGGATATAGACAAACATCTAACATGATTTAAGTTCTAGGACAATTTTTTCTTTACAGAGAAGTGCATAAAAGTTAGGGGTTAACACAGAAACTGCTTACAAACTGAATAACTGTAACACAGAAGATTCCTTTCCTTACTTCCCTTGTACATTACTGGCAGATGCTGAGTAGACAGTAATATTGCTTTCTCATTAAGAACATTTAATGGAGAATATTTTATCCACGTGAAGCTAAGAGAAGCTTGAGCAACATCTGAATTCACCTAGAACTGAAACTAAAGGGGGCCTTGAGTTGGCCGGAGCAGCAACATATTTTCTGCTAGATCATGAAATCTTTACAATTGTCAGAGCCTCAACACCTCATTCACAAGACAGGGACATGATTAAGTACCGACTCAGGGAGACTAATACCTCCCATCCAGTTGCCAGCACACCCCCCTGCAGCATTTGCAAGATCCTTAGCATTGGTGGGAGCAAATACTGATCAGCTTGCAAGATTTCAGCAAATCATCTGCAATAGCACTGAAGTTGGAAGCTAATAGTTATAATAACCGCAACAACAATGGCACATACATCTGTTTTTTAACGAAGTTTTTCTGAGCATTTCAATATATTAGAGTACATTGCAAGCCTGAATCAAAAGACAAGTGGAAGAGAATTTTGAACCCGCGTTTCTTTCAGACACACATTACTTCAGGCATTTGAAGAAAGTGTCAAACAGCTTCCCCACCCACTTTCTCAAAGTGGAGGAGAAATTGCTCTCAAATGTTGGTTATAAACGTGTAATCTGAACTCCAGCCACTCGGCAGGGCTGCAGAAGAATTTACGATGTGCTAAATATTTCCTTTGTTCTTCCCAGTGGTAGCCTGCTGTAGCAATTAGAAAGCAACTGGCTGCACATGTAAACTGTGGCTGTTTTCTAAAGAATTGTTGATAACTGTTAAAAGCCTTCCCAAGCAGGACTTGCTCTGTTAATACTGCAATACTTTATTTTTAAATGTCTATATTAATTCTCCATATTTTTTTTCTCATCTTCTAATCTTAGTCATGTCCTCTAGGTGCCTTACTACTGGGATAGAAAGCAGACACAACTGTCGACCATTGCTGTAATTTAACCATTACGAATCTTAGAATACAGCCTCCCGAATCACTCGCTCTTTATTGGGCAGCTATGTAGCTTCCATAGGAATGATGTGTTCATGTAAATGATCCAAGCCGCTACAACAACATTTATTTCCATTTCTGCATGAAAATAATACAAAATAAAATCCAATGTCAGTCCAGTTCTTCTCGCTTTCAACAAAGAAAGCAGTGTCCTAAGCCACTCCGCAGCACGCTGGGAGCACAAGGCATCAAAGCCCACGGTGGTGAATTTGAAGTAAGCCTGCTACAAAGGAAATTGCAAAGAAATGTGCTTCGGGAAGACTGCAGGTTTTGCAAACGGGAGAGACGGCTTTAGGAGATGTCCCCCCACCGACATCCATTGCCTTAGTCATGGCTACAGAGAAGGCAACAAGCAGGGCAAAGTAGACAAACTGGTATAGCTGCCATATGCAGGAGCATGGGCCACGCTGAAGGTGGAGCCAGCTAGCGAGAGGAGGCATCAATAAACAAATGCACTACGCAGCAAGACCACTGCTCTTACGGGAATGAAAGTTCAGAGTGAAGAATATGTTAGTTATGCTGGAGCAGCTTTAGCAAGCCTTTTGTGGTCCATCACCTCCAGCCCGGGGCTCGGCATGCAGGTGCTGGCCAGGAGCCAAGGGCAGCCCAACAACCTTGTGCTGCCTCTGCAAAAGAGGTTGAGAGCAGAGAGGAAGCCAGAGGGAAAGCTTCCTCCATGTGCCAGCACCAGGATCCACAGGATTTGGCCTTTGAATTCCTGTGGGTTCCTACACCAACATATCAAAGTCAGCTCCTTGGCACTTGTGTGCTATTGCTTAGCCCCCTGGCTTCCCTAATCCTTGGGAGGGTATGTCATTGTTTCCCTCCGAAGCCTGAGAGAAACACAGTTCCCTAGTCAAAAAACAACCAGCGCCCATTGGCATGTCAGCAAAACACCACCTCTGACAGGTGGCCTTCAAGGTAAACCACTGGACGTACAGGTTGAAAGCAAGCTTTCGGATACAGGCTTTGAGGAAAACACACTCTCCTCTGTGGTGGCCTTCACCCTGTTGCACCACCTGGCAATGTCTGGAATGAAGTTATTTATAGTCTATACAATGAGAAGGCAAGTGAGTTGGATGGTTCAGGGTTTTGGTAATGGGATACAGAGCTTTCTGCTTTGGGCTTGCTGGGTCAGCCCCAGGCCAGGCTGGTGCTAATGAGTGGAAGTCATTGCCATCCAGTTGCTTCTCAGCAATATGTGTGAAATGGGCTTGGTTTGGGCACCCTCCCTTTGAAGGTTCTGCAGATAAACCAAGCAGGAGGGCAGACTGAACAGTCTCTTTCTTCCCTAGTTTTGAGCCTCACCAGGCAGAGGGGAGATACTCTACAGTCAGTGCTTTAACACCTTCCCAAGTCTTTGGTGAGACATGTTTTCCAGAGCAGACCCAAACTGTGCTGAAGTTGGTGGAATGAATCCCAACTTGTGCTACTGCCTCCTATACTACTACATTTTAAATGTAAGCATGAATGAAGAGACTCTCCAGACTGATATCTGCATTCACAGCTATATCCATCTGCCACAAGAACAAGTCATGTTTTGACTCTGTGCTATAGCATTGGCTCTGGTCTTTCAAACACAGCCCTACCATTCATTCTTTCATTCAGGACAACCACCAGTTTGCTTCTTCATCTGCCAGCTTCTCATCACTGTTATGAACTTGCATTTCTTTGGATTTTTAGGGCAAATGAATAATCTCGGAGACCAAATCATCACCCGTGCCTGTGTGAATGCCGAATATTTTTGTCCCTCACAGGACTAAATGATTCATCATCCTGAGACTCCAATCTCATAAGATGCCTTGAAACACAACCCATCCCCAGCTGCCACGTTACATGGATAATCCTGATGATCCCATCTTTTTTGCAATTTTAGTAGTGAAATGAACAAGAACTCACTATTTGCCTCCTTTTGTGTCATCAGCCAAATATTGGTATGTGTGTCCTGGATTGATTTTAATATTCAGCAACGTTGCTTACTCTTATATATAAAAAAAAAAGATGCAGCAAGTAACGTGATAAGAAGAAATGGGAACAGGGAACAAAATTCAGTGGGAGTTGAAGAGAAAGGTAGCACTTAGCGGTTATGCTCACAAAGAGTGCAATCAACACAGGGATCCAACGGGATCTACTTTGATGTTCTCAGTGTTCATTTATTACTTGTTTCTTGGAGATGTATGCTTCTGTCTCAGCTTTATATTGCAGCAGCACTGACATCACACACATTCTCTCACTTTTTTTTTTCTTGTTTTGACCTACTGAGAGGAACACTTTTTTGCCGGCTCTGTCAGTGTAAAAGGATATCACTTGTCTCCTGGACTGTAAGTTTCCATCAGACTGTAGTTGTAAATCTAACCACTAAATTGGTTAATTTTTAGCACTATGTGTTATGGCAGAGTCAATGACCGAAATAAGATTGACTCATTAGGTACCACAGACACCTTACAATAGTCCTTGCTGCAAAGAGCTTCCAACCCAAATAGATGAGACAGACCACAGATGCAAGGGAAAACAGAAGCAAAGTGAACAAAGATAATTCATCAAAATTCTAAAAAGAGCTCAGACTAACATAATAATGTCTGAGGATACATATTTAAAACCAAAAATCTAAATGAGATCCTACAGTTGGGCTTTTTTAGCAGGACTACATGAAGAAGTTTGAAAGACATTGAGAATAAAAGAAAATAAAATCACTGTATTTCATGTTATTTATTCCCTCTTATAAATGGACTGTCTATGTCTTAGCATTAATATAAGCACTTTCTTACCCAAGGATTTCAAACAACTACCATTTAGTGCAGCCTCCTCAATCTCCAATGCTATGGATAAATACTGTTCTTAATTTACAGACTGAAGGACAGAAAGTCAAGAGACTGGCTTAGCATTCTCTTAACGAATCCAAGCTGAGGCAAGACTCCAGGAGCAAAGATGTGCGGTCTTGACTATTACCTAGGCGACATTTGCCTTGCGTTCTATTGACCTATTTTGCAGTTAGTGTTGGAATCATCATGCTCAAGACTTAAAGCACCTTGCTGTAGGCTCAGAGGAGCAGGAAGAGTGGATGGACACAGAGGAATAAGTCATTGTCTCTCAGATAAAAGAGAGCAGCGGAGAGATGGCAGAGACAGCACAAGTTAATACGATAGCAGTGATTTAACAGTTTGTGCGACGAAAGAAAAGTCCTCCCCACTAGCATTTTGAGGTAGCTCTGATCAAACACAGCCATATCGTAAATTTTTACCTCACTGATCACTGCATTTAGAACATTAGCAAGAAGCACTGCAACAATGAAATTAAAGTTATCAAAGTGCTATTAAATTTCACCCACTTGTACATCAGCTACAGTGTCAGTAACTTGTGCCATCAGTCTCTGATTATTTTTATACTTTGTTTGACAGACACTTCTGGAAATGTCTTCTTGTTTTACGTCGTCAGCAGAGCTCCCAGGCTAAGTTCCTTACGTATCTTTCAATGCTGCTAAGCTGACTGGCATTTACTTATACCCCCCTCACTGTAAGAATCATGGGGTCTGACTTGGCAAGAATCACCTCTTTTTTTTCTTTTTTTTGTTTTTGAACAGAACAGCTGCCCTCCAAACTTAAGCCCATCTGGTCTTATTTGAAAAATGAAGGGGGAAAAATTAAAATCAGTTCTCACTAATTAGAGGAAAATTGTATGTAAACAATTGAAAGGTCTTTTCATACTTATGGCCTGACATTTCCACAAAGAGCTTAATTGCTTGCATGGGCCTAAAGGGTTATGTTCTTTTTTTAAGTTGCATATGCTCTCTGCCAAATACTAGCTTGGACATGCTGTGAGTGATTTTTGGATCACCAGCAGCTCTTGCTATTTTAGGCTCTGTCACAGCTTGAAGTTGTAATTAATTTTGAGGATCCTGACAATCATAATTATGACAGTTCTGGTTTCTGATAAGGCTCACTTAGCTTTTTTTTTTTACAGAAAACTTTGATTTTAGTATTAGGAAAAGAATGTCGTACTGCAGACTATCACACTGGAATAAATTTGCAATTTAAAGAATAAACACCCGCCATAGATTTGGACAGGAAACACACTTCTTGTCCCATGAAACTTGTCAAGTTTTCATAAATGTTCCCATCATGAAATCAAGATTCTTTGAAGCTCTATTCATAAAATCAGGTAAAGGAAAAGCCAGTCAAAAGTGACCCATCATAGCAGTATACCGTTTTGAATGCTCGAGATGCATATGAGAGACAATTTCAGTTCCTTTTATGCCATCCTCTTTATCTGAAAGTGAACAGTCCTAAAGAATAGGCCACTATTTATTCCATAAGAAGCCTCTCCTGCTGGAACCATCTAGTTTTACGTAATAAGTAAATACTAAGTGGAGCAGAGCCTTTAGTCGGTGTCTTTCTCTGTCCAAGTCAGTGTCTGATTAAGCTGCTCTTTGCTATTCTGGGGTTTCTATCACTTTCTCTTCCCATCACTTCCTTCAGTTTCTAATTTTGATTAAGAAATCAGGTTTTGGACTAGAGGGATCCCCAAAATATTGTACTGAATTGGCGTGTTCCTATGGAAAGTTTCCATTCCCCTGAATATTTTTCTGTGGAATAAAAAAAATTAAAGTTTTGAAAATTTCTCATTTGTTCCCTGAAACTTAAAAACCATTGAATTCTTTTATTACAGGTGATAAAGCGTGATGCTTACAACTTCCAGTATGGTTTACCTTCTGCCTTCACATCACTGGTAATTTTTAATAGCAATAATGGTAGGAGCATTTTCCCTTTCAGGTTTTTAGAGACATTGAGCTAAAAATTCACTGGACTTGGTAGCGAGACAAGTATACAGTGAAAAGAAAATGTTTTCTGGATCTTTGGATTCACTTCTGATGGCCCTGGAAAATAATAACCTCTCCCTCAACTGTTTTATGGCCCTTGAAGAGAGAAAAAGCATACTGCGTTCACCTCACACCCCAAACTAAGCACATGCGTCATGCTGTAGTCACTATTTTCTGAGATTTATCCTCCCCCTTTAGCAGCTCCCATTAATAGCAGAAGGAATTACACGGTTACAGAAAGGAAGATGTCCCTTCTGAAAGAATATTGTTCTGCATTATTTGTAACACAACACTCAAGGCCAGCTTGTACCTTACAGGTTTTGGCTGATTTAGGGTAGGGCAGGACCTCGATATAAGTAAGGAAGCAGCTCAAGGAGTTCCTAGGGCAAGTATTCCTAACCCAAGGAGCAACCCGGTTAAGTAAGAGAAGACACGCAGTTTTGTGCCATCCCCTGCTCTGGGAATCACGCTGCCTGTGTACACAGCCGCTCGGCTGGCCCAGTGTCCAAGAAAGGAAGAAAAGCGATGCCTGCCTTCTCGCCTGCTCCAGGGGGATTTCTTCCGTCACTGGGATCAGGAGAAAGCCTTCCCTGTGCTTTCCCAGCACAGCAATGGCAATTTTACCTGCATTCATAGCATCCTTTTGCTTTCCCTTGAGAAAGAAGTGCCAGCCTTAACCCTTAGGAGATAAAACACAGGTCTGCATCACTATTTGTACCATATTCAGAGAGTTCTTCCAGGGACCCTAAGCCCTAAAATCACACAAGTTTGAGAGGATCTAATTTTTTTTAATCAATAATGTGAGTTTCTAGCTCCTCTTTCTTCACCAAGAGGAGTCTGACATGTAAATGCTGGGAAAAAAACCCTGAAAAACAAAGGGGCAATGAAAAGATCCCATTACTTGTTATAATTTTTCTTAATTAAGGGTTTTTAAAGGAACTTTGTAATTATGTTTGTTTGAATCCAGGTTTTTCAATGCTCAGAACTGGTAATCCTGGCTAAATATTTACTAAATCAGAATTAACACATTTAAAGCTATCCATATTTTATTTGGAACGGCTAGGGGAGAGCTTGGAACTTACTCTCTTTATTCAGTGAAAAACTCAGATCTAAACATGTCCAGCTTTCAGATCTAAGCATGGATGTGATCTGAATGTGAGAAATTCACGGGTAGTGCCACAGACCCACTTTAGAGCTACAGCCACATCCATGAAGGAATAGATGGCTAACTGCACCCTCCAGGACCTCAGTCTGCCACAGAGATTCTCAACCTCCTTCTCAGTTTTTGTCTAATCCAATTTAAATGTTTTATTTTAAAATTTCTAAAGAGCCAAAAATCTGCTGTTGGGTATGCCCTGACACTTTTTTTTACAGGACTAAGCAATTTGGTAATTTACCCATTCTTGAAACTCAATGGGATTTGCAAATTAGTCGTTGCCTCACTGAGCTCTCAAATGAGCTTTGCTCTGGTAGCCAGTTTTTTACTACCCTTAAATATTCAAACCCAGCACAACTATGGCCACTAAAGAGGTTAGTAGTGGTTAAAATATTTATGCAACTTCAGTTCTATCCCTTATCTGCCTATCTCAGATGACAAGGCTATTGGCTGTCCTAGAATATCTAATTCCCTCCTATTGAAACAGCTCCCGTCTTTCAAATGAAGTCATCTAGTAGCAAGACTGGAAACCAGGGCTTCCTTCCTTATCTCAGGTGGCCTGCCATCATGTCTGATCTCACACTTTCCCTTTCTTTAGACCAGTAAATTAAAATATCTATTTTTCTCTCCCAGTATAGCCTCTGGTCTGGCTGTTGTAATATTTTCCTGAGGATGCAAAGGAAGATACTGAACCCAGAGCGGGAGTACTCAAACCATTACGTGACTAATTACAAAGAAGGAATGAGATGCATGGTAGCCATCAGCTCTAAGCCTGTACTTATTGAAATGCCTCTTTAGTTATTCCAGTTTATTTCACCTATAATTTTCTCAGTGTGTATTTGGTTAAGGAGCAAGATAGTGAAGTTTCATAGAGGTGTTTCTGGGTCAAGTTCTGGGTACTTGTCCCCTTCTCCTTTCCCTCCCTACAGCTGCCCAGGTCCCGCTGTTGTATTTTGATTTCAGCCTCAAACTATGCCTCTTCAGAAAGCCTAATACACATTCTTAAATCTCTAAGAAGTTTCTAGTGTGCTAAATATCACACATTGTGGATCGTCCTTGCACACGTGTTTTGTCAAGTCTGCAGATTCTGCTGCACGCAGCCTCTGAACAGGACTGTGCAAAGCCTTTGGGGGCACCTCACCAGTAATAGCGATAGATGTAAGAGAGAAACTCCTACACAAGCATGGCTCTGAGGGCAAACTTCTCGCTCCTTGTTCTTCCCAGTATATTGCCAGGTTTTGGGATTCCTGAAACATAGGGAGTACCACCAGCTCCTTCTATGAAGTCTTCAGGAAGGATGAAACAACTAATCCTTGGTTGTCAAACAAGAAAAAAGATACATAAACACCTCACTCCAGGAGGGGACACTACGAATCCTGCTGCCCTGCGGCTAGTATAAGGCATCTGTGCCCTAGAAAGTACTGACACCTCGGATACACCATGTCCTCGCCCGGTCCCTGCTCAGCGTGCCGGCTGCTGTGAATTCCTCCGGGCGCTGAGGCAGGCGGGCGCGTGGCACTTCTGGAGCCAGGTGCCTGCCTTACAGGCACTGCCATGGAAAGAATTGCAAGGCCGAAGTTTCTTTTTTGGCTTTGGCCCTAGGATGCCTGAGATTAGGCAGAGCACCACCCAGCGTTGCCAAAGAGCCCTTCGCAGGCTTAGCCTTTAGAGTGCAATTTCCCTCCAGATGTGACCGTATAACAGGCGACTTAGGAGGTAACGGCTTAATTGTTCTTTAGCTAGTAACCCTCTGTCCTGATCATTAAAACATTTTATGTACTGTTCAGAGTTTGTACATTGTAGTAGCAATTATACTGATATAGATAAAATAAAACAGACTGATAAACTTGATTGTTTGTTTTCCCTTCATTTTCTTTCCAGACCTGCTATAATTGTTTGTAATAACAGAAAGAGTAACAATAATGCTGGTTAGTAGGGTTGTCGTTAAGGCATGGAGTGGATTCTGTTCATAGCTCACTACTGAATTTCCGCGTGTCCTGGGGCAAGGCTCTCGGTGCTTCTGCTCCCCTATTTTATGCATGTCCTGTCCTTTGAGAGGTATTGTGTTAGGAATTAATCTTCAGACCTGCCATAAAAATCTTCCTTAGAACATTATCTGATCATTGCAAGGTTTGTTTGGGCTCAGAACTTCATTTTACACTGAAAAACCCACTAGTACTCCACTGTGGTTGCACTGCACGTCTAAAACCCAGGTGGTACAGACCCAGGTGTAAAGTCTTACCTCCTCTTTAGAAAGATTCTTCTAGGTACATCCTACACCCAGTAATTGGTTATCATTTCTGTCTAAATTATGTTCAGGTTACTTGCAAAGTTGTGGAGAGATGTTAGTCAAGTAAATAACATAAAAGCATTAGAAACAATACCTCTTTATTTTATTTAAATACATTCAAGATGAATAAGTGGTGTCTCCAATAAAACAAAACAAAACCAAACAAAACCAAAACCAAACCCTCAGTTGTATTAAAATTTTCATTCTCACAGGAATCTGACCAGTCAGTAAACCATCAAATTATTATTACCCACATTATCACAAATGTGCAAGATTTATAGTCCTTAAATCTAAAAGGGACGATGAGGGATGATGACCCCAAAAGGACATAAATTATATAATTCCATGTAGTTATAATTCATAATCAAAATAATGTTTTTGACTACAGCATCAGACTTGTTTAGAAAGCTATAAGGAGATGGTGCAGGTATTATTTCCTGTGGGAATTTGTTCCAGTGACAAACATCCCTTACATTTGAAAATATGTGGGTTTCAACTTGAATGGCTTTAAATTTTACCCATTTGTTCTTCCTACTTTTTTTTCCTACTAGATGCAGTTGGTATCTAGTACTTCTTATTTCTCCCTGTAAAAGTGCCCAGGCACTGAACATTGCCAGTATGAAGCACACCATCAGTGGTCTCCACAAATGCTAAAAGTCATTTGGGTTTTCTAGAAGGAGATCTGTTTCCAACTAGTTCAGACTAGTTGGAAAGTGTCAAAGTCCAAGGCTCTTGCAGAAAATGCCTTGCATGCAGTCAAGGATAACAAAACAGTTCTAAGATTTGAAAAGCAAGCAATCAGGAGGGCCAAAAAGCCACAACTAAATAGGAATTAATATCTTGAATTTTATGAATAAGAAAAAATAAAGAGTAGAAAAATATTGCAAAAGAGCCTGTGAAATGATTATTAAGCTCCATTCTCCATTTATTCCTAAAGAAATAAATGATGTTGCCCTAACCAATTAAAATTGGCCAAGTACCCTTGAATATTTGGGAAGAAAATGAAAAACTTATTCCTAACATAACGCTGACACCAGAAGGCGTCCAGTTTGTTCTGGGAAGAGGGATCAATTACATGTTTATTTATAGCTTGTGAACTGGGATTACAAAATGCGGGCCCATGACTCGCATGGGCTCCCAATGCTTGCTGTTGGAGTATTGCGCAACGCTCACGCATAGAGCATGTGGTGGCTACGCTTTCAGGGCAGGACTGCAACTCATCCTGTGTGGCTGCCTCAAACAGTAAAGGTGTCCAAGCAAGCCTGGCACAATGGAGCACTTCAACTTCTCTCATGTTCTGAGAGCTAAAGTTAAAGGTCTAACTCAGCAGTTATTTTACCTATTTATTCAATCAGTTCTTTTAACTGACCCTGTTTTTCTTTCATCTCCTTTAGTTTCCTGCGAATACATGTTTTTCTTTTGTTGGGCCACGTAACAGCTTCTACTTTCTGAATCACCTGTGATCATGTAGTCACAGAGCCAGAGAACCCCTCTGGCTCCAAGACCCATGTTCTTGACACTCCTGGCTGGCTTTCAGCTATGATTTACTTCCTATTTGCACTTGGGAAATAGGGTCATGGAGAAGACGAAAGGCTGTGCCATAGAAGGGACGTGCTGCCTAGATGAGACCCTGTAGTAAAAGGGGTCTTGATAAAGGCAAATTCCCAAATGGCATCCTGGGCCCTCCCTTTCATGTAACTTGATGTGACAAGGAGTACCTGAAGAAACCCCAAGTGGAGTTTATTTCTCACATCACCTGGTGCTACTTTTCTTGGCGCCTAGGCTTTTGTCACCTCTGTGGTCTTGGGACCAGAGTCAGGGCTCAGCCAGCTAACGTTAAGCAATGGTCCTACTAAAGCTGCAGTTTTCCAGGGAGAAAACATTTAAGGTGTCACTGTGTGTTTATAGGAACACTGTTTTGCTGAGCCATGGTTTATATAATTGAATAAGGAACTAAATGAACTACTAATTTAGTAGTTCTCGCATCAGCAAAAGCCACATATTGAGAATTACTGAAATATATTTAAATATATACACAGCAGCAACTAAATATATAATAAAAATACAACTGTTAAATATCACATCTTCTTAAAAAAAAAGAACTTGGAGTATTAACTTTGAATGAGCTTATGCTGTTTTCTAACCCAGGAATGAAAAAAAAAATATAGTAATGAATGATCTTTGCATTCAGCCATGAAATCCTACACCATCATAGATGTTTTTGTAACTCCTTTAGTCAACTCAGACAATCCTTCTAGAGGGAAAAATGTTAAGGTCATAAAAAAGTGCATACCAGAATATTATATGTAGGTATTCAGAGCTGAATGAACTAAAGGCTTTCCCACTGGATTCATTTACTCTCCAAAGTAGCTCCTCCTAAAAGATGGGTCTGTATGATTAAAATATGGCCAACATTTTATAGTAAGTCTTTACCACTTTACAGTAGCTAGCTCTAGGGCATATTTCAACTCCCATTCAAATGAGTCTTTCTATTGACTTTAAGGGGAGATGGATTGAGCCTTTTAACAGCAGCCTTCTGGCCCCGTGTGCACTTATGTAAATCTACACTTACTGGATTAGATGACTCCATGGAGTCTCTTCTAGCATAATTTTTAAATTTCTTTTGTATTAAAATGAGGTAGTTTAATTCTCATTATAACATTTGATTTCTCAAATCTGAAATTTCTGTTATGTAGAGAAAAATTTCACTTGGAAAGTTTTTCATTGAGATAATTTTTAGAATTTTAGTTCTTTATTGAAATAGTACTGCATGAAACAGAAATTTTATTTTCTGTTTGCCTCCAGTGCTTATTTATATTTTGTTTTACAAATGTATAGCAGTTGAATCGTCTGAGCGCCTATAAGAACATTAGATTATCTTTCAGTGCCCGTAAATACTATCAGTAATGCAGAATATTCAGACTGAAGGTTATATCAAATTCAAGCAAGAAAGGTGAATGCAGCCTTATGCTTGCTTGAATCTCGTTTTGAAATTAATAGTTTGAGATAGTGCATTTTAGAGCAATATCTTTTAAAAAAAATTTAGAAAGAGATTCAAGTTAATTCTTTATCTGCATGTTGATATATTTTTAATCTGCTTTAGATATAATAATATATAATATATATAACAAGAAATAAAATCCCATTTTATTTCTTTTAAATGTCAAATTGTATTAAGCAGCACAAATTGTATACATCCTAGACAACGTATCAAGAAAGAGATGATTGCACCTCACATGTCTTACACCCGGGGCCTGACTGTGCTAGTTAGTGCCCCCAAGTATAATCTGCCATCTAATACATTCATATGTTGTCATCAATGGATTTTGGCTATACAAGTAATTTAGGCCGTGCTAAAGACAGTTTAACCATCCGTGTAAACCAGACTGAGCCATTTTCAACAATATATCAAAACTCGGTGTGCAGGTGATTCCTTCCATGAAAGCTCTTCCGAGAGTAAACTCACGAAGTACCACCCAGAGCGGGTCCGAGTGCCTGCAGAAGGCAGCAAAGCCAACCTCTCGGGAGCCAGCCCCCTGTGCTTTGCAGCAGGCAGCAGTCGTTGCTCCTCGTTTCAGGGGGCTGTCTCCTCACGTACTGAGCTGGAGCTCAACAGCTACATCTGCACGAAGCAGTGGCAGAGGACAGGCCTAAGCGTTGCCCAGCCATTGCCCCGTACTAGCAGGCTACTTGGCTTGGGTTTGACCCATGATAGCTCACTCTTGGATTATGTCAGGGCATGTTTGGGGAGAACGTGGGCATGTTTGGGGAGAATATCATGGTATCCCTAGGACAGCTGCTTTGCCAGCAGCTTCATGAAAACCTGTATTTTCAAAACTGTTTGGTTGTACTGAAATGTTCAGTAGACGCAGATTAACCCGGGGAAGGGATTTTTACTCTTCTACTCCTGTTAGCACCAGCTGCCTCTGCTTTGTGATGTACTTGCCGTAATACATCTGTACAGCCCTCCAGGCAGACTGGACCATCGTGGTTCCTATTCAATATTATTTTCCTAAACATTTCCACTCCTACAAAAGTTGAAGAAGTTTCCTGACAGGCTCTGTTTTCGGTAGGAAAGTATTCAGAACTGATTACAGTACTTAATTTTTAAAGAAAGAGGGAAGGAAAGAGCACATAGACATTTCTTCTTAAATAAGAAGTGGGCAGAACATGTGATGGGTCCCAGCCAGGTCCTTAATAAAACGAATGATGTCTGTGTTCCCCAGAGGGCTCATGACGCCACTTTGGAGTTTGCAGTCAGCAAGAAGCGGCTCGTATTGCACACCGCATGACACTGGAATATGACTAATAAACATCAGGAAGTCCCCAACGGCTGCAAATTTGGCAGCGCTGTCTGAATTGGCCCGTCATGATGTTCGTGAACCTTGTGAGCATACTTGGGCCCAGTTTCAAGCGGATAGTAGATCCCTGGTTTTTTATTTAAGGCACCTCACTGTTTAAAAGAACCTGGCAACTGAAATAATAGAGGCGTTGCCTGGGAAGCCCGAGGTGCACCAGCTAAGCAACAGGGAGCTGAAACTTGTGCAACGCCTATCTGGTTTAAATAAGGCTATTAACATTCCTCACTAGCATTCATATGCATGCGTTTGTATTAAAAATCTAATAAAAATATTGAAATCACATCTGGGAACTAGTATTCTAGGTCGGCACCGCTATTGTAAATTTTCACGGTTAAGTCACCGACTTCTCAAAAAGAGTTTCTAATGGAAATGTTGATAGGCCATTAGCTAAGTACAGTGGTGAGAATGGCACTGCTATAGTAAGAATGACCAAGAGTCAGTTTAACAAATAATAAAATACTAGTAAACAGATGAGGCTTTAAGCCTATTCATTAGGCTCACTTTCTGATGAGTTAAAACAGACTGCTTATTTCTTGTCCATAAACACGCCCAGGCAGTGCAAATCTGTCACGGATAAGGCTGGTGTGACAAAGTTTGTTTAGTTCTAGAATACAGTAGTCAGGAAAATGCAAGAAACCACATATGGTGACATAGTGCCCTTAAGTCTGTAAAGTCAGAGGGAAATTTTCTGGTTAAAAATTCTGATACGTTATAATAATGTGTGTTATCCTACTAAAAATTAGATATCTGTGGGACCAGTTTAGAACAATGGGACTGCTAAGAATATCATTACTAAAAAAGTGAAACCATTGTCTGAAATGGTCTCCGGCTGGAGGGTTGTGTGGTGGGAAAATATTTTAACGGGGTTTCCTATTAGTGTGATTGTTCTCAAGATGTAACACCGGTATTGAAATACAGCGGAATGTTCACCATGTGCGTCTCTCTAATAGATGGTAAATACTTCATGGTGATTTTATTTTTAAAAACCCCTCTTTCCGATTTTTGCTCCGTATTGCGATTAATCAATTCACGGGCCAGTAGAGTGCACACTTCCATGACGCATTTACGCAAGAGTGGCAAACGTGTTACAGCGCTGGATAGGCAGACCTGGGGAAGAAAGAGGAAGCCATCAGAGCTTATGATACGTAGTGAGCCAGCAGCCTGCGTGGTAGCTCATGGGATCCAAAGCCAAGCCTACCCCCTGCCAACAGTTCACAGACAAAGGGTCTTAGGCCTGCAAACCCTGATAATTTGTAACTACTCACACGGGAAAGTATTTGCAAGCAGATAAAATATAGGCAAAATCTGTCAAAAGTAGGAGGGGAAAAGAAGTTAACTGGCACGTTTTTATTAGTTCCATTCTTCTGTCACTTGCCTATTGGTCATAATATATAAACTCATAGCAAACATATTCCATTAATAGGTTGATTTATACAGCAGTGTGTTTAAACCCAGTTTTATATAGAATGGATTTTTATATAGATAGTGGAATTCTGTGCGACATAACAAGTATATGCTATGATTTAGTAGTTTGGGTGTTAATGAATGCTAAGATATTTGCCCGTTACAATACTTTAATAGTCCACTACAATAAGATACCTACAATTTTATGGCTAAAGCTTTTTATACTCTTGTATTTTTTCCAGCCCTGTGTTAAATACTTTTTCCTTGAACGGGAATGGCAAAACTCACAGTTGCCTCAGTGGAGATCTTAGGTTAAGCTGCTGCCCACTTTTACCACTTGTTCTTCTTACAAAACCAGTCATTATTGTAGGCTATCTTAAGTACACTTCCATGTCAGGCAAAGTGGAGGTCCTTTTTGAGAAGGAGGTCCTCCTCAAAGTGGAGGTCGCCCTTGAGACGATGAAACTGTGGTGTTTCATCATCTTATCTGAGTGTCGTGTTTGTGAGTGGTCCTCCTCCACTTCGTCTGACATGGAAGTGTATTTAAGATAGCCCACAATAATGAAGGGCTCCGAGTTGTCTCTCGCTCTTTATATTACAAACATGTCACTCAGTAAGAGGATGAAACTCCTCGGTTCAGCATTATGCAAATGCCATATGCATGTTGCAGTTCTGCACGTCTTTGGAGAATACAGAATTTATGCTAAGCTTTGTGTGAGTATAACCTGTTTCTGTCCTACAGAAGCAAACCCAGACTGCAGAAATGATTCATGCAGATGTTTTGCTACAGCTCTGGCTTTAGTTACATTTGCCTTTGATTTCACTATTCATATAATTCATGGAAGGATCTACAACTATCTATGTTAACTAAAATACACACGAATTTGCACTATACATATGCTGATGCATCAATGGCATGGCACTTTCACAAGTGTAAACTACAATGTCGTGGCCTAGCTAGCATATAGATCATTTAGTTTTGCTTACTCAAAGTTCCCGCTGAGTGAAATTCTGATCCAACTGAAGGCAATTTCTGGCTTTGATTTTTATGTGGCCCAGGACTTCCTATCCTGTGTTTCTAAATGCCTACAGTGGTGGGTTTTTCATCTCTTTTTTCAGAGCTGCTATGCTACACTACTTCCTTTTCTCAGACGATTGCTGATAAGTGGTTCTGGCTTTTGTTGTTTAATTTCTAAGTATTATGGATCATATATAGTGGGAAAAAAAACACTATTCAAGGTATTGGTTTCTTTCATAAACTCAGGTTTCACCAGTATTAGGGAAACTTAAGAAATAAGTGTTCCCTGGAATGTATCTAAGATTCCCTTTCTGTGCTGGGACGTCTTATTCTCCCTCTGCAAGCATATACTAATGCAATTGCCAAATGTTGTCTCTAGCACTTGTCTTCATGTTTCAGTGTTGTTTTCTAATGTGGAATCTATCTCCCTTTACAACTCATAGCAGTTTCAGACTTGCTCCCTAGAAAGATAGAAGAGCAATCCACCAGTGGTGAACCTTTGCAACACTAAGGATATACCTTTGAAGTTTGTTTTCGCAGTTCCATTATGGCATGAAGCTTCCCTTAATATAGATGTAGTCCTATGGTGTTAACATACTCCAAGAAGAAAAGAATTTAGGAATAAAGTGGAGATTTAAAAGAAATTCTCTCCTGTGCCAGATTCTGCTATGCTTCTGTAAGACAGTCGAAGGAGACCCACTGAATTCTCAGGGACTTGTCACAGAAAAAGAGCTAAGGTAGCTAAAGCTATCAAACTGTCTGGCCGGGCTTTTGGTAGAAGATCAGGCTGTCTTACTGATCAGCATCTGCTCATCCTCCAAACGCACAGTCCTCTGTCGCTTTGTAGGTCCTGAGTACCCTCTTCTCCAAACAGCTGGCAAAAGATGACTGGCCATTTCAGTACGGTTATCAGGGCAGTAGCTCTGTCCCTCACTCCAGAAAATGTACCAGACCTTTTCAGACCTCCTGATCTTGCCAACCCTTCTGCCAGAAATACTTCTCCTGCGTCCTGGGGCCTGGCGAAGGTGGTTGCTGGGGACAGAAAGTATAATGCTGGCCCTAGTGCAAGGACCATTGTGATATGAGATGAAAGTGACCTAATTTCAGGAGAGCTGAACACCAGGAGGGCACTGCTTATGCAACATTTTTACCAAATTGCTTAATGGGCAAGGAAAGATATCTAAGAAAATTTCTTAGCACAGTCATGCCTTTAATCACATGCATTTTTTGCTGATACTCATACTCGAGCTAATAAAAGGACCACTCTTTTCTACATTGCAAAAGTGTTTGAGAAACCGTTTAATATCCAAGCATTTCAAGAGCCACAGTATAAGGTATACTATGCATTCAAGTATTATTTTAAAGAACCTGGCTCCATTATTTTGCCTTATAGAACAAATCCTTTGTCTTTGGCTTCATTTTTTTTTCTGAGAAATAATGGCAAAGCATGAAGTTAATAATGAGTTTATAGACATAAAAACAATACCAGAGGCTGTTAGTTAAAGAGGAGACTTTAGCTAGTATATGCTCTATAGGCTTCCACAGTTCTTTACTGACTGCAAACTTGTATACATTTACAGCTATTTACGCTATCAACAGTGAGCAAGTGACACTTTCAAGTTCTCAGTTGTTTAAAGATGGCATACACTTTTTACATAAAAGTGAAATGTGAGTGAGTAAAATGGTTTTTATTCATATTTAAATAATTCATGGTGACTTTACTATTTGTATTTTTTTAATTCTCTAACTTTAAAATAAAGAAGAAAAAAGAAGGAGAAGCACAAGAATTTATAAAAATCTTTTCCAGTTAGACTTTTCCGTGCATGGATGGAAATTAAACAGCTGTTTGTGTTGAAGGGCAAAATAAAAAGATGTGTTGTGGAGATGGAAACAGAAAGAAAACAAAAGGCTGAACAGCCCCAGTAGTAAATCATCTGTGCTATATTTCATAAAAACAAAATGAAGACTTTTATGGAGGCTGAAAAACACCCTGGACCTTTGGTGTTCATAAAATTACAAATTATTAACTCAGCACATGAAAAATTAGATTAAACCAACAGTTAGGACTGTATGCTTTCAAGAGTTTTTTCCACACTAAATATTATGTGTTACTGGCTTTAAAAGGCCTTAAAAGGTTTTTTAATGAGACTATTTAAGGCAACTTTAATGGTAGAAAGCTCAGCTTCAATAGGAAGATCAGATGATGTACCAAATATTAAATATTGTACAGGAATGTATAGGAACCAATATACCCTTTCTCAGTGCAGTCTAGATTTTAATAACTAGGATGACTGGGATACAAAACCCATTTTTAATCAGAATCAACATCAGTATTAGAGAAAACAAAATAATCCAGTACCAGCAATAACAGGGAGGTAGGGACAATGTAACTAAAGACTCCAGCCAAGATTATCAGTAGAAGCAGCTATTTAGACAAGCTTTCCAGGAGGGTGGTAAAGTTATTTTGCTGCAATTCCAGAAGTGTGAGTTTAAATTATGCTGAAGACAATCTTCCAGTTAACCAAGGCAAATACGTACCTTGTCAGTGGGGCTGAGGAGCCAAATTCTTACCAGCTCCTTAAGTTTCTTGTGCACTATTGACTATACAAGCTGTCCTGACCATTCGAGCATCTTGGGCAAGTTGATAGTGCTTTGAAAAACTAGCAAACAAACAATCCCTAGTTAAACAAATTAACCCAGGGCAGTCATATTTTTTACTCCCACTATTTTGCTTAATCCTCTACCCGCTTTCCTCCATCATTCAAACAGAAATACAAGATGAATGCAGCCAAGTGCCCTAAGTTTTATGAGGCCTCTCTTAGATATGGACAGTTTCTCGTTTTATGAGCTGAGCCATTGGTCTCCACTCTGACTCAAAAAACGTAGGTACCTCAAAGGAGGTATGTGAGAAGCATAAGGAAGAGGCCTTTTATCATTCGTGGTGTTTTCTTTAGTTATATGCTTTCAGCAGAAATGGAGATCTATTATAGGAGCAATCTAGCTCTCTTAACACTAAAGTACACTGCAGCATGTGGCTCAAGCCATGAAGTTCTGGCTGGTTCATCTATGTAAATTACAATTTTTTTAGCCTTGTGATTTGTTAAATCAGTTAATACATATTTATACAAGGCTACAGTCACTACTTGTAGCAAAAATGTACGTGACTCTGTCCGTCCGTTTTGCTTGCTAACATGATGATAGTTTATTTCTTTTAACAGAGCTGCAGTGCTTATATCACAAATGGTCCTTGTTTTCTTCTACCCTAAATGCAGTCTCATCCAATGTATTTGTGCTAGTAGTTAATGGCAACTGTAACAGCAAGGAAGCCTGGATGGCCATGACACTTCAAGAGGGAATACAGAACAGAAGATAATTTTTGGGAAGAGCAGGGATCCAGCTTATCCTGTAACTCTGAAAATTAGAAAAAATAACCTAATAATTTGAGAATGAAAATTCCTACTTATCATACTTCTCATAATTAAGGTGCAGGATGTACCACAGGGCCAATGTGGTTTGACAGGAGGCACAGGTTCTGTTCCAGCTACTAGTACTGAGGAATTGTTTCACCCTGGGGAAGTACTTTAACTAGTGTATGTTTGTTTTCCTACACCCTTAAATTTGAAGCTCTGCAGGAAGGTTCTTTCCTTTTCATTAGATGGTCATATAACACCCAATATAACAGAGCCCCACCCTGGACCGATATGCGTTTTATTTCCCAAAGCAAGAATAAATCTGGAAGTCTCTATTGTTTTCCCACAGCAGTGTTAATTTGAGTTGCATAAATCTCTGTGATACATATGAAGCTTTGATATGGAAACCAGGGAAAGACAGCATCATGTTTAGCATCACTTTAGCTGCCTCTGCAGGATCATCCCATTATACCTGTGGGGACTTTATTTGCCCACCTTTGCTTTTTCTTTCTTTAAAAACCTTTCCTCAGGACTCATGTAATATGTCACATTGTTCTAATTGATGGGGGCTGACAGGATTCTTTTCAGGGCTTGTCAGTGCTCCTCTTTAATTAGCCAGAAAGACCACTGCTGAGTGACAGCAGCGTATTCTTCCCACAGGTTCCCCAACCCCAGCTACTACAGGGCATGTGAGATGGGACCTGAGGGTAGCAATCAATTTCTGGTTTCCAGAATAACACTGTCAGACGATAACCACCATGAGGTCATGAAGCCAGTACTGCAGTTGATGGAAGTTTTTTTAAATTAGAGACTTCCAATGCTGCAAACTTACCCTCCTCTTACAGTAATTTTAGCGTAACTATAATCAACATATAGAATGAAACAAACACTAAACCTGTAGATGTTTGAAAGATTCTTTTCTTTTACATATCTGTGGTTTTCTTCTTCCTCTTTTCTTGACTTTTGGCATGTGTATTTTTTCATATATTTAGTATTTACAACTTGCCTAAGCACTAGGGCAAATACTAGCTTAGGATTCCTGTGGTGGTAGAAGTTGTCTTGCTGACAACGTTCACCACCTGCTTCTTCTGTAGACAGAGGACTTCTTTATAGCCTCATGATACCAGGTACCTCAGTAACCAAAGCTCTGTACCTCTGCAAGCTCTGTCAAACTCAGACTTTGTACGGTTCCCTGAAAAGAATCATTCGTGCTTTATTTTCTTGTCTTCTGCATAATAGTGTGAGAAATATTTATGCACATTACAAGGAGTAAACTTTGCATCACTGATGTATGAGTAAATGCCAGAGAAATCTCAAAAAACTGCTAAGTATTTAACAGTTAAGTTTTAATAAAATGCAGCTTCTACATTATGACAATACTAATGGAATTATTTTACAATGTGAGTGGAAGATGTCAGAATTAAAAAGAAAAAAATCCAGAGAAATGCAACAGAAATTGAATTGGCAGTTCTCAAGAGACTGACATAAAGAATGGTGCCTTAATCTTAAATGAAATTCTACTAAATGTGAAGTATTATTAAGCTATCTATTAATCTTACTAAACTGCCTCAAAATTCTAATTTAACTGTAAATATATATGTATTTAATTTAGAGAATTAAATACAACATGGACAATAAATTTCTCAAGCATTTGTGTACAAACTACAGATGTGGTATTTGCAATATAAATATGATACATATTGAGTCACTTCAAACAGAACATGATCGCAAGGGGAAAAAATAGGGGCAATAGGGGCCAATGTCAACACTTTGTTATCTCAACATTATAAATGTCACCAAACTAAGTTGTTACAAGAGCGTAATTCCTCCTTCCATGGGCATTTCTTGCAGATAATAATACAGGCTGCAACTACTGCAGAACATCAGAAGAATTCAGACCAAGAACTTCCTCCTACTGAAGATCTTAAGTCTGTTCTTTAGGCCTGTTTCTCCATCATTAAAATCTGTAAGAATTTTAATTGCCAAGTACTTCCCAGAATTAAAATTACAGAGATTATTTTTCCTTACTCTAATTTTCATCAAAATATTAGTGACATTAGGGATAAAAAAAAAAAACCACCCACATTTGTACCTGTACAGGCTGAGAAACTTCTTTTTGTGGTTCTTTTTTGTGATGGAGGAAATCTACCTCCTCTATAGGAAACTAGCTGCACTCATCCTTCCTGGCTGTCACTTGGCTGTATGTTAGGGCAATATTGCTTTGCTTTTCCAAATTGTTCTGCTTGAGAATAATTGCTGAAACAAACCGCATGCTTCCTCTGACTCAAACCTTTCTGGTTTTTAAGAAAGTATTAATTACTTCAGCAGTACCTCTCCCTCCCTGAAATCCTGTTTGATTGTTACTATTCATTTACAGCACTATGCATGATACCACACAGGACAAGTAAGAAGGTTCCTGGATACCTGCGCAAACTACTTCACTTGCCCTCTGTTAATCTTTTTCTCCTGAAACTCTTCCACCTTGACAAAACGTTCTTCGAACTTTCAAATAGGTGCAAACAAATCCGATACAAGGATATTCCTGCTTTTCTCCTGGCACTATGATATAAATGCCATCACCATTCATCTTCAGAAGTGAAGGTACCTGGAAGGAATGTGGGAAAACATCTCTGCCACATCACACGGAAGGTACACTGGCAGAGCGAAGAAAGAGCTCCAGCACTGCCCACCCCGCTCCTTACCAGTCAACTCACCTCTGACTTCGCGTAACTAACTGCGTATTTACACAACTAACACAGCATCTTCTCTTCTGCCAACTATGGTAAGATCAAGCTTTAACTACCACACTGTTGGAGCAGAGCCATGATACCACGTATCTGAGCAACATAACTGTGGTTTATGTTATCTAAGATACGGAATTACTCATTTATTAATTCCTCTTCCTCCCCCTACACCAAGAAGGTAATATTAAACTCCACCCATAACAGAATGAAGTTCTTTTCAAACTTGTTGCCTGTTTGCAAAAACAAAACCTAATTGATAAACGTTAAAAAAAAAAAAAAAGAAAAATATTGTTAACAGGATACACAAGGATGAGGATTACTATAAGGATTTTACTATTTGTTTGCAAAGGTTGAGTAAATTGCCTGTAAATTATGCAGTCTTCACATGCTCTGAGCAGTAAAACTGTTATTACGCTTTGCACACTATGTACCTCTAATACCCAATCTGAAGTTCATTTATCAACAACCACTCTTGTATAAACAATCCACGGAGAAACCTGACTTGTTTTCACTTGTTATTGATGATCTTTCAAAACTCAGAAATTGCCTCCTCTTCAATTTCCTACCACTGAATTCTTAGGTAATCACCTCATCAATAGTCCTCAACAAAAATAATTGTTTCCAGAGCAAAACTCTCCCCAGATTTTAGGCCCTTTAAATTGGTCTCTCTCTGTGCTTCAGAAGTGTGAATAATAAAAATATATATTAAAAAAAAGCTCAGAATGTGTATATGCTTTTATTAAGTCAGAAGTGGAGAAAAGTTTTCCCAGAACAGGATATGGGGCAGGGAAAATGAAACACGGGCTGCCACCTTTTAGGATATGTATATTTTTTTTCTTTTGACATGAAGTTCAATCTTCAGTTTCATTTACATAGCAGTACAGGTCATTCAAATGCTAATAAGGTACTCGCATTCACAGCCAATCCCAAGTGTAGTCAACTAATGCAAAAGGTGAAGAGGAAGAGAACTTTGCATGTCTTTTAATGAGGCGGCGAACCATAGGGCAAGGAGTGGAGAGTTACATTAACTGCTTTGTTCTCATCTGTGGTCCACATCCCTTGTGTCCCTTTCCTGCACCCTCTCTTTTTCACTGTAATAGCAAAGATGCTCTGAAACCAGAGCTGAAGTAACCACTTGCAGGTCTCAGAACAACTTAGGAGCTGTGGCAAAACCTACACCATTTGGTTTTAGTTCTTTAAAAAAACTAAACTATTTGTTACTAGGAAAAAAAATAATATAATGGGAGAGGGGTGAGAAAGGATAGAGATTCAGGAGAGCACATTTATCTTGATGACCCTCTCTGCCTCCTGTTTTAACCTACTCAGGACTGCTTCGGAGACTGTTGTCAAAAATGTCCTTTTCCTGTCCCAGAACTGCTGTTGCCCAACTGCAAACTAACGGAGAGAAAGATGTGCATGCACCGTTGCATCAATACTCAGTTACACACAGCAATCTGTATGACAAGCTGTGCTGGGTTTGGCTGGGATAGAGTTAATTTTCTTCATAGCAGCTAGTATGGGGCCGTGTTTTGGATTTCTGCTGGAAACAGTGTTGATGACACAGGGATGTTTTCGTTACTGCTGAGCAGTGCTTACACAGCATCAAGGCCTTTTCTGCTCCTCACCCCACCCCACCAGCGAGGAGGCTGGGGGTGCACAAGAAGCTGGGAGGGGACACAGCCGGGACAGCTGACCCCAACTGACCAAAGGGATGTTCCATATCATATGACGTCATGCTCAGCATATAAAGCTGGGGAAGAAGAAGGAAGGGGGGGACATTTGGAGTGACGGCGTTTGTCTTCCCAAGTAACCGCTATGCGTGATGGAGCCCTGCTGTCCTGGAGATGGCTGAACACCTGCCTGCCGATGGGAAGTAGTGAATGGATTCCTTGTTTTGCTTTGCTTGCATGTGTGGCTTTTGCTTTATGTATTAAACTGTCTTTATCTCAACCCACGAGTTTTCTCACTTTTACTCTTCTGATTCTCTCCCCCATCCCACCGGGGGGGAAGTGAGCGAGCGGCTGGGTGGTGCTTAGTTGCCGTCTGGGGTTAAACCATGACACAAGCTCTTCTACCCCAAAAATGAAACTGAGAAGGCATGTAAGCTCCACTTGTCTGATTTGGGAAAATCAGCTGACTGCTGCCCAGGTAGCTCTCATAGCTCTTGATGTATCAACATTGTACAGTTAGCTGAAACAAGGCTATATGGCCTTAAATGGTTTAACATTAGCATCTTCTTATCTTGCTTATAATTCGGAGTGATGGTTTCAAAAAGCACATCAAAGGATTAGCTGCTTCTCTACGGAAAGTCTGTTCCATCATATATGCAGTCCTGTGCAATTACAGTAATAATGTTCACATGAAAGCTACAGATATGCATCAAGGTATGTTCCAGTCAATACTAAAACTGAAGTGCTTCTTTCCATTGACTTTAACCAGTGGATGATTATGTCAGAGGAAATTATATTATTAATATCTTTTGGGCAGTTTACATGGGGCTAGCTTGTAAGGTCCCTGGGGCAGGGACCATGCCTGTCTCTGTGTTTACAGAGTGCATTAAGACCTCCAAGCAGAATGTATACACTATGAGTAAACATTAATAAGTAACCAAATGTAAAGATAATAACTACGTTAATAACTAATAATACATTACATAAACAGGCTGGACCCATCGGAAGAATGCAGAAGCCATGAACATTACCGATTCTTTCAGAGTACGTTTATTCACAGCCAGAACGGAACACACTTACCTCTTGCTGGAAGTCTTAAGATTTCAGTGCATAATGAATGATTTAATAAGGAGCTTGCCCTCAGGATTAACTCACAGCCATGTACAAAACAGACCTCTACAACTGCTGTTTAAATGCCCTTAAAGTAATTTAAACAGTTTATTTCAAATCGGTATCTCTGAGATTCAGGATGAGGTCCTCACAGAAACTAACACTTGAAGGGTCTGGTCAGGAATATCCCAATACAAGACAACATTGCAATACTTTCTGAAAATGAAGGATAATGGTTTCTAAACACTGTGCCTGGCTTTCTGCCGATTACCATACTTACAGTGCTGCAACTAAACTAGCAGCTTAAATCTATATATACTTTTGGAGCTGTAATTTACAAGTTCAGAAATGTCTAAAGTCTTTGAATAGAACATTTTAAGAGGAGAAAGGAACTTGTACTTTGAAATAAAACAGGTTTTCTGAAAACACTCTTTGACATAATTTTTTGGAATCTCTGCTTTTCATTTTATAGTTTTTTCTGTGTTTCCTTCCTCTATTGCACACCACCTGCAAATAAATGAGTGAAATTGCCTGAGCTTCATTTAATCTTACACTACTAGGAGAATCGAATTCAGTCATGCTTCTGGAAGAAACAAAGTTATTTTTAGTGTAACAGTAATGTATAATGTCATTTGTAGCGTCATTTGGCAATGACATTTTTACTTCTATAAAAGATGTGAAAAATCTCATGGCCAATTATTCTTTACCGAATATATGTTATTATATTATAATGCAACACAGCAACAATATGATGTTACAGTGTAGTAAAAAGTTCTTGGCATGAATCTGTATTTGAGTTTATTGCATAACGAGCTCAATCCTGCTGACAACGCCATTGATGAATGCTTTGCCATTGGTTTCACTGGAAACCTCAACATGCCGGATAGTTGACTAATAAACACAAGTACTCTCTTACACAGACCATTTCTGATCAGTGACAGTAGAATGATTATATCATGCCTTTGGTTTACGCGACCTATATACGTAACCAAAAACTATTTTCAAAATGCTGGGCATTATGTCTCACAGAATTTGAGGATGCTTTAAATAGATTTACAGGAATAGTATGGTGGCCATCTCAAAGTTGAAGAATGTTGTAAATATATAAATAAGCAGAGAGAAGTCTTAAAAGATGGCTGAAATTCCTAGAAGTAAATCAGAAAGTCAAGAAACTACATTTAACGTGAAACTGATTAAAAACCAAGTACAAGGGAATTACACTAAGCAGCAGAACTAATGTTTAATGAAACAGATTAAAATGTTCAGATTTTCATAAATCATCCAAGGATTGCTCTTTATTTTATTTGTGATGAAATGAAATCTGAAACAAGGTTCTACTGCCAGAATAAAGAGGGATGGATGCGGGGCACACCCTCAGCCCTCCCCCAGTGCCAGAGGCTCTGGAGGTGGGGTAACGCCAGCCCTGACATCTCTCCCACCTCCCTAACACCCTGACACAATGTTGTCTCTGGAACCGGTCTAAGAGAGACTTTCAGGCTATATCTGCACGAGGAAACGGTCTGGGGATTGCTCCTCTGCCCTGAGGCCATCTGCCAGAGCCGTGTTTCTGTAAGGCTAAAACTCTCATTATCAACTCTCTTATTCTCCAGCATAGGATGGCTGGACCAGACAAAGCACCAGGAATGGTCCTTGGCCCATATCACACTCTGAACTGCACCAGGGCATTTTTTAGGAGAACACTTAACTGGTGAGAGCAAAACCATGCCAAGAAGCAAGCTAACAGATCCGTGTGCTAACCTCGATCACTGCAGACATAGTTTTTGTGTCCCGCGGTGACAGGGAAGGCATGATTCATCAAAAAAAATGCATGACCCAGCATTTTCTCCGGGTAGGGTCCATCTGTTACTTAAATGAAACGTTATGAAACTTCCATGACACATGAAGAAATGGTATCTTGCTGGAAGCAGAGTGGGTCTCTCCCAGGAAGAAAAGAAAGATCCTGGTATAATTGCAGGATGCAAATTAAAATTGTCAGGCACACCTCATTCTGCCTGCACAGCCAGCTGAAAAGTGCAGATTTTCCTTTGCCCTTAGCCAGCTTTGTTTCAAGCAAGCTTTAAAGACAAAACTTGCACTAATTTCAGTGGGACTTCTGCCTGTGTACGGGATGCAGAACAGAGCCCTCTCCTGGTGAGCACCGAAGGTAACTGAGGACACCCCTGGCACCGTGTTTGGCACTGGCCGCGGCACATATCTGTGTGATGAAGTATTGAACGAGGGCACTCAAAATAAAATATTAGAAAAGCTCAGCTCTTTGGAGCCGTGGAACCTTATGATTGAGGTCAGATTTGTTTGGATTAAAAAAATATATGGAAATCTAAATAACACTGAAATGATGGCATACTTGAAAACTGAAACCAAAAATAGGTTATATAACATACTTAAAGGCACAGTTGGCACTTCAAGTTCACAATGACTAGCCAGTTGTAACCTGCTTTTGAACCCACAGCTGAACCCTGCATGTCAAATTACTGAAAAGGGTGGGTCACCTTCTTTTTAAACCTGAAATCTGATAACCAGGGCAAAAGAACCCCCATTCATTCTTTCTTTTTATGACTATAAAGCCATGAAGCACCAATAATAACCTTAAGTATTTAGATCGACAAACTTTGCCTAATTAACACACTTTTGGTTTTCATACCTGAACCTGAAAATAAGAAACCATATTTCAAAGCCCTGCTTTTGTAAAACAAAATTTACAATAGGTACCTAAGCTGGATGCGGCATATGGTAGGCACTTCAATAAATCATAATAATGATACATTGCCAAAATAGTGGCTGTCTGACATTAGATTTTCTCAGAATAACTAATTAACAACAGCAACACCACCTTTTTGTCACTGAAATGCAATGTAAAAGTATATTTGTTTCATTTCAAAATTATTTATAAAGATTCTAAAGCCCATATTGTTTGTAGTAACACCTGGAAATGTGATTATCTGGATCCATACTACTTATGGCTGTAATCTCATTAGATTTCACAAGGTAAGTAGGGTTGGATCTATAGTATTTGCATGGAAGACCTCCAAGGAAATTCCAAGTTACTGTATGAACTGGTATTTGTGCAGGGCAACGTTCTGCTGCTGACTCAGTATTGAACCAGCATAAAGTATATGATGACAAGTGCTGTCTTTATATAAGAGGTAAAACCAAGGATATCGAGCACTTGCGGTCATTAAACACCCTATGGTAGTTTTTGCAAGTGTAGGAGTGCCTGGCCAAATACCAATCTAGATAATTACATCCTGCCTACTTACATTCCCCTGTTGCTTTAAATGGATAAGGTATTATTCTTCTATGCTTGTGTAAAAGTGGATCCTACAGCCCTTCCTTGGGCTCTGTTAGGACTATTTCTAGCATGACCTTCTCCATGCAGGGCTCTACATGGTCACATAGAGTCATTTATATGACTCAGTGTGTTGTACTAGATTTTGGATTTGCCGCCTTCTGAAATCACTTCCACTGAGCTCACTGGAATTTATTTCAGCCCAAAGGCACCGATTTAGACAAAACCATTATTTAATTCCTACCTGTGAAAGTCATATTTACAATAGATCTCTGTGAAAATTTAGTATTTGGTTATGAGATCAATTTCTGTAGGACTTCCTTCGGTACACGTGATCCAGGCCAAATGCTCATTAGTTTTGTGCACGACCCTGCCTACTCTCACCAAAATCAATAGCAAAATAGCAACGTGGTTCAATGACAGCAAGGCCAGGCCCCTTAATGGGAGACTTGCTTGGGTCCGTACCACGTAACTGCAGTGCGATTCTCCCATCCCTCCTCAGTCTGAAACATGTCACATTGAACAAAGATCATACCTAATCTTTTCAAGGCAGCCGTATCTTACGTTGTAAGAGAGGGTGCAACAGACGGTTAAAAGCTTGCTTTGAAGAGTTGTGTCTATTAAAACAACCCCTGTTATTAGGGAACTGTTCCCCATAACAGGAATTTGCTTCATTGAAGTAAAGTGGAAGGAAACCAGACTTCAGAAAACCTTCATTATCGTGTTCGAGTACCTCACATTAGACCGCTGCTGTTCACAAAAGTCCTCTCGAAAGGAAGGAGTTGTTAGCACGTTTCCCTACAGAAGGAGCCTGTTAGCAAGATGGGTGCTGGCGTTAGTCACGACTGTTACTCTGCGGCAGGGTTGTCAATCGCAATTACTTCCTGCAAATCTGAGTTTTCCCCCCTGCCAGATACTCTCTAAACTCTCAGTTTCAAAATTCACTTCATATTTCTGGCTCGTCCTACAGTATGTCAATTTGAAGGCTGGCTTTTGGGGGCTTTTTTAGTTTAAATGTTTTTGTAGCTGTATTTGTGTAGGTCAAAAGAGTTTTCCAAGTCTGTTCTCTTTCTAAGTGGCGACTCTCCCAAGACAGCAAATACAGGGATTTTATAGACTTGTTTTCATGAAGATTTAGTCATCTTAAGCCTGAAATTATTCAGGAGAAAGATGACCATGTTAGTACAATTCGTTGAACGCAAATTATGAAATTCAAAGGCAGACAGCTTGAGTAGAGTTATGCTTTAAATAGTATCACCGGATGCAAAGTAAGCAAATAGAAGGCAGGTAGGAAAGAATCTTCAAAATTCTGTGCTTTTTTTCCTCATTTCATGTGACTTGCTGACCTCAAAAGCTTCTGACATTCAGTACTGCTGGAAATCAAGACTTTTCTCTCACATCTCTCTCCAGCTATAGGGGCTAACTCTTGCTCCTTTTTTGAATTTTTGACTTACACCCTTTGGAGAGTGAAGTTACTTGATAGAAGGAGGTTGATGCAGCTGGTTGAACAAGAGCCACCCAATCCACTCAGTGTAATAATACTCAGGAGGTAATACAAGGTGAAGGATACGAGTATGAAATGTGACTAGGCCATTAAGGATTTTCTTCTGCTTCCTCACCCTAGGTAGCAAAGAGGACCAAAGACACCTGCTCAATTTCCAGCAGAAAAGAGCGTTTAGTTTCAAAGCAAGAAAGGACTTTGTCTCCATCCACACTGACCAGCTTGAGAGGAAGGAGACCAATGCATCCTATAAAAGGGTACAGCACCAGGTCCTGTCGTGTAGCGCTTGATCAGTCTTCACATACTCCCAACCTCCCCAAAAAGTCAGGACTGCTTTACAGTGTTGGTTTATTGTGGAAGAAACAAAAGGAAAAAGTGAAGTGCCAACTGTGGTACCTACACTCGGGTAGGTACCTACACGAGCGGGTTAGTGTTAGGCAACCGTGGGCTGACGTGCGACCCATGCCCTTCAGGGCCCTCTCCTTCTTTGCTCCCATCACTGCTGGCTGTAGCTGCCACAGAGTAGCGAAGGGTCCAGGCTGCGAGGCCGGCCGGGGACAGCTGGACGGGCGGCCGGCGGGCAGGGATACTTTGGAGGTGCGCGATGGCCGGGCCAGCCGGGGGGCCGCGGGCAGACCGCGCTCCGTGCCGGCCGCGGTGTGCCGGGGGCCGGCGCGGCGGCAGCGCAGGCGTGCTGAGCGGGGCGGCCCGGAGAGGCGGCGGGCGGGCAGCAGGGGCAGCCCGGCCGCCGCGCCGAGCAGGGGCCGGCACAGGGCGCAGCCCCGGCGGCACCTCCCGGCACAAGTGCGGAGCGGCGTCCGGGGCTGCGCTGGACCCCGCGCTCCTCGCCCCTTGCCTCCCAGCGCCCGGGACGACCTTTCTGGGCGGGAGGGGGTTACCTTTTCATAGCAAAGCCCCGTCCCTTGCCAGGGAAACTTTCTGCGTGCCTGTGCGTGAGAGGCAACTAGTTGCACTCGCTGAAGTGCGAGGGGTGTCTGGCTTCTCCCGTACCAGCCTCCTCCTCCATCTGCCCCCCCGCCCCAAGTCTCCCCTCCCGTTTTGCTCGGCGTTGCGCTTTATTTGTGTGTGGAGAAAAGGGGGGGGGACTTGCAGAGGGGATGTCCTCGTTTTGCCAGAGGAACGGTGCAAAAGGGGAACCTCGGCTCGGAGAAGGGACGAGAATAAATAAATAAGGAGCAGTCCTAAAATAAAGGTAGCGGCGTATCCCGGCAGCGAGAAGGTGAGTGTCTCTCTGACTTCCCCGTCCCCGAGTCTCCCTCCCACCCCTTCTGCCCAGAGGTGGGGGAAACCGGTTCCCTGTCGCATGTGCATGTGTCTGTGGAGACGGGTGTGTGCGTGTGCTTGTCTTCAGCGTTTATTTAGCATTGTTTTCGTGTCGGTCGATGACAAAAAAAGAGTTGCTGTAAAACGTGATGGGAAGGAGCAGCGGAGCCGCAGAGACGGGCTTTCGCCCCCTGCCCCACGCGAGTTTAGTTGCAAAGAAACTGGTGTCCGGTGCGGACGGGGTGACATTTTGCCCGTCCAGCCGGACTTTCTGCCTCTCTCCGGGTGACAGTCCCTGCCGTTTTGCCCTCACCCCTGGCTGTTACGGTGGCTGCTGGGGTAAGCCCCGAGACAAGCGCCAGTCGTGCCGGCTGCCATCGCATTGTTCCCCGCTTGCGCCTCCCGCCCGGCCCCGTCGCGGCGGAAATGGGGGGCCCGGGCTGCGCCCCGCGAGCAGAACGGGGGGGTGCCAGCCCGCCTGGGCGAGGCGGGAGGCAGGCCGGGCGGGAGGGCTCTGCCGGCCGCCGGCTCGCCCTGCCGCCCGATCGCGCCTGCGAGAGCCGGGGCCGGAGCCAGGGCCGGGGCCGGGGCCGGGGCCGGCTCGACCGGAGGCTGGAGAAAAGTTTTCTGGCGGCGGGGAGCCCCAGAGCTGCGTGAAAACGTGCAGGGATGGTAGCGAGACCCTTCCCGCAACTCCCGTTTCTGCCAGCGAGACTAGGGTTTGGGCAGCGCGGGGGGTGAGGTAGTGCGGCCGGGACCCGCAAGGAGAGGCGGCGGCGGCGGCAGAGAAGGTCGGTGCCGCCGCCCGCCCTCGGGCCCCGCTGTGCCCCAGCCGCCGGCCGCGCTCGGGGGTCTCCCCTGCCTTCCTTCCTCGGGGCGGAGCGCCGCGAGCGTGCAGCGTTCGGGGTGCCGGCGGACGGGGCACGCTGCTTCCCGGCCGGCAGCCGCCGCTGGGGCTTCTGCAGCCGCTTTTCCCGGTGTCCGGGGGGCGCGGGGACAGAGCTGCCCCTTGTTTTTGTTCCTCGCCGTTTCCTCTCCCTGAGAGAGATCCCTCCTGCCCTTCCCCTCCCCCGCCCCGGCTTGTTTTTCTTGCGGTTTAAAGACAAAACGGTGCGTTTTCGGGTTGTCCCACCTCGCCCCCGCCCCCGCCGCGGGTCCCCGCCGCGCCGGGGGACGGAGGCATAGGAAAGCCCCGGCGCGGGCGACCCGCCGCCCTTCCCGCCGGCGATGCGGGCTCTTGTGTTTTGGTTTGAAAGCGTTTCCACGTGGGGAAGCCTCTGCGTGTGTGTGTGTGTGTGTGTGTGTGCGTGCGTGTGTGTACTTGATCCGTGAGGAGGTAACAGGATTCTCCGTGTTCAAACCCAGTGGGCTGTTGGCCATTAATTTGCCTCTCCGGCTGTCATTACAGACGCTCCCAAAATCAGATATCCGCGGAAAACCGCCGGCTGGGTTTCACACGGCTCTGGAGGCGGTTCGCCCCGAGCCGCGGGGGCTCCGCGTCGTGGCCGGGCGGCGGGGGGTGCCCCGGGGCCGCCGCCGCGCCGGTCGGCACCCACCCGCGGGGGAGCAGCCCCGCGGCGGTTTCCACCGAGAAGCGAGAGCGGGATCCCACGGCAGCGCCGCTGCCAGTCAGTAATTGGCATCTAAAGTTTCATTTACATTTATGAAACTGCCGCTGAGAGCCAAGTAGGTACGGTGCTGCCTTCCCGTTATCCCGCGGGCCGCGGGCAGGATTTAAAGCGGAGCACACGGACTTTATCTCGCGAGTGGCGATGTGAAATAGCTGGCATTTACGAAAATCCTGGGAGGCACGCTGTACCGGACAAGGGAGCGCCTTGGCCGATTCGAGTTTAAGCATGAAGTCATGCTAGAACAGTAAGAAACCAGCATTTTCAGTTTTCTGAGTTTTGTTTTACGTCTTTCACTTGCTGAGACGAGAAAGTGTATCTAAGATAAAGTAATCAACAGTTTAGAGTGAAGTATACAAAGCAAGCATCTTTTCTGTATGGTAAATTTTTTTTTTTGGTCTGACCTCAGTGTTTATTTGTTATTTAAAGATTAAAGCTCAGGTTATATCATTGTTTCATTTCCTTAACACTCAAAAGAGTAGTTTTGTAAAATTACTGTGGGTTTGACTTTTTCCTCCTAGTATTTCTGAAGATGCTGCCGAATAACAAATGTTTGCATACCTACAATATGTATCATACTGTGAGTAAAGTGGAAATACAAACTGACATTTCTGTCCCTTCCCCGTGATTCTTCCTGTATGTTTGACATCTAACATGAGCTGGGCTAAGTCCGAAACAGCTCTTCTTGCTCTCTTCTGAAAATTCTAATATTTATGTACCAAATGTTCTTCAATCAAATTTAATAAAAATGAAAGAGGAGTATGTTGACTAATCTTTTATGTGTTTTTGTTCAGATAATTCATGTGCAGTTATACATTGTTATGTGTATATGGTTGTACTGCTAATAAATTTAGTTGAAGGTTACTCTTGCTGGATTGGTATTTGTTAATGGCTTCACAACACTTTGCAACATAAATTTATTCTGCTATATGGATAACGCCAATGGGATAGATAAATTCTAAATAAGTAGAAAACCAGTGGGTTCCCAGTTAATTGCAGTTCCCAGTTAAAATGTTTCGAACAAAGCAGCTGGAAATACAGCTATAGATAGTAGCCTGTTGCATATTTTTAGCCTCTGATGCAAGCTTTGAGAGCTACTCTTTAAACTTTATGCAACTTTTACCTTTCAGTCCTAGAATTAATCAATGTTAAACACTGGCATTTGGTATGGGAAAGGTACCTGTCTGTTTCCTTGATGACCTGGTGGTATTGCACGATGTTCAATGCAATCTTCCAGTGTTAACATTTAAACTGCTTTTTCCTCTATTAAATATGAAAGTTAATTCAGAAAGAAGAAAGAAATTCCTGGAATTTCTGTCAAACGCTCTAGGACACAACTACTAATTTTTTCTGTGTTATCTTTTTCTTTCTTGAAAGTAGGGATTTTATGAACTCAGGATAAAACAGGTCTCCCTTTTTATAAGGAGAGTTTATTCAGCGTACTTCTATATTGCAGCTGCTGATCATATTTCATAGAGCTGTTAAAGCACTTAAAACCTAAAATTAGGTACTGTCTGGTAGTAAATATTTCAAAACACTCCTTGAAGAAATAAATAGTGAAGTGGACTTTAAAAAAAAAGACGTTTTGAAATATATCGTTGAACAAAAGTAATCTTGCTTTGCTTTTACTCAAAATAATGCAATTACAATCTAAATCACTGATTTCAACAGTGTGCTTTTTCCTCAGGTTTTCTTCATCTCCTGCACTTTTACTGTGATTTTATACTGACTTTATTTGATATCATAACCTGGTACTTTGTTCAAGCTATGTTTACTGCGGCAACTCTTGTATTAACAGGTATCGAATTAACTTCTAACATACCTGTACTTCCAGTGAGTATTCTTCTGATACTAAGAACTGAAATGTAAGTTCCCTTGCTTCCTGGTGTGCATGTTTCTGTATGGCTTTTAGTTGCAGAAGGTCTACAGTTGCTTTTTTTTCCAAATTTAAGATGAGTTAATTTACAGATTAGTATTTTTAATTTGTGTTTTTTTGTTGTATGGTATTTTGCTATTTGTCTTTTAGTTGAACAAGGGAATAGGTGTATTCAATCATTATCATTCATTTTTAGTCTTGTCAGGGTTTGCAAGCAGAATGCAAACACGGGCATCAGGCTAACAGACATCTGTCAAGTTGATCAGGTATTTTTAAAGCTTTTTGAAAGTTCAGCACTAAACCAAGTCTAGTAGCAGAAACACTCAGATGTCTTTGGTTCTTACTTTGTACTTGAGAATCCAATGTTATTTTTACTAACGTATCTATAATCTTCTTGCCATTTTGCGTTAGAAAAGCAGTATTTATGTTGTGCAAGTGGAAGAAGAGTTTTGATATTTGGTCATCGATTAAGAGGTTTATAAGTAAACTTTTAATATGTGGTATTAACTTAATATGTGCTATTTTTCTTTTTTGGATTTAAATACTGTGTAAATGTGTGTCCAACTTAACCTTTTCTGTCATTGAAAAGTGCTAATTGATCTTGCTGGCCCTGACATAATAGTATAGTTTGATATTTGAAACCTTTCAGCTTTGGCATGGCCCTTTAATCACCCCTGAGATTTCAGGGCATGGTTCTACTGAAGGCATAAACTGCTACTCTTTTTAAAATTAAATAAAAATGGTTATTAAAAATAAATTATCTTTATGGTCTTTTAAAGTCAGTAGATGTTTTACCTATCGAAGCCCCAGGCTTTACAATATACATTAAAAACTTTCTGCTTTTCTTGTATGTATTAGGTGACATTTTAGATGTTGCTGTACAGAAATCAGATTTTTATGAAATAATTTTTTGGCCAAGTCCACACTTCTGTGTTGCAATGTTATTAAATCTGTCATTAAATCAGAAGTGCTTAAAGGAAATTGGATGCACTTTGCAGTGTGAAAGCTCAGATACGAAGAGTGCTTATCTGTCAAGGAAAGAATAAAATTTATTTGAAAAGGCAATAAAACTTACATTTTTAGTCCACATTGTAGGTTGTAATGCTGCCAGAAGATTTCTTTTGGGATGCCTGTAATACAGGACCTTGGTGAAAACTATTATACAGCAGTTTCTTCTTTTTGTCTCTAAGCCTGAGAAATGTGTCGAATAGCTGGCCTGACTTTTGCTTTAATGTTAAACAGTAAAACTACTTTGATGATTGATTATCCTATATCAAAATGCATCACTGGGCAGTCTCTCTCACAGGATTGTATATAGGCTAGTTGTCAGACTTCTGAGCAAAATGTCAAATGCTAATGGCTGTCTGAGGAATACTAAAGTCTAAGCATTTTATTTTCAATTTGTTTAAAATTTCTTCATGATAAGGGACGATTATAATGAGGAATGATTATCTTCAGAACTTTCGGAGATCCATATACCAGTGAGACTAGTATATATTTGGTCCTAAGCTATTAGGCTCGGGTACTAGACACTAAACTTTGATTTAGACTGCAATTACCATGGATTTGAAAAGAAGGATTTTGGAGGTTTCCTGTGCCTAAATTCCTTTGCAGGTCTGTGTCCTTTTCCTAGAATTAAAAAGATAAATAAAATTATGGCGATTTTTCATTAAGCAGCTGTCCATAGAAGTACAACGTAGCGAGTAATGTTGCAGGATTGTGTAGGGCTGTTTAATTGGATGTAATTTAAGTGCTGTCTCTGAAGAACTCAGTCTGTCTGGGCTGACCGAATACTGTGTCTTTACACCAGGGTTGCTTCCTATTGTGTCTGGACTACACAATTTGACTAATTTGGAGCAGCAAATTGCAAAAGATCTCCCAAGGCAACCTGCAAAATATTCACGTTCAGAATACTAATTTTCATGCAGGTGATAACTTTTTACTTACATATTTAAGTTAATGTGCACTAGATTTTTTGGCAACATTAAAATTTATTACTATTGTGACATGACCCAGTATAAGTTGACATTGTCAGCAGTGTAAAGAATTACTGCTGCCTTTTTTTTTAATTGGGTAGACACAGTAAGTAACTATCCTACTTTTGACACATATATAATTAAACCACAAAAACCTACATAAAAATACCATGAAGGGTCTGATTTAGACCACAAAAGTAAAAGAAATACAGAGCTGAGTTTGCAACTTTTCAAATAATTCTCCTCTACGATTATGTGTGTATAACTATTGAAATCAATGCTGGTGCATGAGGTAATTGGAAACTTAACTTGATGTTTTGTGCCAGATCCTTAGCTGTTGCAAATTGGAGTAGGAATGTTGAAATTACTGGAGTGGTCTCACATTATGCCAGATGAGTATCTAGTCCTCTATTCTTAGTGCAGCCTGTTTTTTTCAGGGGGGTATTGTAGTATACTTTATATGTCTGAGATCACATGCACAGAGGAGTGATCTTGCAATACTTAGAAAAAACAAAGGATGGTTAAGTATAAATGTCCAAATCATATATTCATGTTTTCTTCCATTTTAAGACATTTTCATACTCCTATGCTAGAATATATATTTTGGTTTTTTACAGCATTTTATAAATGACCACAGAAATGCCTTTTACAGTAATCGTATTCCTGAAAATGATGCGGTTAGAAATATTGTTAATTGACTGTATTCTTTTAATTCCTTCAGGCAACTTTGTTGCTCATAGAAGTGAATAGTCAGGTTGCGCTTCCTCGGGAACATTTTGTGAATGCCAAGCCTATTCAATGAAAGGTGTGAAGTCTGTTTACCATGTTAAATCCCACCTGCGTGTTCCTTGTTCTTTACTGTAGTATATTCCCAGAGAATCACAGAAAATGAAGTTCACCTTACTCCCAAGTGAGAGCAGCTAAACCAGCCTCTGTATACTCTGGTTTACGCATCCTGACATCACGCTATATGTGAGGTCTTTCTTCCAGCTCTCCTGAGCGTCCCAGCGTAGACATAGTTTCAAAAACCAGTCACAGCTCAGACAGATTATGCACATTTCCTCTGCCAAGTTCTAGCAATGCAACTCAGACTCAGCCTAACGTTCCTGTTCTGGTCTTCTTAATGCAGAGAACTAGGGAGCTGGAAACTAATAGGGCCGAATGGTATAGAGGATTTACAGACGGAATAATTATATTCTGGGCAAGGGTCTCCAAAATAAAATTTCCAGATTACCCCAAGGCAAGATTTGGAACTGTGGAAAGTTTTCCAAGTGGAAAGATTAAAGTACTTTGCCACTCAGCCACCTATTTTTATGTATATTCTAATCTGGTGTGATAGAAGGAGCTGGTGTAATGTTCATATTAATTTGGTTCAGTTGATTGCCCCTTCAGAGAAGCAATTTTTGTGTTCAAAGCACCATCCGAGTGCTGAGCTCACTGTGCAGCAGTATGGCTGGGAGTCACCTGCAGTAAGAGGTCTTTCAGCTAAAATGGCCAACTGATGTGTTTCCTAGTCATTTCTGGTAGCTAGTGAGCTATGATTCAGCTTGTTTTCCAATTTTCTGATTAAAAGATAGTCTAATTTCTCCAAGGGCTAGCTGAGTGGTCAGATTTTTGGCTTAAGACAAATGAAATGGACGGAGTTACTCCTTGATAGTTGTGAAACTACCCATCTTTTTGAGGTTTTGCTTAGATCTGCATTGAAGGAAGTCCAGGATTGGAACTGCAGCTCGAGAGATGCTGTCAAATCAGGACTAAGCCTGCAGCAGTTTGACTGTAAGGTCTGTAGGAAGAGGTCCATCATTTTGCCCTGTTTTTACATCATTTACTAGGGGTATTGGTTCATATAAGCAGTAATAGCAGTAATCTGCATGTGACTCGTTGCTGTGTGTGACCAACCATATCTGAAGTTCCTACGTCCTTCCGCTTTCTGTGGCAGAGGACGGAAGACCGTGAAGCTATGGTTTCACGTTTGGTGGCTGCGCTTCTTAAGCAGCCCTTTACCCCTCCTCTGCCGGCCATTCGTTTAAGCTGGATCCGTTCCTTGCTGTGGTTCACAAACAGCTGTGCTGGCAACGAGGCAAAGGTCGGAATGAGTGGCAGCACCCACGCTGCTGAGCCTGGCACCGTCGCTGAAGAAATAGCTGCGGAACCACAGTCTCCGTTACCTAATCTGCCACCTCTATTAGCTGAAGTGCAGGGTCAAGTCTGCGGGGTAGGTGGAATTTTTCAGAATGAAAACATTGTCTACAAAAATAATCCCTTGATATTTAACCAAAATTTTGTTGATGTGGGTTTTTTTAACTAAAACTAAAGTCGCCGCAAATAATTTGCAGATATATATGCAGGTTAAAACAATGGGGAAAGTTTTAGTACCTTTGGAGGGGACAGCTATGATGTTCTCGAAGGAAGGGAAGAGTTCAGATGTGGTACCAGACGATAGAGCTTTTCCGGGTCTGTGCACCGCTGTCCCAAAACTGGGCTCACAGGGGACAGGCAGGGCGAAACTGCACTAGGAGGAGAACATCATCGCCGAGGGCTGCAGCGCTCATGACGGGCTGCATTCTTTTACCGCTGTTCCTGGGGAAAGAAGTGGAATAATTTCTCAAAAGTGGCCATTACTTAGCTGTCACTGTAGACAAGTGCTTAATTTATGGCAACTATTTTTTATTAGTCTCCACTGTCATAAAGTATTAACTTACATGCTATCATGTTCCAAATGCCTTTTGTATGTTGTTCCCATATAACGCTGAAGTATGCATGCTATACCACATCACGGGTTTATGAACACTTGAGCATGCCAAACTAGCGATATTATTTTTGATGCGAGTACAAGTTTGATTTCTAGAGATAAGAGTAGTGATGTAATAAAGCTCTGTAGGGGTTTTGAGTTGACATAACTTTTTTGATTAATAAACTTAAAGGACACAGAATCAGCTTGGCACAAATGAAATGGATTAAACAGCAAACTAAAGCATAGATTTCAAAAATACTTACTTGCCAATGAATCTTTAAAGAGGACACTATTACAGAAACTCTTTCAGGGGTTAGTCATCAAATCAAAAACTATTTATCATTTTACCTGTGACACAAAGATTAGTAAGTCCTGCAAGAAGTAATACCTTTGATTGACCTAATTGCTGACCTAATAAAAGAGATCTTTCTTCTTCCAAACTTTCTTGTACTTCTGTTGTCAGCTTGTGATGCCTACAGTACTGCTACTACAAAGACTGAGGGTAGAGTGAAAAATGAAGAGAGCAGATTGCTAAGAGTAGTCTGGCTCGTTCAGTAAACTGAGAGCAAGCAAACAGTATGTGCTTCAGTGCAAGTCAGTGTTTTTTTTAAAAAAACAACTGGAGGGCATAGCAAATTATCAGGATGGTATCATAGCCAAAAAAGGAGTAGTAATTATTTAAACAAAGTACTAGGCAGAGTGAGAGAGGTTGCATTACCTTTGTAGATAGTGTGGGTGCAGCTACTACTGGAAAGCAGTGCCCTCTCTTAGCTTTAGACAGGAAGCTGGGAAAATAGAGACATTTCAGATACAAGACCAGAGGAGTAATTACACAATTGGAAAACATGTCTTCCAGGGAATGAGCAGATTTTAGTTTACCAATTGAGAATGTAGCATAATTTGATCACGGCTAATAACTACCTAAGTGGGGGAAAGGAAATCTGGTAAAGGATCCATGGTCAAAACAGCTGTTTAATTAAAATCTGAGAATACCTGTTTTTCACAATTGCTTTCTGTTGCACACTTGGTGCTGGCTCTTAGTAAAAGACACTCGCCTGTGGGATGGGGAGCTGCTCCATGGACTTCACGGCATTTTGGTTGCGTATGGGGACTGCTGATGGGCCTGGAACCGAAATAAGGGCAGATAGCTCTTGTAAGGATCATCAGCATAGAAATGTAGACTACACAGCACTTCTAATATTGAGTTTAGCATTTTCTTTGTGTTGGACAAAGGTGGCACACAGGAATTTTGCTACTTTTCATTCATTGTGTTCTGATGGTTTCAGTTTAGCTTGACAGCCGTGGTGCAGCAGTGTTAGGTTTGATGAGTAATAATTGTCCTTACGTTCTGTCAGAAACCACCTGAGCTGCGTGCTGGCACCAGCAGGAGTTCCTTATTCTGGGACAGTTTTGCATTCACATTTTTTGTTTCCCATTGTTCAATAATTCCTTGAGAATGGAACACTTTTCCAAACGCAATATTTAGGGGTTACTGTCAACTTTAATTAAGAAAAAGGTTGCATTTCTCCTACCAAACCAGAATGAAAGTACCCAGGTTTATTTTCGGTGGCTTTACTTTGATATTTCTTCCTGGCATTTCAAAGTGGTCCATTCGAGAACTGTTTGTGAAACGCTTGCAGTAACAGGAATGGCAGCTGCTGGCCACGGGTAGGCACTGAAGGTGACAGCTGGAAAGGAAGGACAAGCTGTGAGCTTCCTCCTTCATCAGGATGTTTCTAGGAACTGAACTTCTTCAGTAATTATCATTGCATACTCATACTGCTGAATACACTCTTGAAACTGTGGCGTGACTTTTTAAAACAAATAAGATGTGTAGATGCTATGCTGTCACGGCTTTCATTTTAACACATGATTAGATTCTTTGGGTTAATTTATCCAGCCTTATAAAACTGCTGTTTGCTTTTACGTAGAGGATGGGCTCATTTTTAGGTTCTCCTAATTTCTAAAATCATAAGAAGGGTTTCTGTTTTAGAAATAACCTTTATTGTTACCTTATACTATTTTTGTGTCACAAGGTGATTTTTTTTTTTATGTGTGAAAGGTAAATTTGACCTGTCTTTTGGGGAGAGGAAATAATAAATAATTAATATTTTCAAGTTGACAGCATGACTTTAAATATTCTGGCTAACCAAGCATAGCCTTTTTCTTTCTGTTTTCAGTGGCTTGTTTATAAAGAAATGAAATGTTTTATTTGGTTTGTTTTCAGCAATTTTCTACAAAAAAGAGAGGGAAAATGTCTTAGAAATTAACCATAATATGCCGTGTAGTGAAAAACAAAATCCCTCCCCCTAAAAAACCCTGGTGGTTCAAAACATTGAAATGGCCAGCTAGTAGGAAAATAAAACTAAAATTTTTATTAAAATTATGAAAGAGTATGCGTCTATCTGTGGCATCTTTGCGTTACTTTTTCTTTCCCCTAGAAACTGCCTTTTTTTTTGGTAAGGATTGTGTGGGTTTGATCAATTATGACATTGAAAACACTACATTTGTTTTTTTGCTCATCAATTTCCCTTTATTTTTAGGGGAACACAGTGGGATTCTAGATTAGATTTGTTTACAAAACCAGGCCAGAAATAGTCTCAGCATTTGTTTTATTTATTTCTGGCTGGAATAATCTGTAATTAATTAATCTGGAATGAGTCAGAAGAGGTCTGGAGCTGCATGCCTTATCTAAGCGTGAGTGAAGAGGTCTCTCGCAGTTGGGAAGCCCCCAAGCATCAGTGAATTCGCAGCTCTGGTTTCAATCTCGGCAATTTCACGGCATATTGTGCAATGTTAGGATAAGGGAGGAATTGCTGAGTTTATAATTCTGTACTCTGAAATTCTTAAAGCTAATGCTTCTTATTTGTTGCACAGGTATGGGATGGGAGTGGTAGGAAGAGTAGTGGAGTCAGTGTTAGCCATATTTGGGTACCTGTAAAATTGGTACCCAGTTTTGCAAGAGAGAGAAATGCTGCAGTGAGGTATTATTTTACCTAAAGTAAATGAGATACAGTGCTTGCAGTTATTCACCATTTGCCAAGAAGTCTTTCTATTTTCCCACTTGTTTTGTTGTATGATGATAATGGGACAGCAGGCACATCTCTTGTCATAGACCCTTGCCATTTCTTACCTGTTTTACATACCTAACTGATGCGGAGACCCCATGGTATGTGTTGCTCTGCTTTTTTGTCTTGATACCTGCTTTTGACTAGTATCAAATGGTTTTGTGGTGGTGTGACTTGTTTCTAAATTAGAAGTACCTGATGCAGAGTGGGAATATCATCTTAATTTGTCTTGACTAAAATGTCCAGAAATACCACACAAGCAATGCCATCCTTCAGGAAACTCAGTTCAAGGAAGCAAACTGCACTAAACTGACAATTATACAAGTGCTCACGAAGGACCATGCAGAATTTGCAAGACTGTGTGTAACAAATGTATAGTGACTGGCATGAAAGCCAATTACTTGACTTGAATTTTGAGAGGTTTTCAGTATATTACAATTTGGTTGCATGAATTGTGTCTGTTTTGATTGCTCTATTTAATGTCTGGCATGAATTCACATGCTCAGAAAGGAAGATTAAAATAAATTATGTCCTGGTTATAAATGTGTAATTTTTAAGGGGAGGGAAAAGGTAAAAGGAAGCCAGATGCGCACAGAACTATAAACGCCTGACGGCTGTTAAAGACCCCTTCCCCATGTTCTTAACATGCATGATAACCCAGTATGGATAATTCTGTTGTCTCAAGATGTGGAAATGGCTGAGTTGTGTTACCAGGAACAAACACTCTATCATCTCCAGCAGGAATAACAGGCAGACCCTAAATTTTCTGTGAATCTGAGCTTTGGGGTTATCAGTATCCTGATGATGGAATACCAGGATTTTATTTTTAATTCGTAGTTTGTTTTTTGTGTTAATAACAGCTGACATTGCACCCTGAAACTTACTCATTTCAGAAGCATGGTATACATTAGAGTATATATTGTATAGCCAGTATATATATTAGAACATATGCATGTTTTTAGGCACATCCATGCTGGATGCTGTGCCAGGATGAGAGTGCTGAACAGGTCCTGATGAGTGCCCTGTGCGGCCCCCTCCATCTAGCTGGTACGCTGTCACCCATGTATTTTGCTGTGAGCGCGAGGGCTCTTGTTCATAGGGGAAGCGGCTGGGTCCGTTTGCTTTTCAGCATATCCTGGAAATTTCTCCTATATTCCTTCCCTGTAAACGAGTAGCAGGACAGTGTGCGTGGTTGCAGTAGGCAGGAAATTCGTCTGTGCTCAGAAGCCTACGGAAGTTGCGTGAGTTGTTGTACGAACTCCTAGCGTAATTCTGATAATTCAAAATAAGGAATAGCGTATCTGCTCTGTTTAAGGAAGCCATTCTGCAAATGCAAAGCCATGTAGGCAGACGCTCAGCAGCAGCCAAACCCCAGCGGAGGTGTTTTCCCTCCACCAGGCGCCGCTGGACCTGCTCAGAGCTAAAATAAGCTGGGCGCGGAGGGTGGGGCGGCGTGCTGTCCGCTCAGCTGCGGGCCAAGGGCTCTGGGGAAGGAAGGAGCTCAGCATTTTGGAGGTCACTAATAGATGGAGAAGTGGGTCCCGGGTGGGCTACAAAGGGTCCCAAAAAGCTCTAAAACTTCTCTAAGGGTAAAAGTGGACTGAAACTAAACTGATCTGAAGAGAGCCATATCTAACCCTCTAGAGAGAGGGTCTGAGGAAAAAAAAGTATTAGAAGAGGTGAAAGGGAAAGACGGACATTGCATATTTCTCTTAATTCTCTAGATTGTGGAGCAAGATTTGTTTCTACAGTGGAATATGAGTTTTTCAGGAGGCTCATTTCACTCGCCTCATTTCAATATCAGGAGGTGGAGAGCAGTTACCTCAGCTAAGCCTAAATACGCATGCAAGATTCCCAAGCCACTTCTACTTCCTGCAGGAATCCTTCTGACTAAAAGGAATGCAAAAAGAAAAATCTGAAAGTGGAAAAAAAACCGCAAATCTGTATGCTTTCTCTCCACCTGCCAGTATTCCTCAGGAACGCAGTACATGTCCCTGACTAGGTCATACTGTCAGGATGGCTTTGCCTGCCTTTTTAACTGTTTATTATGCTTATGGTATTTCAAAGTTGTTAGTCATTTGCTCTCCCATGAAGTTAGATATAGATGATGATAGTTTCTTACTCTTTTTTTCCACTAAAGAAGAATTGTTTTTATTAGGGTTGACATTCCTTTCAAGAAAACACAGCACTTGTATAAGAGAAAACACAAACGCCGATAAAGCTAAAATTAATTAACCATGAAAAATATATCAAGCAATAGCTTTTCTGAGATTATGTTAAGAGCTGAATTTTCATTTTGCCTTACAACATCAGATAAGAAAGCTGACGTCTTCTTTTTCTACCAAAACAAGGACAGACAGTGATGTCCAGTTTCTAGAAAGCCCTACGGTTATAATTTTATTTATTTTAAAAGTGTTAAATTCGTATGTTTTTTCTTATTGACTTGTCTGTTAATAGTTTCACTTGAGTTTTGAAGAAAGCTAGGTTATAAAGCACATCAATCTCATTCCTCATCTGGGGCACGGATCCTTCTTCTTTTCCA